>NC_138206.1:107928374-107995874 GCF_964194415.1 Vipera berus
ACATTGCTATGTTTCAAAGATCTAAAGTATTGTCACATCACTACTAGTAGTACTTTTAATTGTTTAATAATTCTCATCCTAAATTCCCTTTTATTATATTCATTCTGTTTTTAGATTTCATTGTCTATCACATTCATTTGCATGATGATGATGATGATGATGAATCTTGCCCTGGGTGTATTCCATGTTGCTTATAAGGGCAATATCTTAGGTTCATTTGCTTATCCTGCCTGGGAAACATCTCAGAAGATTAGCTAATGGCAACTGTTGACCCTTAATTTGCTCTTATTGTCTGTGACACAAGCAGGTTGGCCAATTACTGTCCAAAATTGTTTATGAATATCAGATTTCTGTCAGAACAAAGCCTTGCATATGTATGCATGATTTTTTCTTCTTCTTTTTCCATATTTGTCAAATTTAATAGTAGTGGAGTATCCATGCTTGCTATTCCATGTGACCTTATTTTCCACTCACTGGTTTTTAAATATATTTAATAATGTCAGAAAACAGGGGATGGAGCTAATTGAAACAGATGTCCAAATGGCTTTTTAAAAAACACTTAAGGTCTCCCCAACATATAGATTAACTTTCTGGAATTATACTACTAGAATTATTTATTATTTACTTATTTAGGTTTATCTAGAATGAGGCAAATTCTGAACTATGATGGCTACATAGCATAAAGAAACTAATGGTGCTTTTCCATTCCTTTAGCAGGATGTGTATTATTTATATTACTGTAATCTATACAGCAACTAACTTCTATACAAGTAATACTTCTGTACAATACGAGTAATTTTCTTTTTTAACTGCTACATTAAGAGTAAATTTAATAAATAAATAATTCTTTATCCTGTTTTCTAATCTGCCATTTTTCTTGTTGTAAATATTTTTTTAGCTGAAATTTGCAAAAAAGACATTTACTTATTTTTTTCCTCCTTCAGTTTGTATTCATAAGGTATTGATTCACTGTAAATATAAAACTTCCCTATAATGTTTGCTGGATGTAGTGTTCTGTCTTCTACATATTATTACAAAGACTTTGCTGACCAAAATTTCAGTCTTGAAAATTTTGACAAGACTAAGGAGTGTGCCATTTGGCTTATCAAGCTAACATTTCTGTTTCCTCAGCTGCCAAATTTGTTTCACATCAGTGTCAGGTAGTTGACACTGGACAGTTCTTCCACTCATTTTAAACAAAGCTTGCTTTATTGATCTGCTAGGGATTTGGAAGACATTTGGTCATTGAAATATTGTTACAAGAAAGGGTTCTTCTTCTTAATTGTGGCCAGCATGGCTATATGCCAAAGGCTCACAGAATGCTGCTACCTTCCCATAAAAGTGATACCTATTAATCTACTTGCATTTGCATACTTTTGAACTGCTAAGTGTGCAGGAGCTGGAGCAATTAACAAGTGCTCAACCCATTGCGTGGAGCTCAAACCCAGACTGTCAGCATCCCAGTCTTTAACTGCTGAGCCATTGTGCCCTGTTTTATAGGGCACGCACAATAGAGTAATAAAGCAAAACAGCAAAGTAGAACCATTATATATTTGACTGAGTTGTTTTTTTGTAAAGTATTAACAATAACAACCTCAGAGCAAACAACAAGCAAGCCAGACAATTGAATTTCATATTCCAAACAAATAAAATCAAATAATATTTCTGCTATAGCCAATTACATATCTGTCCAAATTCAAACTGTTTGTCCCACTTGGTGGCTGCAACATTCTAAAGGTTGGGCAGGGTTTCCCAGCAATTAAGGAACACTGGCCCTCAGTTGAAATCTAGTTCAAATAATAAAGGAGTGATTTAGAATGCCAGCCTACATTTTATTCAAATAATGAAAGGGAAAGCAGAAAGCCATTCCAAAGCATCTTTTTAAAGGTAAATTTTTGTCAAGCACCAGAAAAATCAGGAGATCCAGGCAGTTCAAATGGGTATAAAGATTTGTTGCAAGTTTAAGCTCTTTACAAGAATCTGAACTATTAATGGCCAAAGCAAATTGGCAGTAGATAAGAGCAGGGCTTTTTTTTCTCATAGAACACTCAGA
This sequence comes from Vipera berus, assembly GCF_964194415.1. Lineage (NCBI taxonomy): Eukaryota > Metazoa > Chordata > Lepidosauria > Squamata > Viperidae > Vipera > Vipera berus. Next base: position 107,930,428 of record NC_138206.1, read on the forward strand.
ATGGAGTTCCGGCACCTTTTTTGGATGGAACCTTGTAGGGTAGGTAAGGCGGGTTGTATGACATGTGTGAGTTCCGGCACCTTTTTCTTTTACAAAAAAAAAGCACTGGATAAGAGTCAAAGGAATTCAAGGTGGGCTGGACTTAGATCTCTTGTGGGTGCAAAGGGACTAATGACTGGTGACATATTTGACCTCTCCCATGGGCTCAGCCTTCTCATCTCCTATCTCTGTTTGCCTTGTTCATAGAATTTCATGAGGAGTTTGTTCAACTTCAATTCCTACCACCTTTTCTTGTGATTTTCTCCCCTCTTTTGTTCCGAATAAATATATGTCAAGGAAGAAGGACAGAAGGATTACATAGTGCCTTTTGACTGGAAATGCTAGAAGTTATGCTTCAGGAAATGCTAACAGGCCAGGGAACAAAAAGTGAATGCTTTTACAATTTTGCAATAGATAGTGTCTATTTAGCTGGATAATTGCTCCACAAGCTATAGTTATTATTATTCTATACTTTTCTCATGATTTCTCCCCTCTTTTGTGCTGAATAAATATATGTCAAGGAAGAAAGACAGAAGGATTACATAGTGCCTTTTGACTGGAAATGCCAGAAGCTATGCTTCAGGAAATGCTAACAGGCCAGGGAACAAAAAGGGAATGCTTTTACAATTTTGCAATAGATATTGTCTATTTAGCTGGATAATTGCTCCACAAGCTATAGTTATTATTCTATACAATATATATAACTGCTCCCATTCAAAACCTTCCTTCTTTTCCTAAACGTTTGTATGCCTATGTGATCATGCTCTATGTTGTTTTTTTCCATAAATAACAACCCTAGGCGGTAGGGTTTTGTGGAAATAGAGAGCATTTTGTAAGAGGAGGGCCTTGGTAGGCTTTATGGAGCAGAATATCTCCCTATCTTCCCTTAAATTCAGTGGCCTCTATTAGATCTCATTGTTACATTTCAACAATTCTGTTTTAAATATTGAAAAATTAAATAAATTTTAAAAAGTTAAATATTATACATGTTCCTCTGATTTCTCTCTTTTCTTAAAACCTTTCTTGGTGTTTTTTTTTCTTGTTGTCTTCCTCTTTTTGGCCTTTTTACTGAATACCTTTCTTTGATCTTTCTTGCTAAATGTTGAAAGATTAAATTCAGTTGTCCTGTTTTTTTTCCCCAATTAGTCAAAGCTTTTTGCTTTCCATATTTTCTTAGTTATCACAACAGCTTGCTTGAAAGTCTGTTGAATTTATCGACTCTGCCACAATTGTACCTTCAAACATACCTGATTGGACTCTCTTCCTCCTTTAATTGATGCAAATTAAATATCTGTTGTTTATTGATTTCCCAGTATATACTTTGTCTTCCCAATGAAATATAATATTAACTTAACTCATGTGATCTTCCTACACTTCCAGGTTTTTTCATTTGTGTTCTTTACAGTAATCCACTATATTCCTTTTAGATTCAGATTATATCACATCTTGTACTTTGCTTTAGAATTCCTCAGTGTTCATTGGAGATTTTATGTTACCAGTAACTAGAACTGAGAAGCCCACTCTTCAGAATAACTAGTTAGCTTCTCCTAATTTCACTCCTGATATAGATTTTTATAGATTCTTGTTTCCATTACAGTAAACAGAGATCTCATATATTCAATGTTATATTGGAATAAAAAGTAGTATATAATGACTGATTCTTCAATGTTTGTTTGAACCCACTTTCTGGAGAGAAATATTTTATTCACCATACTCTACAGCGTGGTAGGGACTCAATCCTATTTTTGAAGATAGTCTTAAAACATGGATTTGCCTAGAGAAGATAGCAAACTGCTCTTCAGGAACTATGATCTCAGTTGAAGAAGATGGGTCTTTTTTTGCCTTTTAAAATATTAGGTGATCTAGATGTGGATTATTACCATATCAGTATTCATACAATTTAAATTTGTTAATGCTTCTATATGTTTACGTAAGTATTATACATTTTAAGTAAGGACCCAATTATTAAAGCTGTACGAATCATTTGGCGAATAAAGTAGAACAGAACAGAATAACAGAGTTGGAAGGGATCTTGGAAGTCCTCTGATCGAGCAGGAGACCCTATACCATTCCAGATAAGCAGCTGTCCAGTCTCTTCTTAATAGCCTCCAGTGATGGAACACCCACAAATTCTGAAGGCAAGTCATTCCACTGGTTCATTGCTCTCACTGATAGGAAATTTCTCCTTAGTTCTAGATTGCTTCTCTCCTTGATTAGTTTCCATCCATTGTTTCTTGTCTTGCATTCTGGTGCTTTGGAAAATAGGTTTAATAAATACCCTTCTTGAAGCTGAAAAGCAACCATAATCACTGAAAAACTCGAAGCCCGTCTGTAATCATTGGACATGTTTATGCATGGCCAGAAAGTGCTTCTAATAGGATCCTGTTAGACATGCCCCAAAGGCCACCCTAATCTATAAACAAGTTCAGCTGCTTCACAACCTCAAGAAATTCTGTTTCACTCATAAGCAAAGCACCTCGCTGTATAATTGACAAGATGCAGCATAATATTTGGTGCTATCAGCTATAGTCCTCTTCAAATGGAAAGCAGGAATTTATAATGCCCTAATTTTTTTTAGCAGATTTTAGATCCTAGAACCAATTATACTATCAACTACAAAATGGGAGAGATATAACATTTATCACAAACAGAATACAATACAACTCAAGCAGGTTCAAGAATCATTTAAGTTGTATTTACTTTCTAAATATTTTGAAAATATTTTTATACCTTACCTTCAGCCAATATCTGTTCAGTGTAATAGAAAAACCTATTTTTATTTGTTATTTGATCAGAGATTTCATGGGAATGATCAGCCTACTTTCCCAGATATGACATTCATAGTCTGAAGGGCAATTGCAGTGGATCCAAAATGTATTTGTAAAGGTTGATTGCAAATCAATATGAAATTAGCCCATTGGGAACACCTACTGGAAATACTGTGTCAGAGATTGGAAATGTACCTATTCTTTGTTTTTAGATAGGTCTTTCATACATACAGTGTCAATCTTCTGTAATTCGGCGTTCTTCAGATGTATTGACTACAATTCATATAACCCAAATATAGGCATGCTAGCTGAAAGTAAAAAGAATTGTCTCCTTACACATTTCAGAGGAAAAATCTGTATTAAGGGATACATAATAAAGAATGTCAACCTTGATATTTCACCTTAACTTTGTATTGAAGATATAGTATAGAATATGGTGACTCTTACAATACATTTACAGCAAAACCTATGTATAACTAGACAGAAATAAATCCCTGTTTTCTATATATTAACTGAGAATTTTTCCTACATAAGTATCCATGCTTAGGTTTATCACCACAGGATGAATTCAGATCCAATATGTATATTATTCTATCGATAATAGACACAAATAGGGCAGATGACCATTAAGACTTTGTGCCACATCCTGCTTTGACTGTTTAGTTTCAATATTTAAATGGAGAAGAGATCATAGAATCTTACGTAGATCATAGGTATAAGAATTTATTCCTTCAGGAGAAATTTAAATGATCCAAAAAGATGTCTCTGTATGTGTATACAATATACACACATATACAAAAATATTTTAAGTGAAATTTCCCTCTGTTCTGAACTGAAATCTTTGAAAAGCAGTTTTTGTCCCTACTGATGAGAAACTGGAAAGCTTTCGCCTGTTATTAACTTACTAATAACAAAACCTTATTAACTCAATAATATAATTTCCTTTTTCAAATAAAAGCGAGAAAATACCTTTATCACCCATTGAGAGTCCTGATTCTTCAAAGTCCCGTTTGAAGAATAGTTTAGTAGATATCCTTTAACCAAAACTTGTCCTTTCATCAAGAATGAAAATATAGTGATATTTGTTGTTTTGGAAATCATCCGTTCTGGATCTATTTCTCCCTCTACCCATGTGTCTCTGTGTGGTTGTGTGAGTGTGAGTGTGTGCATATGTGTGTGCATGTGTGAATACTTGTCTTTTGTCTTCAAAACCTAAAGACTGTCAAGGTGACTGTTCTTTCCTCTCTGAATTCATATTGGTTTGAAAGTGATCATGCTGGGACACTTAGAACTTGAACGAGTCTAGAAATGGAGATTTAAAGTGGCTTTTTTTTCAATTTCCTACACGCAACAGAGAAACCGAAGTAGGTCAAAGTATTTCTGTGATTATTCTGGATGATAAAGACCTCATTTTTTTTCCGTTTCACATGGTTTTCAGGCCAAAATGACAAAGACCTCTCTCTCCCTGTTCCTCCCCCACCCCTACCCCTCCTCCTCCTCCTCTCTCTTTCTCTTTCTCATCATGCAGCACATGGTGTCCCAAAGATCCTTTTTTTTTCTTTTCAAAAAACAACTAGACTCTCACCATCCCTCCCCCCTTCTCTGTCTTTGATTTCTAATTCTGTAACTTTACCTGCCCTTCTTTCATTCCTGACTTGAATGGAGAAAAATCTCTTCCCAAGAGGTTCTGGCATGAAGGAATTAAATGAGGCTGTAAATTTGAACTGTCAGTCATTCCTAATATGTCAATCCAGGTACAGAATAATGGCAACCAATGACAGGTTTTTTTTAAAAAGGTGCCACTAACCAGGAGTGAAAAGATTTCCTGTGAGCTTTTTAAAAAGAAGAATATTTTGCTTTCTCTCTCATCCCCAGTGATTCCCAGAAAATTCCTGAGGCCAGGGAAAGAAGAAATCCAAACTAGAGGAATCTGAGTTCCAAATGAGAAAAATATTAGATGTAATTTATCCAACAGAGCTAGGTGCAGTGTAACTATACAACTGATTTTTATTTCATACACTGATCTAAACTTTTGGAATTTTGTTCTGCTTGCTTATACTATAAGTGCATATCAGGGAGAGAAAAGCTGACAAAAATCTCTTTGGAATAGTTTTGCATTTTTTAATTTTTCTTCTCTCTCTCTCTCTCTCTCTCTCTCTCTCTCTCTCTCTCTCTCTCTCTCTCTCTCTCTCTCTCTCTCTCTCTCTTTTCTTTCAACTCTACTTAATGTTCAGAATAAAGACTTGAATTCTTAATGTATAACCTATTTTCATTCTGGAAAGCAATCTAGCTTCAGCCCATGCTTCCTTACACCTGGTCAGGAGATAGAAAAAGTTAGGCAAGGAAGCTGCCACTTATATTAATTCAATGTCAGAATATATTTTTGTTCTCTGAAATAAAGTAGAAGAGAGCAATGCCAATACATTATTCCCAGGATTTGTGGCAGGGTACGGTATATTTTAGGATTCTAGGAATCCATTGTTTCTAGACACTGTATAAGCAATGCACTTCTAATTGTCTGTCAGTGTACCTCCATTCTCTGAAGCATGTTAAGATAACCTTCCATTGATTTCCTGAAGTTTTTCCTGAAGTTTCTTGTTCTCCTTTCCAGCAGAACAAAGACAACACTGCAGTGAATTTCTATGGCACTAGGTTGACTTTTTTTTCCAGTCATTTGTGATACTGTATATTCTTGGAGCCTCCCATTGGCTAGAATTTCCACTTCAGCATAATTATAGGGGTTTCCTCCTCCTCTTGTAGTCAAGAAACAATGCCACCATTTTCCCCAGCTGTTTCCAAAGCACAATGGTTGGTTGCTATTGGGGAAAGAGAAAAAGGGTGGGATAGTGCAGTAGGTTTCTGACTCTCTCTCTCTCTCTCTCTCTCTCTCTCTCTCTCTCTCTCTCTCTCTCTCTGTGTGTGTGTGTGTGTGTGTGTGTATTGATTTCACATTGGCTATTCTCCTGGACAATGAGCCTGGAAGGAACATTGTCCAGGAGAATAGTGGTATGACTCTACAGCAATAACTAAGAGAGGCAAGTCTCTTAACTATGTTGTAGCACCTTTACTATGATCACTATATGGCACAAAAACTAAAAACAAGTAATCATGAGTGGATTTGTATAAGTACATTAGACTAACATGGTGTTGGAAAGTTTATGTCCCGGTGTTTATGGGAGACCAATCAATCCTAGAAGCTGATGTGAACCAGGCCACCACATTAAGGCATATGACTTATATGGCCATTGCATATTATGCTAAGATGATGGTTTTATTAGCCCAGATTTAGAATACTGTAGTGTGTGAATCCACTCATTGAATTTGCTCAAAAGATATTAGAGCTATGCACTGGATTTTGCCGAGATATAGACCCAATCTTTAAAATCAGGACAGACTTTCTGATGAATACCCTTAAGATGAAGCAAAAGGACCCAAACATTCTTTCTTCTGAATCTTGGATAATAATAATAATAATAATAATAATAATAATAATAATAATAATAATAATAATAATAATAATAATAATAACAACAACAACAACAATAACAATAACAATAATAATAATAATAGAGTTGGAAGGGAACTTGGAGGTCTTCTAGTCCAACCCCTCACTTGGCAGAAAGCCCTATACCATTTCAGACAAATGGTTGTCCAGTCTCTTCTTAAAAACTTCAAGTGTTGGAACATTCACAGCTTCTGGAGGCAAGTTGTTCCACTGATTAATTGTTCTAACTGTCAGGAATTTTTTCCTTAGTTCTAGGTTGCTTCTGTCCTTGATTAGTTTCCATCCATTGCCTTCAGATGCTTTGCAGGATATCTTGACTTCCTCTTATTTGTGGCAACCCCTGAGATACTGGAACACTGCTATCATGTCACCTCTAATCCTTCTCTTCATTAAAGGACTAGGGGTGACATGATTGCAGTTTTCCAATATTTCAGGGGTTGCCTCAGAGAAGACAGAGTCAAGCTATTCTCCAAATCTTTAATGAAACTTTTCCTGATGTTGCTATAGAAAAGAAACCATAATTACTAAATGGTGAAACAATTTTTTAATCGGTACCTAAAATCTGCTGACTTAAAGAATGTGTAAAAAAAAAAGCCCAGGATCCAGTATTTCAGGGAAATTAAAATTTCCAGAAAGTCCAGACCAGTTTTATAGACAAAGTTTTGTTCACTGCAGCATCTCTGCAGTCACATGATCATGACTTCCAATACTTTCTGCCAGTTTCCAACAAGCAAAGTCAATGGGGAAGCCAGCAGGAAGTCAAAAGTCACTCTCGCTCTCACTACTTTTTTGCCCATCCATGTGATAACAAAACCACTTAGGAAAATTTAATCTTCATTCTAGTCACATCAGACTGCACTATCTTTCTCTCAAAGGATGACCCAAGTAGTCACAGAGTTGTCTAGTAAAAATCTAAATATTACTTTAAGAGGTAACATTTGATTTGTTATTTATTTATAGTGAGAGATAAATGAATTCTCAGATTGTTTATGGGAACAGTGTTCAGTCTGTTCATTTCATTAACTCAGAAGGAGAAGCTGGTTTTTAATGTATGCTATGTTACATGCAACTGCTCACATAATAAATTTCTTCTCAGTTGCAAATTATTGCCATCTTTCCCCATTTCTCATTTGATTAAACTAATAAGGAGGGGGGAGAGATTAAGGTCACAATATGCATACCGTAAATAAGTAAAAGGAACATTTTTAATTACTTCATTGCAACTTGGTTTCTAATTAAGAAAAACACCACAATGCAGATGAAGAAATGAAATATTTATGGAAAGCAATATACATTTTAACTGTTCATACTGATGTTTTATAAGCCCTAAAATTGAAGTAACACATTTATTGTTTCCAAAGCAGTAGTACTTTGCAATTTTTACGCATATTGATACTTAGGACTCAAGGGCCTAGAGAAGATTATTAAATTCACTGGGGGAAAATATTTTCTAATACCTCAGGCTGCAAAAAAACATATTAAGCTTTAGCAAAAGGGATATAACAGAGTTGATAAACAACAGCAACATATTCCTAAAACTCAATGTTTAATGTGGCAATGAGCTTCCCTACAGTAGCCATCCACCACTTGTACAGTTTGCCACCAAGGACAACAACTATTGAGATGTCCATAGACAATTGAATTCCAATACCATTTAAACATCCTAAGTCAATGGTTCCTAATCTTTTCCTTTCTGCCGATTATTACAGAATGGCCTATTCCATGAATCAGCTTTGATTCTATTTGAACTGAAAAATTCGACAGTTAATGATAGCAGATTTCAGTTTATATTTACGTGTAATCAATTTGAAAAAAGCTGGTTTAACAATCTGATTTTGTTTTTCAGAAATTTGTCCATAGGCAACAGTGGTGAACCTGATGTTCTCATCAAAACACCTACAGATGTCTCTCTCTCTCTCTCTTTTTTTTTTTTTTTTGACAGTCTGGAAGGAAAAATCCCAAATTTTAGACTGTTTAGGAAACATTAACACTTCAAAGTTTCAATCATTTCCCCATTTTTCACTGCAATACACTTTGAAATGTTCTTCCTGAATTTAACTTTTTTTTAAAAAAAAAAGTCGTAAGCAACAGGGATGAGGAGAAAATCCCATAGCAACCACCACAACATTGTTCAGCAAACAATGAACATTGTGTAGGGAAAGTGTTTCATTACAACTTAAAAAGCATTTACAGCACAGAGATCAGAATTTAACTTCCAACTGGTTTGGCAAGATGAATACAGATGTCTAACACTTCATTAGCAAAATTGACTGCAGGTTTAAGGCTTGCTGCTAACCATATCAAACAAGTTCATAGCAGAGAAAGTGAATAAAGGCAAGAGCAATTGAGGCTCTGTCTATCATCACAGAACTTTCTCATGAACCAGGACAGCCCAGAATGTAAGACCAACATATACACTTAGGCCCACATTTTAAAAAAAAATCTGCTAAACTACAAAGCATATATACTATTATCGTGTTTCCCCAAAACTAAGCCCTAGCTTGATTTTGGCAGGTAGGCCTAATATAAGCCCTACCCCCAAAATAAGTCCTAGTTTGGAGGTGAGGCACACACCTAAAAATCAAGCTAGGGCATGGGTAGGAGGTGGAGCTTCCCCACCCATCCCGCACCCACTTATCCTGCTGCCAGGCCTCTCCTCACCGACCCACTTCTTCTTCTGAAGCCTCTTCTGCAGCCAGGCCTGAATTTCTCAGTCACAGGCCTTTCTGGAAGGCCTGTGCAGCCAAGAACCAAGCTGTGGATTCAATCCGTAGCTCTGTTCTGAAAGACCTCTGCAGCCAAGGACCAATTGAATCCATAGCTCGGTACTCAGCTGCTTAGGTCTTATGGAAAGGCCTGACTGCAAAATGCAGGCCCAAATGCAGCTGCAGAACTTTGGCCCCAGAAGAAGTGGACAGGCTGGATGGGGCTGTTGGTGATAGAGGTGAGGTAAGGGCTACCCCAAAAATAAGACCTGGTGACTTTTTTGGAGGCCAAAAAAATATAAAACTAAGACCCAGTCTTATTTTCGGGGAAACATGGTACTATTATGGAGGGCAGGACCAGCAAAGGACACACAAAAGTCACAATGCAGCCCTGCCAGTTACTGAGTTTGTCTGTTAGTTTCAGCCACTCCCTCTTTTTTCCACTCCATAAGGAGTGCTAAGGAACAAGGCAACAACAAGAACAACAAAAAGAAAATATTTTCTTCTTTTTGTACTTTGAAAAACTACGGCCACTTCAGACCACTCTTTTGGTAGTCAATAAGGCTAGATTTTCTGAGCCATGTTACTAGCTTCTGCAAACTCAGCCTAGTACTAATTGTTCTGATCAAAATTATATCTAAACTTTATTAGAAACACAAGCTAGTAAAAAGAATATATATATATATATGGATGGATTTAAATGTTAGAGGCAGGTAAGACAATGGAAAAAGGTCATTGAAATAGAAATTAAGATGCAGACAAGAGAACATTTTGACAGAAATTGGGCAAAGCATTCATACATAAAAAAAAAATCCAGTCAAATGTTGACACCTGCTATCTGATTATTGATTGCACCTTGAAATGTGCATTTGAAAGCCTTGGAAAATTCAGACAAAAAATTGTCTGAAAAGATACAGGGGTTCCTACCTGAGCAAAGGGTTGGTCTAGAAGACCTCCAGGTTCCTTCCAACTCTGTTATTCTGTTAAGACCCAATTCAATCAGTTATTCCAGGTGTGTGTGATTTCACCCCCAACATGGAAAGTGGGGTGGTTAGGTTCCTTCTTTCCTTTCCCATAGCTATCTATGGTTCTCTGGAAAAATTCAAAAGGAAAAAAAAATCTGCTAGTGATTTACTATTATTTAATCTCAAGCGAAGTGGAATTATTGTGTTTGCTCAAGGATTTAGCCAATCCTCAGAGGTGTATCATACAAGAATAATAATAGTTTTTTTCCTACAAGTGAATTATTTGTGTGTTCCTATCTAATGAAGATCTTCGGAATCTTATATTGCTAAATGTAGAGGCATTGATGGATTTTAAAAAAAATGGGTGATAAAACTAATTTACTAATTAAGCATATCAGTGTGAGGCAGATCATCACACCACATCACAAAATCCCTCGTCATTGTTTTCCATAAATACATAGAAGTAAAGTTGTAAGATTATACAATGTATTGATAATAATAACCGCAGAAGCAATAGAAATATCACAAAATCTGCAAAGGGCTTTTTAGGCAGCTGATTGAATTGTTTCCTAAAAGGACATCTGCACTCAATGTCAACTGTCCAGTAGGCATTTCCAGAAAAAGAAACTCCTGGGACATGATTTTATGAAGAGTATAATACTTTACTGAAAAATTTACATTGGCACAGAAGAAAGTGAAATCAGCTCTGGGGTTGCTGCTTGGAAATGTGCTTAGTTAAATGATAGACACCCTCACCCCCACCCACCGGGTGTTCACACTGTCCAATAGTGATAATTCTTCTTGTTATGGAAACAGTCCGTTTCTCCTTTGGCTGCTTAACTACTATACCTCCCCCTTGTGGGAAGCAGTGGTGGGATTCAAATATGTAAACAACTGGTTCTCTGTGTGGATGCCGCTTCCAGAAGTCCATTCTGGGCCTGGGCAACAACAACAAAAAAAAAACCAGCTACCACCACACCGAAGTGGTGTGAACCGCCTGAATCCCACCACTGGTGGGAAGTTAGCCCCCCCAGAGAAAGAAATATTTTTGGGGAAATTAAAAGGCAAAATATTATATTTCCTCAAAGGATCTTAAAGGCAGAAACTTCTCCCCTCCCCCAGCCAGATAACTCAGCAGAAACCAGCTTTTAGAAATGTAGACGTGAAGGAAGGTTAGAGCTTTCCAGCTAGAAACTGAAGAGATTAGGAAGACAAAGACCCTCAAAATCTACATACCCCATCCAAACTCTAAGAACAGGAGACATAATTGGATTAACTCACCAATACCAAAAGGGCACACTCAGACTCAGGTCAAAGTACATGACACAGGAAATACAAAGCCTCAAACAGGAACAGGAAACAACCTCAAGAGCCCCAGAAGGTATAAAAACCTAAGCCCTACTACATGTGGTCAGTTTTTCCAGAGCCATCTTTCTGTCTGGCTCTCCTCTTCAATAAACTACAACCTTCTTTCTAAAGCAGACTCCATTTTGATTATTCCTGGCTTGGACTGGACCCTGATGAAGATTTTTCTTTCAACACCCTGCATACGATTGTCAAGATATTAGCAGAAAATTTAGGTGAAAGGTGAATCAGTCTTCACACTCAGTTTAGATGTTTTAAAGATGATCATAACTTTGTGGAACCAAAATGCCTCAGCAGAGTTTTAAACATCTCTTTTTCATTCTGATTAAGCCTTTTGCAGTCCATTCAGTTTGAGATTCCTATGTTGTAAGTATTGGATGTACAATGAGCAACAGGTCACGCTAATATGAGAGCAATATTTCTCAACCTTGCAAATGTTAAGATGTGCGGACTTTTACTCCCAGAAATTGCCAGCCAACCATGGTAGATGGGGAATTTTGGAAGTCAAAGTTCACATATCACAACTCAGGGTTGAGAAACACTGGTCTAGACAGGTGCCACTGTTTAAATTCAGAGTATGCTTTGCTTAAGCAAGGATGTCTGTGAATAGTCCTGTAATATGTAATTCCATCTGACAACCAGAGACATCTTTAACACGTCATGCTAACATCAGAATGACCCTTGTGTCATTGTGTTTCCAGAGCTGGCTGCAATTAAGTGCATCTGTCATGTCATTTGTGACAATTGATTTGAATCATTTGTCCTCATCTTTGCACTTCCATGGACATCTGTGCAGACAAGCTGCAGTACTTTGCAGACCATTAATTGCTCTGTAGTTCTAAAATTAAAAACCATTGTCCTAGACATTGGGGTTATAACTAATTCAAATGAGTACTGAAAGCAAAAGGTTTTTGTTTTAGTAATAAACAATTTGAATTCTGCACATTTTCAGATGTAATGTCTTTGTAATAACAAATCCATGTACACACTATCTTGCTGTAATATCAGTATTACATCCTGGAGCATATTAAGTTCAGTTAGATTTCATCTTAAAGTGAAGAAAAGATATACCCAAGTACTGAAAAAAATCTCATGTAAAAGTCCTATGCGCTTATCAAAGGGTATGCTCTATTGAACACAATAAGTTTTAGTTCCATGAATTAGACAGTACTCCATTACTTAACAGCTAATTCTATGTTACTACAGAAATGAAGACGAGGGAATGGAATCAGACCATTGGATGGTCACATAATTTATACTTCATATATGAAGACATTCATGAATTAGCCAGTTTTGTCCACATTGAATCAAAGAGAAAATACATCGGAATATTTTTTCCCCCAGAATGCTTATAATGGGGAGGTTGTGAGAAGTTCATCTATCAATAGTACACTTATAAAAAGCTCATTTGATAGTGTATGTATCAAGTTCTGCTCTGCCTGGTTCTTAAACAAATTGAACAAACAAGCGACAATGTGTTCCAGCCAAAATTGCAAAGTTCTTTATCAACTTGTAGCATTATTTTTATTTCCAAAAATATCTGGGCTATTTTTGTTAGCAAGCAGGGGAGGGGGGAGGGAAGGAAGGAGGATGAGGAGTATGGGGTGGGCTGGCAAAGTATGAAGATTCATCAGGTTGGCGAATTTCCAGGTCTAGCAGCACTACCAAACCTGACATACATACTGTAACTCTAATTGATCACTATATGGTTATAACAATTGTCACTTTTTTGCTATTTAATCCTTTTTTCATTTTTATTTTTATTTTTTTGCATCCTACATCTAAAAGCCTTACCTTTTGATAGAAATTGCAAAATGATTGGCACTGGAATCAGATGGATCTCCTCCACATTAGCATGTGATTAACTTTTTGTTCTTTTCTTAAGAAGCTTAATGAATAATCTCTGTGCTATAATCTGCTCAAATTGTACTTTTAAATGCAGATGGACAGAGAGGCAGGATTAAATTAAATAAGGAGATCACAATTTGCAAGGCAGAGTATGCAGCAATATATGCTGTTAGAAAATCAATCCTAAATGCTGAGTTTAATAAAATAATACAGTGTATTGGAATATAAAAATATTCAATGAAATAATCAGGTAAGAACATCCTCTTGCTAATTGACCTCAGTCAAGTTTTCATTTGGATGCTTTAGCTATAAACATGACACTCTTGCTTCTGTTTTGTGTCTTTGTATTTTGGAGCAAGTAAGTAATGAAATATGAAGTTATTGCTAGGATCCCAATGGGCTGTCAGATTAATTAGTGAGTTTAAGGGTTATGTTCTGGCTGAAACATACAGTATAGTTGGCAGTCAACGAGGATATGAATGATGTCCTCTATTTGTGGCATGTAATATACATATTGTCTCTGGATAAGGTAGTGGATGAAATTGCCTTGTTTTATCATAGAATCCAGGAGCCAAAATCTTGCTCTAATTAGGGCTGTTCTTTGGCCCTCTATCAGGTCCAGAGTTAGACATTTTGAGAGGTCTTTTTGTTCTGGGCCAATCATTTCAAAGGCTTAATGTTAGTAAATGTCTTTATGTTAACTTGAACACTAACATCCAGAACTCTCCTTCTGAACATGATGGGGGATGGGTTGGGTTTTTATTGTCATTTTTAATATATGTATTTACTGTTTTTAGTTGGGCATATGTTTAATTTTCTTTTAACTTTTGTATTTTTGTATTTTTTATATATCTGCCCTGTTCACCGCCCTGAGTCCTTCGGGAGAAGGGCAGTATATAAATAAAATAAATAAATAAATAAATAACATGGTGGCCATTTGAGGTTTAATATAGAAGTGCCAATCCATGGAGTGAGATGGAAATTTGGCAAACTGATCTAGCCATATGATAGGGTGGGACATGCCAGACTTTTAACAAGAGACCTTTTTGATTATCTACTAAAAAGTATATTCTACCAACAATTGAAAGCTCTAATTGTTATGGAACTATAGATGAAATAGATTCCTGTTTCAGCTCTAACTTTGGAGACTGGAGTATTTTTGTGTGTTCCCAGAATAGATCTTAGGAAGCTGGTCAGAATTTGTTCAAATAATGATGACTATGACTGTCCACCCTTCTGTACCATAAGTATTTCACAAGTGTTTTAGAGATGGCTGGGGTTCTTGTCATGTTTCTTTTAAGATGCCTTATCCATGTCCTCACATTAGTAAAAATTACTCATAGCTATACAAAAGGGATGACTTGTTCTACAGGTTCTCTGTCCAAGTTCCAGATGTAATTAGTAACACCTCTTTCCAAATATCATTACTCTGGCCTTGGTCTTACTGATTTTCAAAAAATTAAACTTACAAAGTAGTTACCTTAGTCCAACTTGAAATTGCACCCTAAGGATCATGGCCTCTATATACATAAGGAAATTGATAGATTTATTAAATATCATTGTTATATGAATATTCTGAGAGCAGATGAATCATGGAATGTCAATATGTCAGGAGGTTATTTGTTCCTGTATGGATTTTCAGAAAGGTGTTTAACTTTAATCAGGCAATGGTTCTATGTAAGGCAAGCTACATAATCTTTCTGTTAATAGAATCAACTATTCTATAGTGCTTCACTAAGGTCAACAAAAGTGGCATATAGCTGTTTTTTGCTGATGGGTACTTTGTGATATCTGTCACAGAGAAAAGCAATTGTCTGTCATAGAGTGCTCAGTCTTCTACCCTGCCTGGTCTTCTAATAGAAATTTGTTCTCCTACACTCCTTCTCAGGAGAAAATTCCAAATCTCTTGATTTCTCTCCTAGAATACCCCAGAGTCTACGTAAGTGTCTATGGACATTCTCAGTCATCCAGGTCATGGTTGTTCCGAAGGTGTCCCAAAGAAGCTTCTTGGATGAGAAGTGAAAAATCTTCAAGGAAAAAACAAAAAAAAGTCCAGTTGCCTCTTGAAAAAGCACCTTTGGGACACCCAGCTATAAGAGTTTTAGGATAATAAAAGCTTGCAGTCCTGCAAGAGGCAAAGGTTTGAGAGTTTTGAAAGAATTTAGACACATAACAACAGACATGTCAAACACAAGGCCCGGGGGCCGGATCCGGCCCACAAAGTGGTTTCATGTGGCCCGCGAAGCCATCCTGGAAACAGTGAGGGAACGGCCCCCACTGCCTTGGCCCTGGCCCAGAGACCCTCCTCCTGCCAGAGACCCTCAGATCTGTCCCACTCCTGCCCAGGCCCCCATAGGCACCCTTGATGTGAATGATGTAGAGCTGGCCACACCCACCCAGTAGGCCATATGCACTCTGGCCCCACCCACCCAATAGGCCCTGCCCACCCTGGCCATACCCACCCGGCCACTTGAGGGCAACCACAATGCTGATGTGGCCCTCAATGAAATTGAGTTTGACACCCCTGCATAACAAGTATCTTTTTTTCCAAAGCTTCCTCCCAAAATGCTTCTGAAACATAACAACAAAATGAGAGAGAAATGTTCATAAATAAATGCACAGGAAACATGTGGAACAACAGAAAGAGAGAATCTCATCAATTCTTTTAGGAAGGGGAAGGGGTTAATTATAAGCATGATAAAACCTGAGGGCACTTCATGTTAAAATATATGTGATTTTGCATCTCTTTGAAAATTTCATGCAGAAAGATAAGAAAAAATAATAGCAAATAGAGAAACAGTGTGTTCATCTGGATTTTTGAAGCTAGCTTTTCTGAAATATATCAATAGATTAAATAGGATTGTTTCAATTATTGAGATGACTTCTTCTCATTACTTTGATTACCGCTATATTAGCAGAAATGCTAAGCAATAACCAAATTTATTGTGTTTTTATGTCTCTGCATAAATAATCACGATGACATTAGTGCCCATTATTACTTATTTGACAGGTAAAAATAAATATAATCAACAGATATAAAATTTTCAAAAGAAGAGACAAAGTAATGCTTGCTGAAGTGCTTACATTTCTCTAACCTTGGCCATAAATTCCATATCCTTCCACATTTGCCTCTTAAAGAATTATCAGCAGCGTTCTAGATATCAGTCCTTCTAAATTCAAAGTTCCATATTTTCTGTGTTATATGTTCATTTTGGAACACTTTCTCAACATGATGCTGATATGATTTTTCTGAGTTGCTTGGAGTACTTTTACAAGTTATTTCAATATAAACATTATTCAGTAAAACCATAAAAACTTAAGAATAAGTACAAAATGTGAAATAAGATTAATCTGGAAGCAAAACAAAGCGGTAGAACAGGCAATCTTACCAAACTACCATCTCACAAAGTAATTCTTAGCCTACAAAGGCACACTTTCAATTGCTTTAGATAGAAGGCAGTAAAAAGGCTTAGATTCAGTCAGTCAGTCAGTCATAAACCAGAAGCTGCCCTTCCAATTCCTCTGGGAGGGCAATATGATTAGCCAGATCCAAGACATAAAGCAGGGGTGTTAAACTGCCAGCCATGTCATCCGGAAGCCATGCCCACCCCATTGCCAGCAATGGCAAAACTTTCCTCATACATTGTGCGACGTCACGTGATGTCACAGGTTTGACATGTCTGACATAAAGGGAAGGATTCCTTTAAGAAGGCACAACTATGCTTTCTTCTAAAGAAGCCTTCCCTGAATCCAGCTAGATGAGACAATGTCTCTGTTATGTATTGATATTGACCGTTTATGTGTTTGTGTTTAAATATATCTCCAACTGTTTTGGAGGGAAAATGAAGTTTATATTTGAGCGGGAAAACCAGCTTTAAATATGATTGGTCACCGCCTAGTGGCGGCATGTATAAAGATCTGTCAGTCTGTCGGTTCAGTTCAGTTCTGTTATTCTTGCAATAAATCATATTGCATCAGTATGGTCTGGTCAATGCCTACAAGAACTCACTACGCAACAGTCTCTGTATCTCAATTCTTCAATTTTAGGAAGAATGTAGAGAAGGTGATGTAGCCGAAGAGCTATAGAGTGCCCTAGAACAGAAATGTCAAACACAAGGCCCAGGGGCCGGATCCGGCCCGCAAAGTGGTTTCATGTGGCCCGTGAAGCCATCCTGGAAACAGTGAGGGAATGGCCCCCACTTCCTTGGCCCTGGCCCAGAGACCCTCCTTCTGCCAGAGACCCTCAGATCTGTCCCACTCCTGCCCAGGTTCCCATAGGCACCCTTGATGTGAAAGATGTAGAGTTGGCCACGCCCACCCAGTAGGCCACGCCCAGCCTGGCCATACCCACCCAGCCCCCTGAGGGCAACCGCAATGCTGATGCGGCCCTCAATGAAATTGAGTTTGACACCCCTGCCCTAGAAAAAGGAGGTTATCTGGACATCCTGTAGTCCATTTCAGGCTTGGACATGAGTTTCAAATAGCTTGTCCTTTGCTGGCACTTGGATGGTGAAGAGTGATGCTTCTGCAGCCCTCTTTGACTTCTCAGAAAGATTTGACACCGAAGATTATGATATAGATTGCCTGCAATGGCAAGATCCACAGTAAAGTGGCTCTGTTCCTTTCCAAAGAAGAAATTCTAGTCGGGTGAGGAAAGAGGGCTCAGATCAGCGGATGCTTCCTTCTGGGGTCCCACAGACTTAATTGATCTTCTATCCTTTACTTTTCAATATCTACATAAGACCACTAGGAGACGTTTTGAATTTGGTGTGAAGTGTGGCTCAGTGGGTTAGGACGCTCAGCTTGTCGATCAGAAGGTCGGCAGTTTGGCAGGTCAAATCCCGAGTGCCGCGTAACAGAGTGAGCGCCTGTTACTCGTCGCAGCTTCTGCCAACCTAGCAGTTCGAAAGCACGTAAAAATGCAAGTAGGAAAATAGGGACCAATACGGTTGGAAGGTAACAGCGTTCCGTGTGCCTTTGGCATCTAGTCATGCCGGCCACATGACAATGGATACGTCCTCGGACAAGCGCTGGCTCTTCGGCTTTGAAACAGAGATGAGCACCGACCCCTAGAGTTGGAAATGACTAGCACGCATGTGCAGGGGAACCTTTACCTTTACCTATCAACAGTATGCTGAAATAATTACTATATACTATGTTACCCTGAAAATAAGATCCGATCTTTTTTTTAACCTCCAAAAGAAGCACCAGGTCTTATTTTGGGGGGATGTCTTACCTGCTTACCTTAGGATTGCCAGAGCCTGGCCTCCCATGCCCCAAAATCTGCCTCTCCTCACCTCTTCTTCTGTGGCCCCTCACCACCACTCATGTGCGTCACCCCGGCCTCCATTTTGACGTCAGAGGTCTTCCAGAAAGGGGGGCACTGTGCACATCAATCCAGAGCTCATTTCTCAGCTGCCTATTTTCAGGATCGATCGGTCTTATTTTCAAGAAAACATGGTATTATCATCCTGAGTTGGACTGTAGATGCTGCAAAGATCTTGGTCAAATGTTTGGAGACTGTAGAGCCTGAATGGATGAAGCAAGCTAATATTAAACTCAAACATGACAGAGGAACTCTTTGTCCAAAAGCCAACCGGTATTTTTTTTAATTCCAATTCTATTTATTGTCCTGAGTTGTGTATCTCTTTGAATTCATGACTATTGCTGAATAGAGGTGGAGATGGTGGGTAGAGGTCCTTCGGCCAGCTTTGGCTGATGTCCAACTGCAAGGTGGAGATTTGGCTGGGTCCAATTAGGACTTGCAGCATTTGGCATCATGACTTCACATCTTCATCATCATCATCACAAAGATGGATTAATGCAATGCACTCTATATGGGGTTCTTTTAAAACACGGGTGTCAAATTCAATCATGTCACGTGATGTGTTGGGATGTATTGTGATGTTTTTTGCCTTTGCGGAGCCAGGGTGGGTGTGGCTGTGCGTGGCACATCTGGCCCATGGGTTGCCAGTTTGATTCCCCTGCTTTAAAACTTCAAGAAACTGCAAAGATACCCATGTGCTGACAGATAAGAGCTCTAGTTAAGTAACACATACAGTATATTGCAGGTGCTGAATTAGCTTTCTATAGAATACTGAGTGTAATACAAAATGTTGCTTTTAATCTTTAAAAGTAGTACAAAGCTTAATGATTAAGTACCTGCAGGGCCCCTTCACTAGATAAAGAAGCTCATCAGCTATGCTCATTTCTGTTGAGAATATTGTGTGTCTTTTATATATAAGAAGTAAAATCTGTGGACGTCAGGACATACTGTTCCCATTTTGTAGAACAGAATTCCCTCAAGGGAAGATTTGCAGCTTTATACTGTATATATTTCTGTAAAACTGCCAAATCATTGTTCCGGAGGGATTTTGAAAGCATCCCTCAATGGTGGATTGACACTTTATTTGTGATAGTGACTATTTATCTTATTTAATTTATTGCTACTTTATTTTTCTTGTATCTTAGTTTGTAAAAACGTGTCACTATAAACTGCTGAGTTGTAAGGTCTGGAGGTATACAAAGAAGTATATAACAAATTTTCACATAGGACCTATACTTTTTCTTCCTCAAGGCATTCTAATTTCACTGCAGTTCCTTTTATTTATTGCCTCTCCTTCCATGTCCACTTTTTTGCAAACTCAGTTCTTGCCATCATCAAAAGATGGTTTCAATACTTTTATCCTCTTAATCTTCAATACTCCATTTTTAGTCTCTTATAAGAAGCAAATAGATCAAAACTTTTACATTTATATTAATTCCCTTTGCTTATGTGTGTGTATGTGTGTGTGTGGGGGGGTGTACTTCTGTACAGGAACATTTGCACAAAGTATGGGATAGACTTCTCCCAGATCCAGATGGGAGATTCCACAGAAAGTCATGGTGAATAACAAGGCTAAGGTCCTATGGCACTTCTAGATCCAGATAGACAGGCAAGCACTGGCCAGTCAAGCAGACATCTTGATAGCCGACAATGAAAAGAAGACAGCGGTGGTGATAGACATAGTGGTACCAAATGATAGCAACCTCAGGAAGGAGTATCAGTGTCGAGCCCCATGGGCCCAACATTCAGTAGGGGAGGCAGCCTCTCACGCTGGCCCCTCTCCCCCAGTTCCAGTTAGCACTCCTGCTTCTGCCATTCTCCCCATGAGGCCTACCACCGGGCAGCTGCATCCTTCTCCCTTCCCCACGGACACCACCGGCCTTCCCGGGCATCCTGCTTCTTCGGCCGACTGCCAGCTGCTTCCGGAAACACTGGTAGGCATGGCCGTGCAAACGGGCCTTCCTGCCAGGTCTGCCACCGAACAGCTGATCCAGGAGGCGTTGGAAAGGGCTACGTGGTGACTGGAGCATCCCAGTGGCTCCACTGCTGACCGGTTATGCGTGGGGACCTGGGGGGGGCAGCGGAGTATTTGGAGCTCCCTGCCGGGATGGCTGCCAGCCAGAAGAGCCCAGGAACAGACTTCTTTGGGTTTGTGGAGGGCAGTTTGGGCTGTGGCGTTCCTTGTGCAGTTGGACACGGTGGGGCTGGACGTTTAGGAATAAGGGTGGGGGTTACATGGTCTACTTACCTGGTTGGGGGTGGGCTGCTGGATAGGGGGGAGACAAGCTGACGACCGCGTGTGGGGTTGGCATCTGGAGACAGCAGCAAATGGAGCTGTAGGGGGAGGAGGGATTATATGGAATTGTGGGCGGATGTTGGTCTATGGATTGAGGGCAGAGCCCTGTACCTGGCGACTATGTAAGCGTTGGGAGTGATGTGCTACCAATGCTGACTTTGTTTTCATTTTATGTGCATTGGAGCTGAATAAAGCAACCTCTGTTTTGTCACACATTCCTGCTGGAGATTCGTGTTTGCTTCCATTCGAGGAGAAGTACCAAGGCCTGGTAGAAGCAGTCGGGGTTGTGACTTTACTCCAAGAAAATGGCTCCAACACAGGAACATCAAAGTTTCCTGTCCAAAAGAGTACAGTGTTGGGAACAGCTTAGGTACTATGCAGAAACTTCAAACTCCTAGGCCACTGATAGAGGACTCAAGATTGAGGAAGACACATACCACCCATAGGGTTGAGAAGGGAATCTTATATAGGAAAGCCTAATCCATACATCTGAAATTAAAAGACTATTTCTAAGCAAATATTCACCAACCAGTCACTGTTCATGTTCATGGTCCCATTTCAGATGGCCCTGTCACTTTTTCCTCTAATCTCTTGTTTCATTTCAGTATATTTCTTCGTGCCACCTAACAAAATATCCCCCTCCAATGCAACCCACCCTTTCATGGATCATATTAATATAGAATAACAGAATACTTTTTTCTTCCAAATTCATAGCCCTTTTATTACCACATTATCCAGAACATAACATGAACTTACAGATTCCCACTTTCATGTGCACCTACAACAATGTAAACTTTAGAATGTAACAATTCATATTTTCTGATATCCAATTTTTTTATTTTTATTTTTTTTATTAATCCCATTTATATCCCGCCCTTCTCCGAAGACTCAGGGCGGCTTACAATCTAAGAAGCACAAATCAATGTGCTTAGCAATAGCCTTCATTCTATGTATATGCCAGCTTATTAGGGCTTTCGCTCCCCCCCAAGCGGCCTTTTTACAAAGTCAGCTTATTGCCCCCAACAATCTGGGTCCTCATTTTACCTACCTCGGAAGGATGGAAGGCTGAGTCAACCTTGAGCCTGGTGGGACTCGAACCTGCACTAATTGCAGGCAGACTTTTTATTCCTAATTAATCCTTCACCTTAAATCCTTCAGGATACTTGACTATTTCATTCCACAGAAATCTGACAAGCTTTTTTTTTTGGTTCCTTCCATTCATCCAACTTCATAGACCCATGTATTCTTTACTACTTATTGGTCTTACAAAGTTAAACTCTTTCATACAATATTACCATCACTAGATAGGCTAATACATTTTGACCACCGCAAGCCATCACGGTTTTAGCTACAGTACCTGAATTTTTAACATTTTAGTGAAATACATATTAGTAATGCAGAAATGTAATGTGAGTATTTGTAAAGGATAGAGTAATATGAATGTTTTTTAAACATTTTGATCAGCATGTACATGCTCTTCTATGCAGGCTAAAATCTTTAATCTAGACAAAATTGACTATATCTGATCAATATATTAATGTCCACATAATATATAATCTCTAGGTACATGCAATATTGAGGAACGGCTTGATTAGGGCACCTGCAAGTTCCTTCTTTTCCTGATGATTGTGCCATGCAAACGGAAGTCTTATCCTGGTATATAACCCTGGTTATTCAATAATGGCTAGAGATTTTAGTTGTCATGATGATTGATTGGCTATGTGCTGTCAAGTTGTTTTCAGAAACTTCATATAGTCTACATAATGATCAGTTCTTTCAGAATTCCCAATGATGCGCTCATCCACTTTTCTTTTCTTTCTCATTCATCTATCAACTCATTAATGAATACGCAAATAGCTGATTTAGAAGTGCAAGTAATGGGGAGCCTAATGAACAATGATTTGTATCTCCAGGAGAAAACTTTATAATGAAGCCATTGTAAAATGAATCCATGACAAAAACTATTTTACCGTACTTTTACATAAATCTGTACAACTGATTCATTGCTGCCTTTGACATTAAAATGTAGCTATATCTCATTCCTAATTATTTCCTTTTTAAACAATATTAAAATTAATGAGATTGCCAATGCTACTTTTAAAGTACATGCATTGTTCAGGGCTGTGTTTGTTTATTTGTTTCTTAATAGGAGCAGAAAAAAAGATTATATATATATATATATATATATATATATATATATATATATATATATATATATATATATATATATATATATATATATATATATATATATATATATATATATATATATGGGACATGGTGGCTCAGTGGGTTAGGACGCTGAGCTTGTCAATCAGAAGGTTGGCAGTTTGTCAGGTCGAAGCCTGAGTGCCGCGTAGCAGAGTGAGCGCTTGTTACTCGTCCCAGCTTCTGCCAACCTAGCAGTTCGAAAGCACATAAAAATGCAAGTAGAAAAAAAGGGACCACTACGGTGGGAAGGTAACAGCGTGCCGTGTGCCTTTGGCGTTTAGTCATGCTGGCCACATGACCATGGAGGCGTCCTCGGACAAATGTTGGCTCTTGGAAATGACTAGCACGCATGCGCAGGGGAACCTTTACCTTTACATACACACACACACACACACACACACACACATATATATATATATATATATATATATATATATATATATATATATATATATATATATATATATATATATAGAGAGAGAGAGAGAGAGAGAGAGAGAGAGAGAGTGAGTGGTGGGAGGGCTTAATACCCCCATGTATTTTCAGTTAGCACATTTATGAGTTGTTCTCTCATCAGCCCCAAGTTGTAAATTCAAAATACAGGCAACAAAAATAAATAGTAAAGCTAGTGAAAAGCAAGAAAAAAGCAACTGTGGGAAGGAAGCTATTAAAATAAATAATATATAAAAATGTTTAGTAGAACAGAAAACTGGGACAGAAGATAGGTCATATTATGAGAAAGTGACTATATTAAAAAGCTAAAGCTGAAATAAACAAAATGAGAGTGGAAAATAGGTCAGCTGAAGAGCCTTAAAGAATTTTTTTTTTCATCATTGAAACTGACATTTGTTTGCTTAGTTATTCCTTAATAATGCTTTCAATATTATTCAAATGAAGAAATGCTCAAATATAGGAAAAGAGAGAGAAAAAAAAGATAAGAAAAAGAAAATGGTTTGTTTTGTTAAGGCCTCAGGCTAGAAATCAGGAGACCATGAGTTCTAGTCCTGCCTAAGGCATGAAGTCGGCTGGGTGATGATCTTGGGCCAGTCACTCTTTCTCATCCCTAGGAAAAAGGCAATGGCAAATCATTGAAATGGTTGCCAAGAAAAATAATGGTTAGAGTGCTGCTTTTGAAGCGGAAGACCAAGGATCAAATTTTGATGGTATCTATCTTTCTTTGGGCAAAGATTCCCAATGTGTTACCTGCCTACCTCAAATATGTGATTGACACGAACTAGGAGAGTCATGCTGGATGTTGCCTGGATTAACAAGATCTGCATAAAATTTTGGAGACCAGGATACTTGAATGGGCTACTGAAAGTGGGCTACTGAAACAAACCGTACATTGACAAAACAAGAAAACCTGGAACTAATGGAATGCTACTGCAACAGCGGGCTGAATGAGAATGTATATATGAAATTTATGAGGGGATTATGGATAGACAGAAGATCTGTATCCACATTAACTAAGAAACAGCTAGTTACCCAACACTTCATCATAGTGAAGAAAAAGTTACTCTCACAACTTGGGATAGACCAACTATACATGATATGATTTGAGGCCTAAGATCATGAACAGACTAGCTGCAGTCAACCCTCAATACTGATTGCTCTCAGTGGAAAAATATCATCAGATAGTATGCTAGAAGATGCCAAAAGAGCCCTCACAACAATCTGTAACACCAGACTTCCGGTCTTGCGCAGTAGCACATCAGCCAAGGGATTTCGGGGCTCTGTGCCTTTTGACTGAATTTTTTCCTGTTAGGGAACCCTAAATGGGCCAGAAGCTGCCCCAAAGAGGCAGCAAAGAATAAAGGAAGTCCCACAGACCACGGAGAGATGGTGGTCAACCCTATTGGTCCAGGAGAAAACTTCCAGAAACCAACAGGAGAAAGGCTAGCCTAACTTCAGAGTCTAGCCCAAGCTACAAGCAACCAAAGTCAAAATGCACTATTTTAAGCTGATTGTAAACAGCGTGTTTGAGTCTGGGTAAGATCATTGATTTTCTCTATCCTATTTATTAACTTTCCTGGGGGGAAAAATTCCCAAGAAGCAAAAAACTTCCGAACATGAAGGAGTGGGATTTTTGCCCCACCCTTTTAAAACGGAAGTGGCAAATTAAACCAAAACATACAGAAATGAAATGAAATTAATATAAAACCTAAATTTGGATAAGTTTGGAACTGTTGAATGGTTAAGATTCTCATTTTAAAGGCAATTTTCTATTTTGATAATTTAAAAAATAAACTGGTGCTGACATCTAGTGGTGGATAAAGACTCTGACAGCTATGGCTTTTATACAGGACTTGGCAAAATCTGGGGGGAAAAAACTAATCTATGCTTGTGACCTTCAAAACTATAACAATAGAGAACAGCTAAGACAAAAAAAGAAAGAAAAAGAAAACAATTTAGGTTGCAGACCAAGAGAGTATTATAAACTTCAGGAAACCTTTTTGAACCTTTTTGGATTATAAATATCTACTAAACTGTGACTTTAAAGCTATTTTCAGAGAAAAGAAAACCTTGATCCTTGACCACTATGGAAAATCAGAGACTTGCAGAAAGAACTTATCCAGAAAAAATAAATACCTTTCAAGAGGAGACATATAAGTGCTGCAACTAATTCAAACAACAATGACTTCAAACTACAAAGAAATCCAAAATAACTTCAAAAACATAAACCAATTCATCTCCAATTTAACTTTACAACAAAAAAACCCAGATAAAACAGATAACTGAACACAAATTCAAGGGTACAGATTGAAAGATGGAACTTAACACAACAAGAAAGTATGATTTAACCCAAGTGGGGGGGGAAAAGAAACAAGAAATATTGGTTTTGGAAAAGGCAACTTATACTTTAAGACTACGAGACAAATTTGAGGATAAGAAAAAAGAGTTGTCAAAATGGATTGCAGAAACATCAGGAACACCATTAGAACTGGAGGGACAAAAAATGATAAAAGATACAGAGAGAAAAAGAAAGAAAAAGATTTTCAACAAACATGAAAGAGAAAATGCCTCTTACAAAGATATTGTACTTCACTTATTTTTTATATCTACAATGACAATTACAAAAATAAGGAAAGATTCTTTGATTCAGTAGAATATATTGATTAAAGATACTGGGCAAAAGAAGAAGGCCAAAGTGAAAATTAAGAAAAATAGATGATGGGACTTATCAGAGAGAATATTTTTAAAAAGAAACACCTGTTGAATATGGTTAAAGTAATAGAAAGATTTTGGATATGAATTTTATTTTAAGAGGGATGAGTCCCTCAAATAACAAAGTACTTACTTTTCCTTCTCTTTTCTTCTCTTATTTCTTGATATAATATAAAAGAGTTAGAATAGCTTATATATAAGGACATATTTTAGATATTTAAATGTGATTTTAAGAAAATTACAATGGATTGGGGAAAAAATGTTTTAAATAAGAGTTAAAAGACCGGATGACTAGATTTATTAAATGGAATATTTAAAAAATAATTATATTCTTAATTATGGTAAAAAAGAATGGAAAATTTTTGGAAATAAATATGTATTAGCTTAAGGGAAACATGGACTTTCAGTAGTATATTATCTTTTTATCCCTCTTTACTCTTGTTCTTTTTTTCCTCTTTTTTAGTCTTTTTTATTCCTTAAGTAAGGTAAAAGTTATGGGATGGTTTACATGAGAAAAAAATACAATCAAATATTTAAATGTAATTAACTGTGAGAAAATCTTAACCAGTAAGAATGACTTGAACACTGTGGGAAAAAACAAATGTAAACAAGAACTGTAAATGGGATCTATGATGAGGCAACCAGAATGACTAAATAGAAAAGAAATATTATATTGATATGATTATTATTTGTGGAAATATTAGAAAAACATTTATACTCAATATATATATATATATATATATATATATATATATATATATATATATATATATATATATATATATATATATATATATATATATATATATATATATATAAGGTAAAGGGTCCCTTATACTCAATATATATATATATATATATATATATATATATATATATATATATATATATATATATATATATATATATATATATATATATATATATATATATATATATATATAAAGGTAAAGGGTCCCCCGCACATGTGTGCTAGTCGTTTCCGACTCTAGGGGCCGGTGCTCATCTCCGTTTCAAAGCCGAAGAGCCAGCGCTTCTGGGAGAAGCATGTGGCTGTTTGTTCCTCTTGTTCCCAGAAGAAGGAAGCTAAAGCCACCAGCCTGATGATGACGGATGGGATTCCGTCGAAACGTTGCACCTACACCTTTAGTTCTACGCGGGAGGAAACCCGAATGACCGAAGATCCACATATAAACACCCGCGAAAACCTCAGAAAACAAATATCTTACCTCTACGGGGAGGAAATCCACCAGCTAACTAGGACCTACGAAAAACTCGAAGTACGAAGAGCTTCCATTCTGTGTGACCTCACATTCCTACGCAACTGCCGAGATCAAAATTTAATCCCCACATCCTTCCAATTGAAATTCCACTCCAACTCTGCAGCCATCAAACGCATCCTGATAAGAACTGAACTGGCCCTAATCAGAAATGAACTCCACACAAAAAGATTCCTCCTGGACCGAATCAACAGAGACCTCCTCACACTTCACCTCAAACTCAGCAACAAGATCCACCCCACACTTTGGGACAAATTCAAACAAATCGCTGTCTGGAGAGCTGAAACAGAGACTGCCTACAAAACAGACACACACACCAATAAACTCCGAAGACTAAAGGAACGCCAGAAACAAACCCCTCCTCTCTCACAGCAACACATGAAACAAACTGTGCACAACATCTCAGATAGGATTCTCACCAAAGCCGAAACCAACGTCCTGTCTAAAGGATTTAATTTTGCGGTCGCTCCCAAACACATTCCCACGGAAACCATTATATGCGGAGTCGAATCCAGCCTGACCAAAATTAACCCTGATGACGCCAACAAAATCAGACTCGAAGTTACCAACATCCTCTGCACCAGCAAACCACCCAAAAGCAACTTACCCAAAGAGGAACAGACAGCACTACTTAACCTAAAAAATGACACCAGCATAATCATTCTGCCAGCAGACAAAGGCAACGCCACGGTGGTAATGAACTCATCTGACTACCATACCAAATTATCCAACCTACTCCGAGACTCCACATACAAACTCCTCAAGACAGATCCCACCACCTACCTGGAAAAAACCACAAAATCCAAAATAAAAGCCACCCCCATCAGTGAAGAGATCCAGAAAACAATCATTCCCAGAGAAAAATCATCCAGATGTCCTAAGCTCTATGGTCTGCCCAAGATACACAAAGAAGGAACCCCACTCAGACCCATAGTCAGCTCCATAGGCTCACCTCTACAAAATCTAGCCAAATTTATTGCCAAACAACTACAGCCTTACGCAAATTCCATCACCTCACACGTACAAAACTCATTCCAATTCATAGAGATCATAAGTAAACTAAACTTACAGCCCTGTGACCTACTTGTGAGCTTCGATGTCGTATCCCTCTTCACCCAAGTGCCAATCAAAGAAGCCTTGACAGCTATCCGAAATAAATACAACCCCCCAAAACACATCCTAGATCTGACCAACCACTGCCTATCTAACACATACTTCATCTACAATGGACAAAGATACAAACAAATGGAAGGAGCACCCATGGGATCACCCCTTTCACCTGTCATCGCAAACCTCTACATGGAACACTTTGAAACCCTCGCTCTTGAAAAATCCAACCACAAACCCAAACTCTGGCTCAGATACGTAGATGACACCTTCGTAATCTGGCCACATGGCAAAGAAAAACTGGATGACTTCCTCACACACCTCAATAGCCTACACCCCAAAATACAATTTACCATGGAAACAGAAGCTAACAATCAACTTCCCTTCCTTGATGTCTTAGTCTACAAGAAATCCAACGGCTCCCTAGGACACACTATCTACCATAAAAAAACACACACAAACCGCTATCTAAATGCACTCTCACACCACTACCCAGCACAGATCAACTCCGTAGCCAAGACACTCATCTCCAGAACAAAACACCTAGCTGACGAACAACACCTAAAACCCGAACTACACACTCTCACTAATGTACTAACAGCCAATGGATTCCAAAGAAACACGATTACCAACTTAATCCAAAGAGAGACACCCACAAAAACCCAAGACAGAGAACAAGAAAATGGCAAAGCCCTCCTCCCATATTTAAAAGGGACCACAGACAGAATCAGCAAGGTCCTCCAAAAACACAACATCAAAACAGCATTCTACGCAAACAGAAAAATATCCACCATCCTAAGAAACCCCAAGGACATAATTGGGTTAGAAAACCAAGGAGTATACGAAATCCCATGCACCACCTGCCCCACCACATACATCGGACAGACCAACAGAAGAATAAGTGCACGCATTGAAGAGCACAAAAACTCACTCAGAAAGGGAGAACAAACTTCATCCCTGGTCCAACACTTTGAAGCCACGGGACATGAAATTGATTTTAAAGAAACCAAAACTATCGCCAAAATTGAACATTTTAACAACAGAATAATCAGAGAAGCCATTGAGATAGAAAAACGCCCCCACAGCATTAACAAACGAGATGATACCTCTCGCTTACCAGCCATTTGGAAACCCGCCTTGATTGACAGACGAGTCCCAACCACCAAGAATGATACCAGACCCAAACTCATGATAACATCACATGACATCACCACCACACAACCATTCAAAAAGCAAATCCGAACCCACAATGATAACGAGGCACAACCACAAAACAAAAACCTAACTACAGCTGCAACATCAGCCACTTTAAACCCCTCCAAACCACACAATAAGCAAACTGACACCCACTATAAAAACATGGCACCACCACAAACACGAAGCCGAACAAAAGCAGCACAACTCACCAGCTCAGGTCTGGAGCTGGCAGCTGAGACCAGCCCATCCACTCAGAGCACACCCCCACCCAATCAGAACACACCCACCATTCAAAACACACTCCCACCCAATCAGAACACACTTGGTCCCCCACCCAATCAGAGCACACCTCCACCCACAGAACACACCCCCTCTGGCAGTTTAAAAAAGAGGAACAAACAGCCACATGCTTCTCCCAGAAGAAGGAAGCTAAAGCCACCAGCCTGATGATGACGGATGGGATTCCGTCGAAACGTTGCACCTACACCTTTAGTTCTACGCGGGAGGAAACCCGAATGACCGAAGATCCATATATATATATATATATATATATATATATATATATATATATATATATATATATATATATATATATATATATATATATATATATATATATATATATATATATATATATATATATATATATATATATATATATATATATATATATATATATATATATATATAGACAAGAGTTGCTGCAATACTGGAAATGTTTAGCAACCTCATCAAGATATAGTTACTTAAACCACAGCAATTATTTGGGTTATCCTAATCAAAGCTAAAATATATGGTTTGGATGCAAATGGAAATACAATGTTTGCTGTAGCTATTATTATTAATTGAACATAAGGCCAGGCGAGATAGTTGTGTAAGATAAATTTTATTCTATGTGATTTGCTTCAGGCCAGGTTTGGGGAACTGGAAAACCTGAATCAACTTAATTGAACTAGAGACTTCCAAATTACCTTTGGACTCTTGTTATGGAAGCCATCGAAATAGAGAAACACCCCCACAACATGAATAAATGTGCCTACCAGACATCTGAAAACTATCCCTAGTCAATAAACGAGTCCCAGCCACGAAAACCGACACCGGACCCACAACAATATAGGATGCCACCACCAATCACCCTCACCAGACTCAAACCCAAACCCACCTCATAGATGAAATGCAACCACCATCCAGAAGCCAAACCATGGCGGCATCTCCAGCTGCTGCATGCCCCCCCGACCCCCACACAAAGCAAACTGAAACAGGCCATGAACACAAGGCCAGACCGCAAACTCAAAGCCAAACGAAAGCCCAGGATGTTACACCACAGCCTTCTGCTCAGGACATTACATCACAGAACTCAGGAGGTTACAATGCTAAAGCTCGGGATGTCACAACACAGCCAACCACCCAGGATGTTGCAGCACAGAACTCAGGATATCACTACACTAGAGCTCAGGATGTCATCACACAGCCCATTATCCAGGTCGTTACAACACAAAAGACTAATGGGCACACAGCCAACACCTCAGCCACACAGGATGTTACAAAACAGCCGACTAATCCACAAACAATAACCCCATCAACCAATCAACATGTAACAACACAGCCAACCAACCCGCTTACAGCAACAAAGCCAGCACCCCACACACCCCCACCAATATTTATACAGAGACGGCAGCTCCGATCACGCTTTGCTCGCACAAGCACCAAGCCAAAGACACCAGCCTGAAGATGACCAGTGGGACCTCGTCGAAACGTCGCCAAGACACTATCAATCTTACATGGGAAAAGACACGAATACGCCAAGACCTACATACCTGTACCCGTGAAATCTATGAATATATATATATATATATATATATATATATATATATATATATATATATATATATATATATATATATATATATATATATCTTTCCCTCTCTTCCTCCTCCTCCCTCCCACCTTCTCTCCCACCCTCCCTCCCTTCCTCCCTCACACACAAAAACATACACACAATAGAATTATAGGCCTGTATCTCATCTGGATTTAAAACTCATCTTAGCTATGAATGTATACAAAGAAGAGGGAGTATTTTCCAAAGCACCAGAGGGCAAGACACGAAACAGTGGTTGAAACTAACCAAAGAGAGAAGCAACCAAGAACTAAGGAAAAATTTCCTAGTGGTGAGAGCAATCAACCAATAGAATAGCTTGCCTTCAGAGGTGGTGGGTGCTCCATCACTGGAGACTTTCAGAAAGAAACTGGACAACTATTTGTCTGAAATAGTATATGGTCTCTTGCTCAAGCAGGGGATTGGACTAGAAGACCTCCAAGGTCCCTTCAAACTTTATTATGCCATATTCTGTGTATCCCTTCATGGAGGCTGTTTCTACAAAGGCCAATACCTTTCAGTGCTCAGACTTGATATCTCGCACTGAGTCATGCCAAGCTAATGTCAGAGAACTCTCGATAAAAAAAAATAGTTTACTATTTTCAGTCATAATTTTAATATAGGGATAAATCTTTTGGTGCGTCTTCTACCATATTACAATGACGCCACACAAACAAAACTAACACAGTAGTTTTAGTATTTTTTTCTGCATTTCCTTATTTCATGAGGCAAAATATTGCTTTGCCCAAGATGCTACCTGTAACTCCTCCTAGAGCTGAATCTGTTTGAATAATCTTTCTCTCCTTTTTTTTTATTTTGTTCTTTTAAGCATACTAATAGGCTTCCACTGAGGCAAGCCTAGCTGAGCCCTTCATTTGGGGCACAGTGAGTGTCACTGCTGAATGCGTATGATCCCAGTTAGTTGCAATCATTATTTTTTTTCTTTCTTTACAAATGAGGAATTTCTATATACAAGCTTCTCAGAAGGTTGCAAAAGGGGATCACATGACTCAGGGACACAGTGACCGTCATAAATATGAACCCATGGCCAAGTATCTGCA
Source organism: Vipera berus (assembly GCF_964194415.1). Lineage (NCBI taxonomy): Eukaryota > Metazoa > Chordata > Lepidosauria > Squamata > Viperidae > Vipera > Vipera berus. The sequence goes on from NC_138206.1 coordinate 107,963,142, forward strand.
CTTTGATCACATGATCATGGGGATACTGCAAAGGTTATAACTATGAAAGACGGTGATAAGTCACATTTTTCAGTGCCACTGTAATTTTGAACAGTCACTAAATGAACTGTTGTAAGTCAAGGACCACCTGTACTTATCAGTAAATAAATAATTGTATTATAACCATATGGCCAGAAAACAATACAAGAGCTAAAAAAAAAACAAGTGAATATGCATAAATATACATTCGGTATATCAACTGAGAGGTATGTCAAGATATAAGCTATGTGACAAGAAATAAGAATAAAAGATAGCATATAAAAATACAGGGATAACAGTACAACTGTAATGGAATAAAATAACATAAATAAGTCTGAATCTTCAACTTCAACTACAATAAATATCAAAACTGATCAACCTGGAAGGATATGCTTGGGTTTAAAGTTGTGCTCTCTGCTCAGAAATGTCCTCAGGGTGGAGTATTTGAGAGTCATTTTAGAGATAATAATAATAATAATAATAATAATAATAATAATAATAATAATAATAATAATAATAATAATAATAATGATGATGGTGATGATGATGATGATGGTGATGATGATGATGATGGAAGGGACCTTGGAGGTCATCTAGTCCAACCCCCTCCTCAGGCAGGAAACCCTATACCATTTCGGACAAATGGCTGTCCAGTCTCTTCTTAAAAAAGTCCAGTGTTGGAGCATTCACCGTTTCTGGAGGCAGGTTGTTTCACTGGTTAATTGTTCTAAGTTTCTCCTTAGTTCTAGGTTGCTTCTCTCCTTGATTAATTTCCATCCGTTGCTTCTTGTCCTGCCTTCGGGTGCTTTGAAGAATAGCTTGACTCTCTCTTCTTTGTGGCAGCCCCTGAGGTGTTGGAACACTGCTATCATGTCCATCCTCGTCCTTCTCTTCATTAAACTAGACATACCCAATTGCAGCAACCGTTCCTTATATGTTTTAGCCTCCAGTCCCCTAATCATCTTTGTTGCTCTTCTCTGTACTCTTTCTAGAGTCTCAACATCTTTTTTACATCATGGTGACCAAAACTGGATGCAGTATTCCAAGTGAAATAGAACAACAAAGGAGCATTGAACTCAAGGAATCTATGAAAATAGCCCCATCAATACTGGTGCACTGGAGTATTCTTATAGGAATATTCTAAAGGAATGATAAGGGCTTCTGGTGCTTGCTCTTGTGCAGAGTCTGTTCTTCATATCTGTACATCATAACTGGGAAAATCATTGAGCTGATCTTTCTAACTTTTATCTTGATTGAGTACCTAATTTTTATTGTTTTTCAAATCCCTTTTCCACCCCCAACATCCTCAATTCTTCACACTATAAATGTGTAACTGTGTTACAAGATCTCACTGTTTATTTTAAATCTTTCCAGTTTTCAACTTACTTCTGGTTCCTTGGGGTCTCTGTCCATCTGGTCCATATCTTTGAATCTGTTTCTAGGCTCCAACTTTTAGATTGGGTTCTAGATTATGTATCACTGAAATCAGCCATTTTACAGTGTTTTTCAGTCTGCTGTGTTTTTTTCTGCAATTATAGACTGATGATATGATGCACAGTTAACACCCAGCAGAGTTTTGCAATTCAGTATAGAGTATTTCCATCTGTGGTCGTATGAAATGTAATCCATTTGATTATTGTGCTGTTCCTTTGGGGACATGCAGTTTTATAGTTGTCATTTCTGTTGATGAAATATTGTGCTAGTAATAGTCAGTCCACTTTCTGTAGAGAAGTCTATCAATTATTGTTCACATTTAGCAATCCAGTCCAAATTTTCTAAACATTTTATAAAAAGGTTGCTCTCCAGTTTTACATTAAACTCACCAATAATTAATGAAGCATCTGTCTTTGATTTATTGCCTGCTGCAATCTTTCATAGAATTCATTAATCACTTCTCCAGAAGTGTAATGATGAAATTGAGTGGCCTACCTGGTATCTTGATGGCAGTTACTGCATCACTAACTAGTTTACAATATATCTTATTACATATGTCAGGGATACAAGATGTTTGAAGAAAACCATTGCTAGTCTGGTAAATTTCATTTTTAGAACAGAAAATTTTGAATTCATGTGATTAGAAATGTCTGATTTTGTTCATTACAGTTTATGTATTCTGACAATACCAGTCATAAGGTAAAGGTAAAGGTTCCCACACACATGTGTGCTAGTCGTTTCCAACTCTAGGGGCCAGTGCTTATCTCCATTTCTAAGCCAAAGAGCCAGCGTTTGCCCGAGGACGTCTCTGTGGTCATGTGGCTGATATGACTAGACGCCAAAGGTGCATGGAACGCTGTTACTTTCCCACCGTAGTGGTCCCTATTTTTCTACTTGCATTTTTACGTGCTTTCGAACTGCTAGGTTGGCAGAAGCTCTGTTACGCGGCACTCGGGATTCGACCCGCCAAACTGCCAATCTTCTGATCGACAAGCTCAGCGTCCTAACCCACTGAGCCACTGCATCCCTAATACCAGTCATAGTACATGTCATTTCCACTTTAACAATATCAAGCTTTCCTTGCTGCATACCGTGGATGTTCCCATCTTAAGTATTTTCAATAAATTTTGAGCTTTTCTTTCAATTCTGGTTCCTGAAGCCTTTGATCCAGTCACATCATATTGTCTACACTTACTTGATAGTAGCCTGGTAGCCAGTTACCTCTAGAGCTATGAAGAAAATCTTTACCAGTTTTTTTTTTCCTTGTGGTGTCTCAGTGGATTGAAACTTTGCCTGAAGCTTTCTGATCAGAAGTTAACATAATATATTTCATCTTATCCTATGCCAGTACTGCAGTGGTAGGATTCAGCCAATTCGCACTGCTTCGGCAGAACCGGTAGCTAATTTTTTGTTGCCCTGGTGCAGAATGGACTTCCGAAAGCGGCATCCACACAGAGAACTGGCTGTTCACATATTTGAATCCCACCTACTGCAGTACTGACAACATTACAACATTGCACTCAGGGAGGTGGATCTGGACTTTTAAAGGAGTCCCAAAGTAGTGTCTCTAGATTTCTACGGCATTTTACAGAATTGTGTTCTTCTCCACAGTTCGTTCCATCCTGATGACATTGTTGCTCATATGTGGTTGCTTATTCACCAGGGGAGGTCCCATTTATATTGCAGCAACCTGCAGGCTTTCACACTAGCTGACACCTATAAGTGTACCCTGGTTTCTTCAGCTGAGTTCTGGGCAAAGAGATTTGTACACCACAGAAAAAGAGACACTTTTGTGATTGGTGTAATTGGAGCCCTGATACAGTTCCAAAGTGTCTCATTTCTCTTCACCAGTTTTATATTGATCTCTCAAACATAACAACATTGTAAGGAAGAAAAATAGCTCTGCAAAAGGAAAATCACTGGAGATGAATATAAAAATTAAAGAGATGCAAGCTTCCCCCCCCCCCACATTCTTGATGAATAATGATATGCTGAACAAAAGATATAAGAATGAAACTGTGACAAAGAAGTGAACCAATGCCAGGAGCTTATTAAGATGGATTACCAAGTCATGGTGTTTGGAACGTCAGCTTCAGCTGTCAACAGAAAAGAATTAGTCCCCTAATGCCAAGAGCTATCTTCACATTTACCAAATTCTACAATTATGAATCAAACTTCTTTCTAAAAAAAAGAGAAATTTTACATCCCAGTTTCAACTGAAGGCCATCATTCTGAAACTGTGAACAATTCAGCAAGCTTATGACCCCCAGGTTCAATGGGTTGAAGCAAATCACGAGAGGAAAAATTTATTTTCAAATAGTTTATGCTATGCATTGTGCCTTATGTTGAGCCACTCACAAAGAACATTTAGACATTTTCAACATGCAGTAGGTAAACTTACAATGTAATTTAGTATGCATTTTTCTACTCGAATTCTGATACTGAAAGTCTATCATGCCCATATATTAATGATTGGCTTTTGATCTCTCAGTATTATGCAAATCAATTGAATTTGACTTTTAAAATTATTTTTAACATTTTTCATGTTATCAATTTGCTACTGTTTCATCAAATTTAAAGGATGTATTTAATATAGCAGATAGAGCATGAAAACAGTTTTGATAAGTTATAGTGATTGGCACAAAACTGGACAATTTCAAACTAAGATTAAATGAATGCACCCTCAAACCTGGTATGAGAGAAGAAAATCTTTCACCCAAAGAGGATTGAGAAGCAGTTTTCCCATTAAAGATATCCTTTATAGTGAACCCCCCAAACAATGTATTGGGAAGTGGCTGTGTGTCTTGCAGACAGTCAGTAAAGTCACCTTCTAATGTGCCATCCTTAAGCATCTGGAGAGAGAGAGACATATAATTCAGATGGTGCTGAAAAACTCTAATACTTAGATACAATGAGAAGGGGGGGAAGAACTGCCTCAAACAGGTGTTCAAGAATAGCACAGCAGCTGCTCATTCTATATAATGGTAGGACTGGTGCTCCTTGTGCATATAACCTAAGCATCTGTGGGGTCTTCGGTGCTCTCTGAGCTCTGTGGTTTTCTTGCAGATGTTTCATTACCAAACTAGGTAACCTCATCAGTGCTAGGGAATGTGGTTTCCTCTTGTTTTTATATACTAGTGGCTTGCCTTGTCAGTGTTGGTAGGAGTGGTCTTGGTAGTTCCTTGACTAGGTTGTTGTTTACTGTTAGCTTATTTGTCTGTATTGATTGTCCCTTGATTGCAGTATTGTTTGTTACTTGATTGTTGGTCTAGTATTAATCTTGGCATTAACCCTTGCTTATGTTGGTAGTTCTTTCTGGTGGAATGTGTTTTGATCTTTTTGTTTCCTTTTTTGGCTTTTTGATTGGAACCCTTGGAATCTAAGAACCACCAAGACTATTCTGCCATCACTGATTTCAGAGAACACCAAGTACCCCACAATTCAACCCTCAGCTGCAAATATTCTCTTCTAGGATTCGTAGGTATCTGTTTAGCAAGAGTTGTATGGAAAGAATTAATGATCTGCCTTTAGATGGCCCTTTTTATGTTGTGATGTTCTTTTTTTTCTCCAGAATGCCTTTGATGACATTCAGATTGATGCAGCTGAAAAGGGGATTAAAGAAAGACCCCTTGTTTAACTTTATTGCATGCAAGCCACCAGTAAAAAAGGAAATATGCACTGAAGAAGGAATTATACAAATTCAGTTTGAAGTCTCTTTCCTTATACAAGTTATCTCTAAAATATAACCTGTATTTTCCAATACCTTCTAAATTATCTCATTGCAAACAGCAAAATGTCCAACATCAAGAAAATTATTGACAAATACATAGATACACACAAACACACACAATTTGGAATATATCCTCAGGCCCAAAAGCTGTAGAGCATTAGAGTTTAACGGGTGAATGATCAACAGCATAGCACTTGGATTATGAGGTTGCATAAAGTTCAATTCATTCTCTGTTGGCCTCCAGTACTTACCACTATAAGTAGTCATCCTAAGAAACACTATATGAAATAGTGTGAGTATGCTGAAAACATGCTCTTGTCACTCTCTCCTTGATTTTTTAACATGAGCAGCTTAATATTTGGTAAACAGCATGTTGTCTGGGTTTATGTATACAAAGTAATCAGTAACAGTTAGTTTCTATATTCCAAAGTCCACATAATAGCTTTGCTTGATTTTCTCTTATTCCAATAATATTCTCTTGGCAACCTTAAATTAATACAATTCTTTTAAGTTTAATAGGTAACAATTAAATATATATTTTTTCTAACATTTCTACCAATAATAATCACATCAATATGCTTCTTTTCTATCTGGTCATCTTGGTTGCCTCATCATGAATCCTGTTTACAATTCTTATTTAAATTTATTTTCCCTAAAATGTTCAAAACATTTCTACTTTTTATTTTAATTAAGAGAGATGGCCTGGCTGAGAAGCAACTAACTGAAATTAACTTCATATATGAAAATGCTGTGGATAAAGGGATTTTAAGCTTAGGAATTGGAAGGTACTTTGGTTTGGATAACATAACTTGTCCCAAATGTGGATTATAGTTTAGACTGAATGCATAGATGGCCTCAGGGAGAAGCACAGTAATCCTTAGGGCTATCTTTAAAGACATTTTGGAAAGTTCAGCTGGTGCAAAACACAATTATCAAGTTAGTTGGTTAAACAGAATATCTGTTGTTAATGAACTGTGCTATGCAATGAGGTACAAAGCTTGTTTTAAATTGTTAGCATTAGTCTCCACCAGTTTAAGCTAAAATATTTTGTCTCTGAACACCAGACTATTTAGCCCCCATAAATTTAACTGGAGTCTCATGGATTCTCTTTAACTCAATTCTAAATGCTTGGGTATAAATATGCAATAGTAGCTTTGAGGCAACAAATTAAAGATATTGATATTCAACTAGACCTGCCATATGTTCCCAAGAATATATTCCTGTAATTACTTTACCCTCCTTAGACCTGGATATACCTAAGCCCAATTGTAATCTCAGAATATAGGAGGTATTAATTAGCCTTCTTCCTACAGCATTCTTGAAAGAGAGATATAAGGGCTTCCCATTTGGATTAAGATTTTCCTCATGCAGTGAAGGGGCTATTAAAACCATAAATCAAATTTTATTATAGTGCCTATTTTATATGATTAGAGTTGATAAATTCCATATTTAAACAAATTCCTCGGTCATTCCAATTGGTTCTATTTATAACTTTTCTGATGATCCTAATATTTTAAGAAAAGCCAAATTTAGTTGCTGGTTAACTGACTAATCAATATCTCTAGTTATTTTTATGGTTGATGCCTCCCTACACTAATGTAACCTGTTTATAATATTAAGTTTTATTGATCATCAGCAACAATAGAGATTCTATTCCAGTCCTAGATTAAGAAGAGAAACCCAAGCTGCAGTTTTAATGGTGTATTTGATAAGGTGTTAGCCAAGAGTAAAGGGACGCGGTGGCTCAGTGGGTTAGGACGCTGAGCTTGTCGATCAGAAGGTCAGCAGTTTGGTGGGTCGAATCCTGAGTGCCACGTAACAGAGTGAGCGCCTGTTACTCATCCCAGCTTCTGCCAACCTAGCAGTTCGAAAGCACGTAAAAATGCAAGTAGAAAAATAGGGACCACTATGGTGGGAAGGTAACAGCGTTCTGTGTGCCTTTGGCGTCTAGTCATGCCAGCCACATGACCACGGAGACGTCCTCGGACAAGCGCTGGCTCTTCGGCTTTGAAACGGAGATGAGCACCGGCCCCTAGAGTCGGAAACGACTAGCACGCATGTGCAGGGGAACCTTTACCTTTACCTTTACCTTTAGACAAGAGTAGGGTTTTGTTAGTGGCTGTATCCCATCCATAGATATCTCCCAATGTAAATAAATTTAGGGTTCCATGCTGTTTTATTTCAAACAATATACAAAGATGTTCTGTTCATCTAGGACTAAAGTAACATTTACAAGGCCAGGTTACACGGTAAATTACCTTTTTAACAACTTTTAACAAGAGGATTCTTTTTGTTGTTTGTGTTTTGCCTTTGAGTCAGACTTGATTCAATTACATGAAGAAGTCAATGCAGTTCCCAGCATTACATTTTCCAGAATTGGTTTGCAAATCCTAAAGCTGAGAACGAGTAACTAGGGGAGTATATAATTCTGGTCTCCTTGTTCAAATCCAGCACCTTAACTAGCTCACCAAAAGGTATGTTTGCTTTAATTTCTGTATTTTTATTGTCATAATGTTGTTTTTTCTAATTATCGTTTTTAATTGAAGATTGTGTGATTCCTTTTATATCTTGCTATCCACTGAGCTGAATAAGGAATAGCAGCTTAATAAATTGTACCACCTATCTGGGATCACAGTAAGCATATGAATAAACTGAGAAACAGGTTGAATACCTTGCATGATAGCTAAGATATGCTTGATTTTCTAGTTTACAGACTGTTGATTCTTGAATAGATAGTACATATTGATTTAAGCAAATGAAGAGGTTTTTACTGCTATAATTGTATGGGATGTGTGTGTAGGGAACTGGAGAAGACATTTTTCCACTGTTTCTCCCTGTAAATAGGAAATGTAAACTGAAATGAACACTTTCTAATATGAAAGTTTATCGAGTACATCAATCTTTCTCAGGGAACTTGTTTTAGTATATGCAAGAGTACGGAAAATAATTTTAGACAGTTTAATGAAAAGGAATAAGCCTTGGTGAGTGTCTGCAACACAGTCTAAAGTCAATTAAGTGCCAATTTATTCTGCACATTTACTTAAAGATTAGCATAATGGACTTGTAATGCACAATGATATTAAATGACGCTTCTACCTAGTACAAAAGTACTATTCATGCATTCTCATTTACAGAAAGCATGAGTAAAATCTGGAATAGTTTCTATGGGGTTTTTTTTTGCTTCCACAGGACTTCAAATCAAGAAAATGTGTGCAGAGCATGCCTTTATATCTTCTCTACATGTGGAGTTTTTGATTTTGAAAAGTAGCTTTTTGAAAGTGTTATAAGCTACAATACCATGGTGAAAAAGTTGCTACTTTACTTGTGCCCAAAGCTCCTTTTAATCTTACTTGCTTCTTATTGGAAAGTTTTTTCTTCCTAAATATCCAATGAAAAAAATAGAGCCAGGAAACTACAGACCTGTCAGCCTGTCCTCAACACCTGGGAAGATTCTGGAAAAGACAATCAAGCAACAATCAGTGAACACCTAGAGGCATATAAAATCATAACCAAAAGCCAAAATGGGTTTGTCAAAAACAGATTATGCCAAAAAAATCTTATTGCATTCTTTGACAAAGTGACAAAATTAGTGGACCAGACAAATGTTGTGGATATAATTTACTTGGACTTCAGTAAAGCATTTGATAAAGTAGACCATAACCTACTACTTGATAAGATAGAAAAATGTGGGTTAGACAGTATCACCACCAGATAGATTCATAACTGGCTGACCAATCACATTCAACATGAAGTTGTCAATGGAACTGCATCTACATGGAGGGAGGTATGCAGTGAGGTGCCCCAAGGGTCTGTTTTAGGCCCAGTACTCTTCAACATCTTCATCAGTGATTTGGATGAGGGGATAGATGGGGAACTCATCAAATTTGCAGACAACACCAAGCTGGTAGGTTCCAGAAGATAGGCTTAAGATACAGAAGGATCTTGACAGATTTGAACATTGGACAATAACAAAGTGAAATTCAATGGTGAAAAACCTAAGGTTCTGCATTTAGGCATGAAAAGCCAAATGTACAGGTGGTACCAGGCTCAATAGTAGTAACTGTGAAAGGGATTTTGGAGTCTTAGTGGACAATCACTTAAATATGAGCCAGCAGTGTGCTGCAGCTGCTAAAAAAGTCAACAAAGTTCTAGGCTGCATTAGCAGAGGGATAGAATCAAGATCATGTGAAATGTTAATACCTCTTTATAATGCCTTCGTAAGACCACACTTGGAATACTACACCCAGTTTGGTTGCCAGATGTAAAAACAATGTTGAGACTCTAGTACAAAGAAGAGTAACAAGGATGATTAGGGGACTCGATGCTAAAACATATGAGGAATGGTTGCTGGAATTGGGTATGTCTAGTTTAATGGAGAGAAGGCCAAGGGGTGACATGATAGCAGTGTTCCAATATCTTAGGGGCTGCCACAAAGAAGAGGAGTCAAGCTATTCTCCAAAGCACCTGAAGGAAGGACAAGAAGCAGCGGATGGAAACTAAGCAAGGAGAGAAGCAAGGAGAAACTTCCTGACAGTTAGAACAATTAACCAGTGTAACAACCTGCCTCCAGAAGTGGTGAATGCTCCAACACTGGAAGTTTTTAAGAAGAGATTGGAGAACTATTTGTCTGAAATGGTATAGGGTTTCCTTCCTGAGCAGCGGGTTGGACTAGAAGACCTCCAAGGTCCCTTCCAACTTCGTTATTATATTAATCTGTTCTGTTATATGTCTCTGAAAACCAGATGGCTTCCTAATTCTCTAAATTTGTTCTGTTCAATTGTCCTAGAGGAAAAAAAAATATCAGTTCATGTTTCAAGAGCGACTATTTTCACTGCATACAGTTTTAAGTAAATATAAATAAAATAAAGTATTTGTTTTTGGTCTTGATCCTATACTTGACTTTATGGACTACAGCTCCATACCACTTACAGACTAAGTAAAAAATGTCTACTATCAGAGCAACAATTCCTGTCCTGTTTTCAGGTTTCAAACTCACACACTTCAGCTGCTACGTGAAAATAACAATTTACACAAGGTTAAATAGATAATGGCAGACAAGGAAAGGAATGTAAATTAAAACAGAATCTTTGGAAAAGAAATCTTTTTAGACTGGTTTTTGCTTTCAACAGGAACATGAAGAAGAATAGTCAAAATCCAGTCCAAAATTCAGAGAGAGAAAAAAAACAGATTTCAGTTTCCTTAGTAACATTTACAAGAATGATGACTCTTTTGCTTTCAAAAGAGTAATGGGTCAGAACTGCCTCTTAAATGAGTATACAACCAGCAGTCTTTAATCAAGAGAGATACTACTTTGCTTGGCAAGGAGCCTCATTGAACATCTCTGGTCTGCTTTCCACTTTACCTTTAGAACCACAAGCCATCATCTGACTGCTCCAGTTGTTCTGATGGATGCCTGTGTTGGATTAGCCCCAGATGATCCCTGGTGTTTATTCCACTGATTCAGCTGGAATTATAATCCAGCCCTAATAGGCATCCTACCTAGAGGGAGAAAGCATCTGGGAAGTTCTTCAGAATTAGACCCTGAGTCCTGGCTGAAGACAGTGTCTGAATGTAATAGAATTCAAATGAAAAATACCCTGTAATATATATATTGAATTTGTTTCAACATTACACTTTTCAAAGACTAAAACAAACTTCTTTAAGAAAGCACAGATGTTTCAGGAGATGTAATTTCTTCTCCTCCTGGTTTTGGAATCTTTGTTATGTAGCCATCTGTCACTGCTGAATGACCGACCAGTCGTAGGCTATTCAGTGTCTAAAGAAATGGGCGCATCTTTATTTTCTATGGGTGCTTTCTCCACCATCACTAGAACATGCATTTCCCCCCCCCCCATTTTCATTGATGGAGACCTCTGGTGGTTTTACATTACATTTTATATTATATGCCATAATGTACGTTGGTTGGTTAGTGTGACATTATATTCCCACTCCAGAAATCAGCTTCAGTAAGTCAGACCATGAGATGGTGCTCTCATACTCTCAATTTCCCAGTGCTGATTTAATTGCTTTGGTATTACCCACAGGACAGAAAATTGTATTGGCATATATTATTTAAAGTAGAGGTCAGACAGTGATGTGTGGGTGTTTCTGGTTTCTGTGGCAACCATAGCATTGAGTTCAGACCTCAATAAAGCAAGGACTGGCAGACATTGACTTTCATTGATTCAAACAAGGAAGCCAGAACTCTACCACATTGTTTGAATAAAAAAAACATTATTTTTGTTTTCATTTTTACCTTCTAAATATCACATCACATGACTCTGAGATTTGAGAAGCTGGTGATTCTTGCTTGTCTTCTACTTAAATATTAATAACATCATTGAACACCGCCGCCCCCCTTCTTTCTCTCTTTACTTCCTGGAGAGGCTGCAGTATTTAAACTACTACTCTAAATTTAATCTTAGTAAGCCTTTTGAACAGATGGCTATCCAGCATTTGCTTGAACACTGCGTACTAACAATAATCCACTCTTTCCATGGGCTATTGGTTCTATTGCTGAATTGTTCATATTGTTAAAATGTCCTTTATTCCATTCCATTTGTTTTGTTCAGGTGCAAACCCCAAACAATTTTAATCAAGTCTTAATATTTGTGAAAGAGTAAGCTGTTAGTGCATTCTCTGATTATTATAATAGTCTTTATGTAATCACAGCATTTATAATGATTTGAATGGACAGATCTGACACTTGTAATATATTGAATATATTCAGGGCCTGTTCTGCTAAATAAGGTTTGGTTAACTGATAACAATTGCATTAAATAGTGTTTCCGTAACTGGATGCTAATATTTTAACCATTTCACCATATTCTCTCTCTCTCTCTCTCTCTCTCTCTCTCTCTCTCTCTCTCTCTCTCTCTCTCTCTCTCTCTCTCTCTCTCTCTCTCTCTGTTATTCATTTTTCTTTCCAAATTTACAATTCAAACAATTGCAGATTTTCCTTTGTAATGATTGACTACATCAGCTTTTGAACCAACTGTACAATCTTATTGAACTAACCTTCCCAACAGCACAACATCAATTTATAAGAGTCATCTCAGAAATAAATTTGATTTATTTGTATTCCCAGGGAAATGAACTGAGATAGCAGTCCTACGTTCAGTTAAGTGGGGAAAAAAGCCCTATTGAACTTCATAGACGAGTACAGGTGCATAAATTTAGGCTCTTAATTTTAAACAAACCTGTTGAATATAAAACAGATTTAAAGACAGTTTGTTACAAAGCCATAGGAGAAGTTTATACTGCCATAAGGCTGATGGGAAACAACAATGGAATTAAAAGATCATTTAGCACACTAGGTCAAGCAAATGTTTTTGTAAAAATCAATACGTTTTTCAAAGCTGCTTAAAAACACTAGTGGATGGACAGATGTAGATGCTACAGATACAGAATATGGTAAAAATACTCCTTTATCAAAAAATAATCCTTGGACCAATAGCAAATGTATGTGTCCATCTCTTTAAATACTACAATGTACATTTGAGGTGGGTTTGTTTCTTTGTTTCCTTTCCTATCTGGTTCTTATCTTCTTTGCTCTCTTTTATTCCTTATTTTTATACATATATAATATTTTTCAAGAAATATATTCCTTGCAGACAGCTGAACATTTGCATACTTTTAGAGAGTCATTGAGGCCACTTGGAGGTTTGTCTGTGTCTCAGGGTTACCTAAGTAGTGCTAATAGGTGTGCAGCATTCTTGGAACTGCTGAAAGGACTGTGTTGTGGAGCTGTGCTTTCTGCAGGATGTTTTCTACTGATTGTGATGTTCTTCACTGATTAACACAGGGGCAGGAAGCTAGGAAGAGCCTGTGTTGTCTGCATCTCAAACTGAAACACAAATGGTTCCTGTTACCTGGATAACTGAGAACCTCCATAGACATTTAGCTATGCACTTTGGAATGAATACCCTTTGAATGGTGTGAGAGTATGAACAGATTTCCAGAAAAAAACATTCCAGACAACAAGGAACCATTTGTGCTTTAGTTTGAGTTGCATCCCTCCTGTGTTCTAAAAGAATGCAAATAACCCACTGTCTGAAAGGAATAAAAATCCTTCCATTCCCCACCATCTAGTCAGAGCTGAAGGAGCTTCTTGGATGACAAGTGAAACGTCTTCAAAGAAAATCGAGAAAGGCCAGTTGCCTCTTGAAAAAGCACCTTTGGGGAAATCATGACCCTGGATGACTGAGAATCTACATAGACTTTCAAGAAATAGTTTTACTTGTGAGTAGCTCAGATTTCTTGGGGCATCCGGCATTATACAAATTTAATTAATAAGTAAATAAGGAGACTATACAGTATGTCTCTTTTACCCCCTAGCTTTGTGCTAGTGAAAACCTCTTCATTTGTTGACTGTGATCATTGAATCTGAAAAAAAACAACAGATTTTTAAAATATATGTTCCATAACTCATTTTATTTATTGTATAATCTTATATGTTTTGTAGTCCACTGTTCTTTTCTCTTAGTATGTTCCACTACTTTTCAGAGACATCACCAGGTTTACATACTGTTTTAATTACAGATTAACAGAATAACAGAATAGCACCGTTAGAAGAAACCTTGGGGTTCCTCTAATCCAACCCCCAGCTCAGGCAGGAAACCCTATACCATTTCAGACAAATGGTCATCCAATCTCTTCCTAAAAATGCCCAGTGTTGGAGCACCCACAATATATGAGGCAAGTCATTCCACTGATTAATTGTTCTGTCAGGAAATTTCCCTTTAGTTCTAGGTTGCTTCTCTCCATGGTTGGTTTCCTTCCATTGCTTCTTGTCTTGCCTTCAGGTGCTTTTGAGTATAGGCTGACTCCCCCCCCCACCTTCTTTGTGGTAGCCCTCAAATATTGGAACACTGCTATCATGTCACCCCTAGTCCTTCTTTTCATTAAAATAGACATACCCAAACTAAACATTCTTCATATGTTTTAGCCTCCAGTCCCCTAATCATCCTTGTTGCTCTTCTTTGCACTCTTTCTAGAGTCTCAACATCTTCTTTATATTGTGGTGACCAAAACTGGATGTAATATCCCAAGTGTGGTCTTACCAAGGCATTATAAAGTGATATTAACACTTTATGTGATCTTGATTCTATCCCTCTCTTAATGCAGCCTAAATCTCTTATTTTATTTTAACAAGCCAACTGTACTGAAGGAAAACACATTAGAAGGAATCCTCATAACTTCCTGAAATTCAAGAGAGTTGGGATTCTAATTATAGGTTTATCAGATTGCTGAGATAGCAGAGAGAGAAAAGGAATGCTTATTAATTTGTCATTGGTTTCACTATGAACATCTAAGCAAATTATTTTACTTGCACAGTAATTCGCATAAGAGGATGAAGCTTCATTTTTCTTCCCTAGTAATTTACGTCTTTTTAGGATAAAGTATTTGGCCCACAACCTCACAATGATCCACTTGGGAACCAATTATTGACTTGTAAAATGGAGCATATCACCTAATATGGTTTAAATAATTCAAATTCGAAATCCATGCATATTCATCAAACTACAAACTAATGCATAAATATTGATGACTAATAAAAGACAGCTGTTCTCCATGCTGCCTCACCTTATCAAAATATTCTCCACATAACTCATCGGTCTGAACCGAGAATGTGAGCCAATTCGGAGTTGGCACCTATATTCCGGTCCACATTTCCTTCTCAAATTGCCTTAAGTGCAAGGAAATCTATTTCTGGATACATGGATATGTAGGATTGAAAGATTTATTCATCTTAGATTCAAATAGCGTCATACTTTGGCTTTATTAATGCTCACTATAATTTTTTTTATCTATATTAATAATGATTAAAATGTGCCTGTTCTACCTTTAAGGGAAATGTAAAGACACTCTAAAGTTTAGCTCACATCCTGATAACAGCATAGTTGTATCCCTGCAGTGTTCTTAGAAACAGTGCAGAAGTGATTGCTGCATTTCAATTCTACTACGATAAACATCTAATTTTTCTTCTTTCATAATCTTACTTTTCCCATCCCATATGTTCTTTCCTTTGCTTTGCCCTGATAAAATGGCACACTTTAAAAAAAAAATATGTTGTCTTCCAGCATGCTGTCAGGCCTGCCATAAATCTCCACTTCCTTCCATAAATCACAATAATCCATACCTGCAACCACTGTTTATTGACTATGAATTCCAGCTTCTTCCCAATCCTTCCCCACAAAATGTTAATCAGCCTTGGTTCATGATTCAATATGAACTTGCCAAACTTCACACTTTACACCCAAACAATACCTGATCTGAAACTCAAAAATGGTGGGAAATGGGTGGCGAATTCTAGAAGACAGTTGCCCATTGAATTATTTTTAAATAATGAAAAGGAGAGAGGTAACATTCAAAAATCTATGCAGACTGCCTTAGTAAGCCTACCTTTACCTAAATGTAAATAAAAATCAGGACCTCAGACTGGGCCAAAAATTCACTTTCCAACATGACAATGATCCTAAGCACACACCAAGACAACACAGGAGTGATTTGGGGACAACTAGGTAATGTCCTAGAGCAGGGGTGTCCAACCTTGCAAACTTTAAGACTTGTGAAGTTGAAGTCCACAAGTCTTAAAGTTGTCAAGGTTGAGGACCCCTGTCCTAGACTGGCCCACCCAGAGCCCTGAACATATCAGGAGGGACCTGAAAATAGTTGTCCATTGATGGTTGCCATCGAACCTGACTGAGCTTGAGAGGATTTGCAAGGAAGAATGGCAGAAAATCCCTGAATCGAGATATGCAAAGCTTATTGCATCCTAACCAAAAAGACTTGAGGCTGTATGTACTGCCAAAGGTACTTCAACAAACTACTGAATTAATTAATTAATTAATAATTAATAAACCTTTATTGTCGAAGTACAACATGTGTACATTGAGATTAGCTGAGCCTCCCCCCGTGCTCTCTCCCCCCAACACACAGTGACAACAAACCCTCCATCCTACCACACCATGTGAACCAACTACACCACACACCGGTCTCCCAAGTCAATTCTGCATAAGATTATGTCCCATTTAAAAGCCTAACAGCCCACGAATAAAAGCTACTTTTCAGCCTGTTGGTACGGCTGGCTATATTCCTATATCTCCTACCGGATGGTAGGAGAGTAAAGACATACCGTCCAGGGTGTGAGTCATCCCTGAAAATGAAGGCTCTGAATACTTATGCCAATGTGGTATTTCAGTTTTTGTTTTGTTTTTCATAAATTTGCAGATATTTCTAAAAATCTGTTTTTACTTTGTCATTATGGGGTACTGAGTGTAGATTAATGATGGAAAGAATGAATTTCTATAACTGTAGTATCAGGCTGCAGCATAACAAAATTGACCTTCACTCAGATGTAAATAATGATCAATTGTTATCTTCTCTGATAAACAGTGATGCTGCTATAGCACAGGTTAAATATACTAACAGCAAAAAAAAAAGACTGCCTTTTCATAAATTCATCTGTTGCCTTCATAAATTTTCTCAGATCTACCATACATTTTCAAAGCTTTCTATGGCACTGGTTTTAGATCTCAATAATCTATGCCTAATACCTTGGTCTACTAACTATTGTTTTCTTCTCTCTCTCTCTCTCTCTCTCTCTCTCTCTCTCTCTCTCTCTCTCTCTCTCTCTCTCTCTCTCTCTCTCTCTCTCTCTCTCTCTCTCTCTCTCTCTCTCTCTCTCAAAAAAAAAAAAAACACACACAAAATAAACAAAAAACAGTTCATAAGCTTTGGTTCATGTATGGTTGTAATTGGGAACTTAAAGATTCAATTCTTCCTCAAAATATTTTTTAATCTATTTTAGCAGAGTGAAAAAAAAACTTATTCAGAAGGTTAGTAATAAGTTAGTTGATCATAATGTATTATAAAGAAAATCATGAGGATTCAGGAAAACTGGAAAAATTAAAAATGGGGAGAAATTCTAATAAACTATTTATCCATTCCTGCCTGCCACTACTCCAACTGCGATCCCTTAAACCAATTCCAATAATGATTGAGGTAGATGGATGAGAACTGCCACAGATAAGTCTGTTAAAGGTCTCCTCTTATAATTCCTGATTGAAAAATCCTGCCTGTGATATTTATTCAGTGGAAGAGAATATCTGGCTATGACAGTAAACTTCCCTTTCTAAACATTTGGGGTAAATTTAGAAACCCTGTTCATTAAAATAATGTTGAGAGAAAAAAGTAATGGTGGAAATTCACATTGTCACTGACTTATTAGGTACTTACACTTATATTTTCCTAGGTCCACCAGGAAATTGATTAACATCTGTTTACTTTCTTCAATTGACTAATGGGTTTATGAAGTAAACATTGTTTTGTGTATTATTCCAGCTGTTCATACTATAACCAGGGACTTGCACACATTTAATCAACTCAGTCATTATCTATTTTTATTGCCCATCTTTTTTCATTATAGATTACTGTTGTTTTTTTATAAATTAGTACCCAGAACACAAATCACATGATTATTATTTACCCCTTTTCCTTCTGTTCAGCAACTTTGTTATCCTTTTTACTGATTGTATGCCAGAAAATTGTTTATGATTCCTAGCAACCACATAGAGATATTTTCTTCATGACAATCTAACCCTAACCTGTTCTTCAGGTCCCCCCAATAATGCACACATTCCCTCTGGAACTAAATTCATGTGCATCTGTAACTAATTCCAAGTCCATGTCCACCTTGTTTCTGGACATCCTATTCTTTTTTTTCTTCCGCCTTTCCCTGCATTACAGCCTTTTCCACAGAGCAAGATGTTTAGGATAATTTGAACCTGGTCATTTGTACCTAAAGTGAGAATTTGTTTGATGATCCATTGGTTTATTTTCTTGACCGTTCATGTTATTCTCAGGAGTCTTCACCAATGCCATTTCCAACTTTAAGGAATAATAAATCAACACCCGAAAGTCCAAGTATCCAGTCTGTTTCTTGGCCCATTTGGTACTTATTGTTGCATTTTAATTCTTGCTGTCCAGTTAATCATTTACTACTTTCTTCCCAAGTGCATTATTAATTTTCAATACTTCAAACACATCATCTCAATAGGAAGTGATATTCCATGCATTCTGCCTCTTAATTCAAAGCTCCTAGACATTATCATTTATTCCCAAATGAATTAAATAGTGGGCTGGCTTAGGAATTGGTTTACCAGTCATGTACTTTAAATTTGATGGGGCTGGATTCTTACTAATGAAGAAAGTTGATTAAAAAAAGGCAGTCATGGAAATATTTGAGAAAAGATACCGAATACTGATTGGAGTGCTGAACTGAGGAGGGAGGGAGGAAGAGAGTGTGAAAATTTATGTTTCAGTTTTTTAGCTAATTGCAGTAAAGATCAAGGAATAAAACATCAAGACTTCTCAAAAAAAAAAAAGAAAGGAAAAGCTTAGCAAGATATGTAGGATCCTGGTGTGAAATAGCTTGGCTTTCTGATTTTTCTTTTCTGAGTCCCAGAAACTTTGACTGGCAGTTGACTAGGAGAGGAGGAGAAGGGAGGAAAGGCAGGAAAAGGCATCCCTGAGGCCCTTGGAAATCAAAAAAATTGTAGCGAGAAAAGTTGCTTACTCCTGCTCTAGGCTGTATTTGTGTGTGTGTGTGTGTGTGTGTGTGTGTGTGTGTGTGTGTGTGTGTGTTTGAATGGACCAGTGAAGGTCGAGATGCTGCTCTCTTAACTTAAATCAAAGGAGCATATACAAACTGACTCAGTTGGATGTACTGAGATTGTCAGACAAAATAAAAAAAAGAAGAGTGTATGAGCTTGTCAGCTGGAGTCATTATATTCAGAATGCAGTTTTGGATTCTCAAGTGTTTTTGACATTTCCTGGCATTTGTTACTTTAATCAGCAGGAAGGACAAGAATTTCACGGATTTAAAGTCTTTAGACTCTCAGTGGAACATTTGCTGCTGTAGTATTAATCCGGATACTGCCATTTTTCTCTGTCCTCAGTTCTGCTCTGCAAGACTCGGATTATGTAAAAACACTCCTTCCAATATATAGTATAGAATTGTGCAGCCTCATCTTCAATTTTGGTCTCATCTTATTGTCTATATTATTCCTGGTGGTGTAGCATCTTCATACTCAGCTAATCCAGGACAGTTCAAGAAGAGAAGGTGTTTGTGAACAGTGTATTGTTTTTCACAATGCATTCCAATTTTTGAAGACTCTTATCACTTTGAAATCAGTTCCTTTTTATATTAGATACATTTCTTCTCTAGAAAATTCATCTTTAAAGCTTCTAGAATAGCACCATTTAAAATTCATTGCCATTTTCTGATAAGGAAAATCCCAGTAAAGGATTTTTTCTCAAGCATAAGATCCATAATCCCTTCAAGTCAAGTGTCTTGCTCTACTTTGCATCTGGCCCTCCTGGATGAGGCTTGTAGAGTTCATATCCCACCAGGATAAGTGCTGTTCATCATCACTGTTCCCTGTTATGTAGGAATTAGCTTGCAACAAATGTCTGCCAGTCTCTGTATGGCTGGGTACAACATGTACAGCCTTGCCCTACATTTTAGAAATGGGTGATTCATTGCCAATACCACCCACCCTTATTTTAGGCAGATGCACTTTATATTAGAAAACAGCCATTATAATGAATGTTGTGGTCCAACAGTTATTGCCTGATGCAGGCACCTGCTGTTTCATGGACATGTTTCTTTATGCAAAAGCGTCATTGCTCATTTACGGTATATTTATTGAGCTTTAGTTTGGGACTTCTGGTGGGGATTTATGGCAAGGTAGAAAGCTCCAAAGGATCGGAGACAGCACTGCAGTCAGATCAGCAGCCAGTTGGTGAATCTTGGCCAATGATATTTCTCTGGGGTGGTGGGGGAACAAATGTGAGATTACTCACTTGTACTCTGGTGAGCTGCTTTTCATGACTTGACTTCAGCAGTCAGTTTAGAAGTCAAGTGGCTGATAGTCACAGGATTCCAACTAAACTCATAGTCATATCCTAACCTAAATGGACACAAGGTTCAACAAGCCTCACTTCTTAATGAAGAAATGGCTCATTTTTGGAAATTGTTTTTAGGTTTTGGGAGCCATTGCAATGACAAGTTTTAGAACACTGGTTGCCTGTCCTTCAATCCTTAATGAAAGAAGTTTCAAATATAAGTTCAAGACAAAAAAAAAACAACACATCAATATTCTGATTGCCCTTTTGCCATTTTCTTTTTTTCTTTTCCTCTCCTCTCCTCATTTCTTTGGGGAGGACAGCAACATTGATTCTGGAAATTACAAATAGTTCATGGGTCCAGAGAGATTTGAAATTTGATTTTAAAATTAATCGTAAGAATCTTTCCCATGGGAAAATGCTGCTGTTTTGTGTGTGTGTAAGATAATAGGATGGGTCTTTGAAGGCTGGATGTTAGAGGGAACCACAAGGATTGCAATTACAATTACAAGAACTACAGATTACAATTAAAGGAGAAGAACACTTAACTATACAATTTGCAACAGACTGGAAATTAGTATCATTGTATCATTGTTTTATAACAGTAAAGTTATGTATGATGTTGAAAATATTTTTTTTGGGGGAAAATGAGACATCATGTTAGTTCAGATTACCCTAGGGCTGTCTTCTAATGTTATATGCCTACTCATAAGTATGTCTGAATTTATTATGAGAGTGTCAGATTAAAAACACAAACAATGGCTTAGAAAAGTAATGTTCCTTGTCCTGAATGATTGTTTGATTTAATTCAAAATGACAGATACAAAGTTTTGCTTTTCCTATTTTTTTTTCCAATAGGAACAATCAATAATGGTCTCTGTTGTAACAAGACCACATCCCCACTGTACGTCTCTGCAATAGAGTTAATTAATATTTTCTTTTAAGAGTATGGTATACTGCTGATATGAATGTTTAAGAAGTATTGTTCAGAAACTGAGGCCCAACTTATCTTTGAAGCAAAAATAACCTATTTTTCAGTTAAGTGAGGATCGTTCCTTGTCACCATTTAACCTAGTAATATTAAATAGATGTTTTATCCTAATATGTCTTTCTTCCTTGTGGAACAATTTCACTACTTTTTGGTATTATTTGTGGTAAAAAAAACAAAAAAACAAAAAAAATTTGTAATGAATGTGATTCCAGTCATAGTTTATTTTAAGTAAATTAAAAACAGATCATACGTTTATGCACATTCCAAAAATTATTTCAAAGAATGGAATTACCTTTTCCCATTCTATAAGCCAAACATATACAGCAGTATACCATACTCTTAAAAGAAAATATTGATTAACTCTAGTGCAGATACAGATGAAAACAAAATAAACATTGATATTTATTATCTCCCCCCCCAACATAGAAATATGAGCTACTTAACAGAAAAATCAATGGGCATTTTTGCTGAAATAAATAATGTGCACATATGTTTCTGTATCATCCACTTTCACCCTGCAGACATAATTCCTAACCTAGCCAAGGAGGTTAAGTCAAATTCATTACAAAATTTTATCCACACCATGTAGGACTAGTTCTCTTAGGAAATTCTAGCTCTTTTTCTGCTCAATTATCAGCCTGCATCTCATGTGAGTGGTATTGTAATAGAAGGCCTGCTCTTTTGTACAAAGAAAGATACTTTATTGTAGTCAATGGCCAACATATACTGATAAAATAGAATACAATAGTCCTCAACTTACAACAGTGCATTTGGTGATCTTTTGAAGTTACAACAGTGAAAAAGGGACCCATGACCATTTTTCACACTTATGGCTGTTGCAGTGTCCTCATGGTCACGTGATCAAAATTCAGAGGCTTAAAAAGGTAAGGTAAAGGTTCCCCCGCACATGTGTGCTAATCGTTTCTGACTCTAGGGGCCGGTGCTCATCTCCGTTTCAAAGCCGAAGAGCCAGCGTTTGTCCGAGGACGTCTCCGTGGTCATGTGGCCGGCATGACTAGACGCCAAAGGCGCACGGAACGCTGTTACCTTCCCACCCGAGTGGTCCCTATTTTTCTACTTGCATTTTACATGCTTTCGAACTGCTAGGTTGGCAAAAGCTAGGATGAGTAACAGGCGCTCACTCTGCTACGCGGCACTCGGGATTTGACCCGCCAAACTGCCAACCTTCTGATCGACAAGTTCAGCGCCCTAACCCACTGAGCCACTGTGTCCCTTTCAAAGGCTTAGCAACTGACAATTATTTATGATGGTTGCAGTGTCCCAGGGTCATGTGATTCCCTTTTGCAATCTTCTTAGAAAGTCAATGGGGAAGACAGATTCACTTAACAACCATGTTACTAACTTAACAACTGCAGTGATTCACTTAACAGCTGTGGCAAGAGAAGTTGTAAAATGGGGCAAAAATCACTGAACAACTATCTCACTTAGCAACATAAATTTTGGGCTCATTTATAAATTATAAGTCGAGAACTACCTATACAATAAAGCTTCCATAAAAATATAAAGAAATTGAATAAAATATATCAAATTATGAAATTAAATCTATGAATCTTCTAAAAATAATCTAAACAACCAATCCTATAAAACCGATTAACCTATGATAGCAAAACACGAAAACTCAATTATTCTGATGTATTCAAACTGACATTGGTACTACGGTGCAACAAAATATAGTATGTAAATTATTGTATCGGATAATACAATATCTGATAACTTTAAAATACCAATGTACAGATGCTACACAGGATAGAATTTAAGAAGATGTCCTTTTGATATCTCCAACCAAGATCTCAATATTCAGAGTGATTGTATCTCTTATAATAGACAATTAAATAACAAAGATAAAATTAGTCTTGCTAAAAATGGTGTTAAATAGTATGCAAATATCTCTACAAAAATGCCAGTACAGAAAAACAAAATTAATAGCAGCCTCAACACTTCCTATTCATTAGAAGAAATGTTTTCCTTCTAAAGCAGCCTTAAGTAATACCAGCATCACTAATGATCTATATTTAGATTTTTCAATCTGTTTTAGATCAGGCTGAAAATGAAGGGTTGAGCACCAAAAAAGATCCTATTGGTATACAAGATTCTTGCATTTTCTGCTGTTGTTTAGCTTTGGCATGTTTAATATAGCATTCTGCGAGTAACCATACTTATTCAGCTTATACAAGTTGGAAAATTTCCCTTTGCTGATAGATTTACAATTACATCAATTCAGTGGGGCCAAAGACTCTTTTTAGTCAATAGTTCAGTGTATTAAGCCTCAATACAGTTTCAGATTTATTTGCACTAGCTCCCAATTAAGAACAATATTTGAAATATATTGTGGTACCAATAAAGGAGAATATTTGTAGCTCAGGGTTGAAACAAGGAGTCCTTGATGCTTTCTGAGCTTGGTTGTTTTCTTGCAGGCATTTCATTCCCCAAACTAGGTAACATCATTCAGCGCTAGTAAGGAATGGAGAACAAATCCCATTCCTTACTAGCACAGATAATGTTGCCTAGTTTGGGGAATGAAATGTCTGCAAGAAAACAACCAAGCTCAGAGAACCCAAAGGACCTCACATATTGTGGTACCTGAAATATATTTATGAGGAATGTAGAATTATAGGAACTTCTTTTATTGATATGCATCTTCAAACGTCTAAGCCTTCCATCACAATGCTTCATTCACAATTTTGCTGATTTTTCTGTAACCTCCTCATTTTGGGAACACTACTGTGCCAAGTTCCACTGGTTAAAAGTTATTTTTAAGTGCACTTTGGAATCAACGTCTTTATAGAATTTTCTGCCCAGGAGTAGGGAATTTCTATAATAGAATAGGTCCAAGAATCCTCAAATTTCAGCTTTTAAGCTATCTAATCAGTTGTTAGAGAGAAATATCACTGATGTTTACTAAAAAAAAATATGACATTTTTTAAAAAAAAAACTTTTGAAGGATGTGATTAAATGTTTTATTACATTTATACTGCCAAGAACTGTATCACTTTTGGAATGTAAAACCCATTAAATTCCAATCTGCACCTGCATTGCTGAAGACAAAAAAAATGTGCAAAAAATTGAATTTGTTTTGTGATGATTTTTTGTTCATCCTCCATGAAATACAATGGTCTGTGTATTCTAAGATAACACTCCTTAACACAGACATTTATCAAATTCTTAATGCGGAAGATTTTATTGTGGAAAGTGTCTTCATGTTTGCAGTAAAATATACATACAGTATATATAAGGGTACAGCTTCACAGCACAAATAGTAATGGCAATTCTGTGCAAGACTCAGGGGATATTTATAAACACATTAAAATTTTAAAAACTATAGAGGAAGCCAAAGGCTCTGAATGGACTCCCATCTCAGATAAGCACTCAGCAAATTAAAGCTTTAAAAGGTTCTTACAGACAGAAACATGGCTTGAATTAGGGGTATTTTGGCAGAAAGTAT
This sequence comes from Vipera berus, assembly GCF_964194415.1. Classification (NCBI taxonomy): domain Eukaryota; kingdom Metazoa; phylum Chordata; class Lepidosauria; order Squamata; family Viperidae; genus Vipera; species Vipera berus. The sequence continues at coordinate 107,987,688 of NC_138206.1, forward strand.
GTCAGCTTGTTTCTAAAAAAGATCCTATAAAAGAACATGTAATTTTCAAATGGAAAACTTTTAAGAGGCAAATAAAAGGCTGGATTGAAAGACTGATAACTAGATGGAAAGAGACTATAGAGGTCTATATTTTTAATAGACTGTATATATTTGTATTTCACTTTTAATGATTTTTCATTCTTACTCAGTTCATAATTTAAATGCTGCATAGCAAAAGGAGAGGGGTTTTGGGTTGTTTTTTTTAAGAGCTGGCTTTTGGTTGTTCTCAATGATAAATGTTTAATATATGCAAAGCGAGAAGATATTGCATAAAGCTACTATGTAAAGCAGTGCTTTTTTTGTAAAAGAAAAAGGTGCCGGAACTCACACATGTCATATAACCCGCCTTGCCTACCCTACAAGGTTCCATCCAAAAAAGGTGCCGGAACTCCGTTCTGAGCGTTCTATGAGAAAAAAAAGCCCTGATGTAAAGTAATTAGAAAGTAATTTAATTCCAAATTATTTTGCATGCTATTCTCCTTAAAGAGCAGAAGCATTCTTCAAGGATGTTCCAAAGATGTCCCAGAACTGAAGAAGCTGCTTGGATGAGAAGCGAAACATTTTTAAAGAAAAAAAAAAAGAATGTTTAGTTGCCTTTGGAAAAGTACTTTTGGGACAACTGTGACTTGAATGATTGAGAATCTCTATAAATATTCTTCAAAGATCCTAAAGGAAATTCAAGTGCTGACTTTTCACACATTAAAGGACAGTAAACAAGATGCTTTTGGAAGGAAAACTGGTGGAAGGGTTTCCAGCAGATACAGTCTCAAAATGAAAGTTAAGCATTCTTAACAAGAGAGTTACATGTCAGTTACTAAATCTTCTGCAGTATGGCAAATTTTAGAGTTAAATTCTTGCTAGATTGCTTTCCAAGCACAGCTGATTAGTTCCTTTTATTTGAGTGAATCATAAATAACATAAACCCATGAAGTTTTATCTTCCTAATGGCACCTTTGAGGGTCAGCAAAACAATCAGATAACAATAACTGTTTGAGAAGTAGTGTACTATAATGACAAAACTTATGAGCTGTGAAATCACTTTCTCAAATTTCTGCTAATCCATAACTGCCTATATTTGAAGCTATGTTAAGCCAGGTCACTGGTATCTCAACCTCAAACTTCTTTTGGCTAAAATAACAGCAATCAAACTGGTCAGCTTCAACATTTGATTAGGAGGATTTATTGAAAGAAAAGGGCATGTAAGAAAGTCTAGGATAGTAACTTTCCAACTAACCCAATCAAATCAGGGTGTTCTTTCCCTCCCTTTGGCATTTTAAAATGCAGAATGAAATCAAGAACACACCGAGTGAATAATGAACAGCACCTCATGTGGGAAGCGAAACCAAATCTTAAAACAATTTGGGGGGAAAAAACCAGCATTAGCTTACCTGCTGTACAGATGGGCATGTGGGCAGATAAAGTTACAAAAAAAGCTGGTTGATCCTTTTCTATTCCTCCTTTTCTCCTTTTGTTCCCTATAGTCTGTTGACTAGTGCATTTACACTAATATGTGTATTAAGCATCCAATACAACTTGCACAAACCAACTGGTTGATTGGGCTGCAGCAACAAAGAAGATGCACAGAGAGTCCCTGAGGACTTTACTCCAGTAGTCATTGCCAACTATAGAAGGCAATGCTCATGTCCATTTCAAGGCCATTCAGCCAGCGCTGTCCAAGGATATTTCCATGGTCATATGGCCAGCATCACATCACCGAGCACTTTTACCTTCCCACTGAAGTTGTACCTATTTATCTATTAGTGTTTGAATGCTTTCAAACTGCCAGGATAGCAGTAAGTGGGGTGAGGATGGGAGCTCATCCCATCATGCAGTGCTCAGATCTGAAACCCAGTGCTCAAATCTAAAACCCAGGTTTTCAGCTAATAAGCTCAGCATATTAACCACTGACCCACCCAGTGGTGGGATTCAAATATGTTGTTCTGTACCAGCCTGCTACCGGCCCCGCAGAAAAGGCAGGGACAACCCCTTTACAAACGGCAAGAGGCTGGAATTACGCCTGCCAAATTTATTCACATAAAACAGAGCAAGACAAGACACCAACCATAAAACACGAGCTAAGAAGCAGGAACAATCCAAGCGGTTGCCTTCAGCAAACCAGCCCTCCCACACATTCCCCTTAAATACAGTTCAGGGCGTGGCCTCTCTGTGCCTCCTTCTGAGGTGCCCCATTGCCTTCCTCTGTTTACTCCTGACTGACTGCCTCCTTCATCGGGCGTCCTTCAACAGGGCCAGCTGTGGGTCATCTTCATCCACGCTGTCAGGCTCACACAGCTGGGTCTGCATCGTGACCAGATGAGAGGGGCCTTGCTGGGGGCTCTCATCAAGCTGTCCAATCCCCTCAGCAACACCCCCCTCCTCCTCCTCTGAGTCGTCCGACCCAACTGCCGAACCCACAGGCTGACCCTGAATCACAACATATGTGAACAACCGGTTCTCATTGTGGATGCTGCTTCCAGAAGTCCATTCTGGGCCTGGGTAACAAAAAAATTAGCTACCAGTTCTGCCAAACTGGTGCAAACTGGCTGAATCCCACCACTGGAGCAACCATGTTGCTGATGTACAGAGTCACTAAAAATGGTCTCTCTGTGTCTCTTCCTGTCCCCCAAATATATGAATCTTCTCTTCTGGCTCCTTCATTGTCAGTCAAATGCAGTGACAGCCAGTTAGCTGCACTTGCAACATGTTGCTTTGCAGAAGCTTCTCTGGTAATAAATTTGATAAGGGGTTTTTGTTGTTGTTGTTGTTGTTGTTTAAACGTGCAGTTCAGTTTTCAGGAAAGTCCTGATGAGACAGCACTTCCTGTTTGTTTGTTTTAAATCATAAGATATCAATGATACCCCTGTGAGTTTAATAATTGAATGAAAGCAATCCTTCTGGCGGTGTGTTTCAAATCATTATCACATTTAATTCCCAGACGTCCCTCAGCTCCATAAGATTCTTCAACAATTCTGATAGGAAAGTTAATGGCTGGGTCACATAAAGTGATGATGTACATGCAAAAATCCTGAGAATGGAATCCAGTCTGAGCAATGTGGCTCAGATTGTAAGAACAGATTGTAAGCCTAGCACCTAACTTATTGGATACTACCAGGAGGAGAGTCCCAGGAGCATGTGCTCTGTGCCTGTGTGTCTGTGAAGAAAAGCAGAAAGGTATAACTTATATTAGAAAACTATTACACTGAGATCATTGACTTAGATGCATCCCAGTTTTTCTTATCTCAGTTTCCTTGTTGAGTATCTATGGGGATTCAGCAGTTCCAAGTAGGTTCCACATCCATTATTGGTATTCACAGATAAACTTCCAAGTGGCCTCAACAACTCTCAGAAAGAGTGCTAATGATCTGATGACTGCAAGGAATATAAATCTTTCCATTTTCCACCATTCAGTCAGAACTGAAGAAGCTTCTTGGATGAGAAGTGAAACATCTTCAAGGAAAAACAAAGGAAGTCCAGTTGCCTTTTGAAAAAAGCATATTTGGGTTTCCTTATTGACCTTTGTTCCATTCTTTTGTCTGACTTCAGCACCAGACAGCTGTTGCATGAAGATGTGTTACTTGATTTCTTTGTGCAGGAAAATAGTATTTTCAAATGTTCTACTTGCAGATGTCCATGTTGAGCAAAATTGTGCTTGACTAGTGGGACTAATATCTGAAAATAGTACTCACAATATTTTTGAACACTCCATTTCTTGGCCACCAGTCTTATTTTAGCCTCTGGACATCCTATCCTGCAGAACACTTTACCTTGAAAATCCATTTGCATCCCAACGGTGTTTCTTTTCCCCCCATGTGGGTAGTTTGATAAGTTCCCAGTGTCATTCTACTGAGCACTTCAATTTCCTCTTCTGCAGCCTTTCTTCCTTAGTCTCTTAACTGGCGTTATTTTGAAATCTAAGGGCAAGATATATTCACTTTATTCTCCTTCGTAACAAGGGACAGAGTTTGTCATGAAATCCCTTTGTCTAGGTCCCCTTGAACCATCTAGCCTGTGGTATCTCAATTTTATTTTCTATTTTTACCCTAAAGAAAACTTCTGGACATGTTCTAAGGACTCCTCTGTGGTCTCTGCTTGCTGCTTCCCTGATACGATAGGATCTTGTCCAGGTTTTCAGGATGGAGGGAGGGCATTTCAGAGGAGCAAAAGGCAACATGTTTACATAGCTTGTGTAAGAAAATTAATTAATCATGTGGAGTTTGTACATTGAGAGCCAGGGAGTCTACAATTTTATTACAGAATAGTTTTGGCTGCCTAAGTTTGCTAATTTGTTCCATTCACATTGCATATTATCCAAAGTGCACCACCTCTATATGCTAGCTCCATGTACAGAGTGGTTAACAACATTCATGGGGATATCAATGTCACCTAGGGTTTTTCTCCACTGCTTTTGCCTCACATTTGGACAGTTTCAGCCCCAGTTGTTTTCTTGTTACTGCACAACTGTGTTGGTTTGGGAGAAAGAGAGTTAAGAGGGCTCCTCCTTAGTACTTCCCAGAGTATATGTTTTATGGTGCACGTAGTCTACTTTATGTTGGCAAAATTTTGTCTTTAGGTGAAGAACAATAAAAGGAAAGTGCTTAGAACAATCTCAATGTGTCTTTTTGTTTTGTTTTGTTTTTTGGGGGCCTGGACATGAAAAACAAACCCTAACATCTCATAATTACTTTCTATTTCCTTCTCATATATATATATATATATGTTTTTAAATGCCTGTACTTTAATGCCTTACTTACAAGATCTGTGACATTCATAATATTGCAGTTAACTCAGCTTTCTTATCATCTATAATTAAGTTTAATTCAGTTTTCTTTTAGCACTTTAACCTAGACCCTTTTAGGGGCCGTAAGTTGGACTTTCTCCATCTGTGGCTTTATTTGGATCTTTCCCAGGTAATGTTAACTATTTCTCCCATTATTTACCTCCCAGTCATCCATCTTGCAAGGTACACTTCACCCAGGGAATAATTTGTTCTCTTAGCCACACCTTTTGATCAGGGGTGATAGGCCACTGTATTTCATGTTACGTCTCCCTATTATTTAATCTACCTTTGCACTTTGCCTGCTATATATATATCTTCTCATTGTCTGGGCTCAGAACCTGAAGAAGCTGCCTTCCAAATTTATTAAAGCCAGATATTCTTTAAATGTCTTCAGTACCTCTTTTCACTAAGCAAGCAGCAACATGTGAACCTTGTAAATCAGGAGTGTCAAACTCAATTTCATTGAGGGCCGCATCAGCATTGTGGTTGCCCTCAGGGGGCTGGGTGGGTGTGGCCAGGGTGGGCGTGGCCTACTGGGTGGTTGTGGCTAGAGTGCGTATGGCCTACTGGGTGGGCGTGGCCAGCTCTACATAGTTTACATCAAGGGTGCCTATGGGGGCCCGGGCAGGAGTGGGACAGATCTGACGGTCTCTGGCAGAAGGAGGGTCTCTGGGCCAGGGACAAGGCATTGGGGGCCGTTCCCTCACTGTTTCCAGGATGGCTTCGTGGGCCACATGAAACCACTTCGCGGGCCGGATCCGGCCCCCGGGCCTTGTGTTTGACATGTCTGTTGTAAATCATCTTTGAATGTAAGTATACATTTATATCCAGGTGATACGATGATATACATTGGTTCTCAAGTACCACTGTCCTCCATTTCTCTCTCACCCCCCCCACACATTCATTGATTTAGTACTTTGACCTCATAGAGCAGGGGTGGGGAATGATGGCCCTTTTATGACTTGTGGACTTCAACTCCCAGAATTCTTGAGCCACCCTTTAGTCCCCACCTCTGTTATAGAGAAGGGAATCACCTAGATTAATTCCCTTCTTCCATGGATTTAACTATAGCCTTTTGCTAAATCTTCTAGTTTAGAAAAGAACATTTAGGTCTCTACTATCCATTCTCCAGTGCTATAAATTTGTTGAATTTTTATAATTGCAGTTCTTTGCTGCCCTTCACATTATCTTTGTCATGGTTCCAATAGATGAGACCAATAAAAACAAGGCAAGAGGTTTCCTTAAAGAACATATTTATTTGGCTAATAAGTATTGGCACAATCAAAATTGAAACCAAGACTGAAGTTCCCTCCCAAAGATTACAATGTTACAAAGTTGAACTTCCCATTGCAGTAATATGACATAAATCACATTCCCCAATTAACTACTTTGGCGAGCTTTCTAACAGAAGTTTCAGCCCACCAAAATTCAGACAGCAATGACCTTGGTTCCCACAGGACAATTTATTGCTTTGTCTAAGCTTAAAAGTACACATCTCCCCTCCCAATTCTGTGGCAACTGAAAATGAAGCGGAAATGGCTTCAACCAAATTCGTTTGTACCATTGACAATCTTATGCACAGTCTAATTCAGCTAGTTTTCCAAAGGTACATTTCATTAGCAATTTCTAGGTACATAACAGAGATTGTCGTTAACACCCATCACATTGCATGATAATTCTGATCATTGCCAGGAGTTCAATCCTGACAAGGTTGACTGAGCCTTCCATCCTTGCAAAGTCAATAAAATGAGGACCCAGATTGTTGGGGGCAATATGCTGACTTTGTAAACCACTTAGAGAGTGCTGTAAAGCACTATGAAGCAGTATATAAGTCTAAGTGCTATATATTTTATTGAGAGAAGGCTTGATTAAGATCTCTGAATGGGGGATGTATAGGATGTATAGGATTATGAGATGAAATACTACTAAATCAATATTACCGCTTAGTAATCAGATATATAGATTTTAACCAAGATAAATATAGATTTTTAAACTATCACTCCTGGAATGGAATCCGCTACCTTGCTATGGTAATCCTCTTTTTTAAAAAAAAAAAAACATAATTCCCAACATTACATTAATAATGTAATTGTAAAACCCCTTCATGGATTACTGCCTTGTCGTGGTGAAGGGGCTTGCGTAATTCAATGAAGCTATGAGCTATGCCATGCAGGGCCACCCAAGACAGAAAGGTCATAGCAGAGAGTTCTGAAAAAACGTGATCCACTGGAGAAGGAAATGGCAACCCACTCCAGTATCTTTTCCATGAAAACCCTATGGACAATACCAAAAGGCAAAATGATATGATGCTGGAAGATGAGCCCCTCAGGTCAGAAGGCATCCAGTATGCTACTGGGGAAGAGCAGAAGGCTAGTACTAGTAGTGCCAGAAAGAATGAAGTGACTGGGCCAAAGCCAAAAGGATGCTCAGCTGTGGATGTATCTGGTGGTGAAAGGAAAGTCTGATGCTGTAAAGATTTTTTCTCCATAGGAACCTGGAATGTAAGATCCATGAATCAAGGCAAGCTGGACATGGTCAAACAAGAGATGACAAGACTGAACATCGACATCTTAGGAATCAGCAAACTAAAATGGACAGGAATGGGTGAATTTAATTCAGATGACCATCAGGTATACTACTGTGGGAAAGAATCCCTCAGAAGAAATGAAGTAGCCTTCATAGTCAATAAAAGAGTAGGAAAAGCAATACTGGAATATTGTCCCCAAAATGACAGAATGATCTCAGTTCGAATCCAAGGCAAACCATTCAATATCACAGTAGTCCAAGTCTATGCCCCAACCACCAGTGCTGAAGAGGATGAAATTGACCAGTTCTATGTAGCCCTACAGCACCTTATAGAACTAACACCAAAAAATGATGTCCTTATCATCATGGGGGATTGGAATGCTAAAGTAGGAAGCCAAAAGATAATCGGAATAACAGGCAAGTTTGGCCTTGGAGTACAAAATGAAGCAGGGCACAGGTTGATAGAATTTTGTCAAGAGAATATGATGGTCATAGCAAACACTCTTTTCCAACAACCCAAGAGACGGGTCTACACATGGACATCACCAGACAGTCAACAAAGAAATCAGATTGACTATGTGCTCTGCAGCCAAAGATGGAGAAGCTCTATACAGTCAGTAAAAACAAGACCAGGAGCTGACTATGGCTCAGACCATGAGCTTCTCGTTGCAAAGTTTAGGTTTAAACTGAAGAAAGTAGGGAAAAGCACTAGGCCAACCAGGTTTGAATTAAATCATATCCCTATTGAACATACAGTAGAGGTGACAAATAGATTTAAGGAATTAGATCTGATAGACAGAGTGCCTGAAGAACTATGGACAGAGGTTCGCAACATTGTACAAGAG
>NC_138206.1:108600874-108835874 GCF_964194415.1 Vipera berus
CCAGCCGACATTGCCTAGCTGACGGTACCCTGAGGAGGCCTTCTCTGTGTGAGCGTACTGGACGATGGGAATTTGTTCCCGGCAGCAGATGGTCCTGCAAGTATCCCGGACCTAAGCCATGTAGGGCTTTAAAGGTAAGTACCAGCACCTTAAATCTCACCCGGAGGGCAACTGGTAGCCAATGCAGCTCACGCAGGAGGGGTGTAATATGGAAGTATCGGGGAGCTCCTATCACAACCCGTGCAGCTGCATTCTGCACCAGCTGAAGCCTCCGGGTGGTCTTCAAGGGCAGCCCCATGTAGAGAGCATTACAGTAATCAATACGGGAGGTAACGAGTGCGTGGGTGACTGTACGTAGGGCATCTCGGTCCAAAAAGGGGCGCAATTGGTATATAAGATGAATCTGTGCAAATGCCCCCCTAGCCACGGCTCCAATGTGATCTTCAAAACTGAGTCGTGAATCTAGGAGGACGCCCAGATTGCGTGCTCTATCAATGGGAGGTAACATCTCTCCTCCTATAGTCAGAGATGGAACCTCTTAGACTAAACAAGATGACGGTATGTACAGCCACTCAGTCTTGGCCGGGTTGAGTCGAAGCCTGTTTTCTCCCATCCAAATCTGTACCGCTTCCAGACAACGGGACATCATATCGAGGGCATCACTGGGTTGGTTCGGGGTGGAGATGAATAGCTGGGTATCATCAGCATATTAATGATATTTCACCCCGAAGCTACGGATGATCTCTCCCAGCGGCTTCATATAGATGTTGAACAGGAGGGGCGAGAGCACCGAACCCTGAGGGACTCCACAATTAAGAGGCCTAGGGCTCGACCTCTGCCCTCCTGCCAACACCGTCTGCGAACGGTCCGAGAGGTAGAAGGAGAACCACCGCAGAACGGTGCCTCCCACTCCCAGCCCCTCAAGACGACGCAGTAAGATACCATGGTCGATGGTATCAATTTGCCAGGAATTACTTATTAATTAGGCAAAACTAAGGAAGCAGATGAAACCTGTGATACTTATTAATATAAGGGACACGGTGGCTCAGTGGGTTAGGATGCTGAGCTTGTCGATCAGAAGGTCGACAGTTTGGCGGGTCGAATCCCGAGTGCCGCGTAACAGAGTGAGCGCCTGTTACACGTCCCAGCTTCTGCCAACCTAGCAGCTCGAAAGCACGTAAAAATGCAAGTAGAAAAATAGGGACCACTACGGTGGGAAGGTAACAGCGTTCCATGCGCCTTTGGCGTCTAGTCATGCCGGCCTCATGACCATGGAGATGTCCTCGGACAAGCGCTGGCTCTTCAACTTTGAAACGGAGATGAGCATTGGCCCCTAGAGTTGGAAACAACTAGCACGCATGTGCGGGGGAACCTTTACCTTTACCGTTTACTTATTAATATAATTCTTATTAGAATTAGATTACGAGGCTGGAGCTAAAACATACAAAGAATGGTTACAGGAATTGGGTATGTCTAGTCTAATGAAAAGAAAGACTAAGAGTGACAGAACACTTTTCCAATATTTGAGGGATTGCCACAAAGAAGAGGAAGAAAATGCAAGACAAGAAAAAAAATGAATGGAAACTAATTAAGGAGCGAAGCAACTTAGAACTAAGGAGAAATTCCCTAATGGTGAGAGCAATCAACCAATGGAATACAGTAGCTGGCCTCTAGAGGTTGTGGGTGCTCCATCACTGGAGGCTTTCAAAAAAGAGAACTGGACAACCATTTGTCTGAAACAGTAGTACAGGGTCTCCTGCTCAAACACAGATTAGAAGACCGCAGAGATCCCTTTCACTTCTATTATTCTGTGTTCTACTTTCTGCCTTTTCAAAAGCATGTCTAGGTATTAAGAAGGAATAATGGGTGAATATGATTTGGGTTTAAAAGGCAGGCAGGCAGGCAGGCAAGCATTACTGATAAAGATTTTAAACAAGATCTTTTCTCATTTGGGATTCTGTCAGGTATGGATGCTGAGTTGTACCTACAAGCTGGACAATTTTGAATTTGAACAATATTGTCTATATGCCTTCAGATGATTTTATCTTGATTCGTAGAAAATGTACAGACATTTGGCTGTCAGAAGGTCCTGATGGTTTTCAGCCTAACTCAAAGGAAATTTTAAAGATACTGTTATATCCAAACAAAAACAGCAGACCAAAGAAGAGGGGGTCAACCTATTTTCCAATGCAGCAGAAGGCAAGACAAGAAACAATGAATGGAAACTAATCAAGAAGAGAAGTAACCTAGAACTAAGGAGTAAATTCCTGACAGTGAGAACAATTATCCAGTGGAATGGCTTGCCTTCAGAAATGGTGGGTGCTTCATCACTGGAGGCTGTTAAAAAGAGACTGGACAGCCACTTGTCTGGAATGGTGTAGGGCAGGGGTGTCAAACTGCCGGCCCGTGGGCCAGATGCATCTTAGTGGAAACCGCACCCACTCCATTGCCGGCACTGTCAAAAAAGTTGTGATACGTCGCGACACATCACGTGATGTTGTGAGTTTGACACCCCTGGCATAGGGTCAAAGACTCTAAAGGTTAGGCTGAAAGATCAACAAGGTCTCTTCCAACTGTGTTATTCTGTAAAGGTAAATGAGTTATATTTTGTACCGAAAAACCCACAATCATATATAGTGTTTTAAAAAAAATTGAACTGATATCTGATGACTGCCCAAAAAATATAATAATATATATATTTAATGTTCAGTTGACATTCTGGCAAAAAATAAACTGTAGGTCTAGATGTCACAGATACATAGCTAAAAAAAACCTGTGCCAACCAAAAATACTAATGCCTAAGACAGAGCAGAAAACATCATTCTTTTCATACACAAAGTAAGATCTATAGTATTAAAGATAACTTCAACATACTGATGACACTTACTGTAACTCTGAGGGTTCCTCTGTGGTCTGAGCTTGGTTATTTTCTTGCAAACATTTCATCACCCAAACTAGGTAACAACATTGCTGACTCTTAACTCTTAGCTTCTTCGTAATATCTGAATTGGAAAAGCTGTGTCTATTCTGAAGCATGAGCTGTATTCAGTGATATGGTGAATTAAAGTCAGTGCTGACAGCATCTGCCTACTTGGGCTTAACCATGGCACAAACATGGTTCCCAAAGTCCCCCAGGACAGTGCTTCATCCCATTCATCTCCACTCAAGAGAAATGTAGTTTTAAATCATCCTTACATGTTAATTATATTAAAATATGATGTGGCCTTAAGTAATGTAAAATCTATTAAGGGTTTGTCATTCATTAACCTGGAGAGAAGTCAAGATGAGTCAGCATTGCCTCTTACATTTTAAAATGTTCCCCTTTCCACCCCATCCAACATCCTGGAGTATTGCATTCATTGATGTGATTAAATCTCCAACTAGGCTGGCAAGAAGGGTTAAGAATGACCTGAGTTTGGAGTCACCCAGCACAGCAGGAAGTGCCAAATGCCTGACTTCCCCCAGAATCCTCGGATCTTCTTGCTGTTCCCAGGGGAATGCAGTCAGTCTGGCAAGATTCTTGTAGCATAGTTGATTAACAATAAATTACTGCTAAGAGCAGGGGTCTTCGAACTTGGCTCTTTTATGACTTATGGACTTCAACTACCAGAATTCCTCAGCCAGCGTGCCTCACTGAGGAATTCTGGGAGTTGAAGTCCACAAGTCATAAAAGGGGCCAAGCGTGAAGATCCCTGGTTAAGAGTCTTCAAGAGTGGTTCCTGTTGCTTTTGCCTGACAGTTAGGCACCTGTTCACCCATGCATTCCCTGTATGAATGATGGATAAGTGCTTTGATTCCCCCCCCCGCCTCCACTGCGTACCTTTTTTTTTTTTAATTGAAAAGTTTTAACATACAAGTTTTCCCTTAAAAATCCCCCCTCCCCCTCCCTTCCCCCTCCTTTGCGTACCTTTTTGAGGTAGGCTGTTTTATTCCTTTGGTATTTGTTTTATTATTAAATATTATCTTTTATAAACCACGTTGTGATGCCTTTGCATTGGAAGGGGTACAAATATTGGTTATCTGTTTTAGTTTAAGATCTGTTGGTCCAAGATATTTATTCTCTATAATTTTCAAAGTGTGCAGAGCTCTAACAGATACTACCAATCCTGTAGAACAGGGGTGTCAAACTTGCCAAATCATGTGATGTGTCGTGACGTATCACGACTCTTTTTGCATTGCTGGCAATGGGGTGGGCGCGGCTTCAGTATGATGAAACCAGCCCGTGGGCTGGCAGTTTGACACCCCTGCTGTAGAACCATTAGAGTTGTGGAGCGATGATTAGAAATATTTTTGTGGTCCTGACTAAGTAGCTCCCAGCCTCTGAAGCAACACCGTGGGATAAAGCCACTGAGATATGGCTTTGCAATCACTGCTGTAACAGAAAATACGCTAAAAGGTGCACTGCAAGGATGGATAGTCTAAAATGGGTTAACTATTCATGTTCCTTTTTCCTATGTGTCACTGCTGAGACTCTGAAAAGTCAATGACATCCACTTTATGGACACATACAGTATAAAGGTAAAGGCTTCCCTGTCCAGTTATGTCTGACTCTAGGGCAAGATGCTCATCCCCGAGGGGGCCACGTTGTCCAAAGACATTTTCCGTGGTCATGTGACCAACATAGCTATATGCCAAAGATACACAGAATGCTGTTATCCGTCCACCAAAGTGGTGCCTATTAATCTACTCACATTTGCATGCTTTCGAACTGCTAGATGGTCAGGAGCTGGGACAGGTAACGCGAGCTCACTCCATTGTGTGGCAGTCAGGTCTCAAACCTGGATGGCCAGCTTTCCAGCTGACAAGCTCAGCATCTTTACTGAAAATACAATTTATATAGAACTAGACAAACTATGATCTGTTGGATCATCCTTTGAGAGATATTTCCCTATCAGATTCCTCAATACTTTCAACAGTGACAGAACGTCTAATGTAGAGCCTTCACTGGAAAACTTGGGACACAATCAGAGGTGAACGTATCTTAATCTGTACAGTATAACACAAACACCAGCACAGGAAATGTTTTGTATTATGTCATGAATAGTTTTATGAACATTTTTATATCAAAAATGTTTTATAAAAGTTGCCAAATTTCAGTTTCATGGGGAGTTATGTGTCCCAGGTTTTGGACACATTTTATAAGTCAGCCCATTTGAGATAACCTTGATTTTTTTAAAAAAAAATGTTGCCCTACGATGCACTGTTTTGTCCAGTTAAAGATTACAGAAACAAGCATTTTAGTAATATAAAGAATAAATAGATATTGTGAACAGAAGCATGTTAAACATATGGTAGTTTTATTTCAACTCTTTGTCAGCATAATTGACCCCAAATCCTTGAACAAATAGCAAGTTAATTTTAATTAAAGAAAATGTTTTCTTTGTGAAATATTGGGTTCATTCCTAAAAATGGTATTTTTTTTAAACAGGAAAGTTAAAAATAAAACATTATTTGCTTATTTAAATTATTCACTTTGCTTTTTTATAATTAGAGTTCATTTCTTTTCAATAAAAATATCTTTGTTTTGCTACGCAGTTAAAAATTCAATTACATAAACTTGAAAATTAAAAGCAGCCTACAGCTTGGGAACATATGGCCATAATTATAGCCCTGGTCAGTATTTTCACTGAAAGACTTTCTATGATAAATAAAACACTGTATATTTTTCAGCTTTTCTTAAATAAGTCTTATACACTTATAACTACATTATATAATGCACCTACATGTAACGCAATCAGAAACATACTTCAGCAGTATATAGCCAAAATATTGCTGAATGCTGTAGAAAAGGGGTTGTAAAATTAAGTAGGAAGTAATTATCTATACAGCAAAGAGAGAAATATGTAAAATGCATGTATCCAATAAACATGGGATTTTTATTGTACCTGTATCCTTCATTCAGAATGCTAAACAGGTTCTTTGTGATGCTACACGCATTCAATGGTTCATCTAGGTATTATTAATGCAAGAGAGCCAGTTTGGCCTAGTGGTTAAGTCACCAGACTAGAAAGCAAGACATTGTGAGTTCAAGTCTCACCTTAGCCATGAAGAGTGCCTGTCTCTCCGTTCAACCTACCTCACTTGGTTGTCGTTGTGGGGAAAATAGGAGGAAGAAGATCTGCTGCCTTTGAGCTATTTGTGAAAATAATAAAGGTGGGATAAAAATGAATAAATTAATATGAACTATCAAAATGACAGTTGTGGAGCAGGACAACTTTAGGGTGATCAAGATAACACTTTCTCCACACAATTGTAGTTCCTCCTCTTTTTTATAATATATACATGGTGCTGCATGGTGGCAGCTATCGTCATGATTTTCTTAACAAATGCTGCAGACACGGTTGGTGTGGAGTATTGTTTATTACTGAAGGGAATAATTGCATCCACCCCTTATTTTCCAAATTATTGCCTTACGATTTTGTCTAAGACTTAGGCTACGTCATTTGGCGTTTGATCAGAAGAATTCAAGAAAATGAGGAGACAGGTACAAATTGAATTTAATTGTGCAAAACCAAAGCTAAGACTCATGGGAAGAGGAAACAATCAAATAGTATTTATTTTCCACTGCTAAAAATATAACATACAACTGTGGCAATTAAATCTGTTTCCACATTGATGCACAGATGACATCAATTTCTTAAGAGATGAAAAACAGAAGGGGTCATCAAGAAGTCTTTATAATAACACTATAAAAATATAGATGTTATTCAATCAATCTTTATTATGGTTACACACCAGCACCACAAACAAAAGCATTTAAAACAATAAATAAAAATAAAAATAAAAGGCAGACAAAATAATATATTGCAATCAGTGGGGGATTACCAGTGGGCACTTCAAGTTTGCCTAATTTTATATACAGCATAATAAAAACTGGTCACATTAAAAAAAACCTACTTTGTACTGATCTGATAACAGCTGCACATAAAAAAGATCAATATTTCCCCAATATTTTATTAGGTAAAGTGTTATAGATTGAGTGCATGAGTCCTTAGAGAAGATGCAGTATATATAGATGTTTTTTTAATTTTTTTAAGCCAATAAATAACACATTAAAGACTTCCTATTAATTGTAAAGGTCATATATCTTTAGAATATATCTTTAGAAACTGAATATCAGATATTGATTTTTTTTCTTGTGTTAGATCTTGACATTGAACAAAGTTGCTATTTTCCAAATCACCTTGCCCTGAGAGAGAAAAATGTCAAAACTTTTGTTGCAGAAATATATTTATTAGACCAATATTTTTTTAAAAACAAATAGCATACTAATTTTCAAGTTCCTAATAGTGAATGCATATTGACAGCACAATGTTCACATTGTCTCATTGACTTTTAATATTCCATTACAGCATTAATACTTTGTTATACTTCTAACAACACAAGGCAGCACAGGTAGTAGGGGAAAAAAAAATACAATGATCAGGAAATCAATATTACAAATTCAGCTCTTATCCCCATCTGCAAGAAAGCTGGGTCATCTTACAATGGGAAGCAATCACTCCACCAATTCCCCACTATAATGCCTTCAAATAATCCAAGATGTAATTATAGATGAGGATGAAATATGATCTCATTTGATGTCACAGTTCTTTTCACATTCATAGATCCATAATTAGCCAAATAATCTATGTCCATATTGCTCCACAACACACCTGGCTCACCCAAATACATGAATAGAATAAAGAATAGAAAATAGAGCTGGAAGGGACCTTGGAGGTCTTCTAGTCCAGCCCTCTGCTCAAGCAGGAGAACCTATACCATCTCAGACAGGTGAATGTCTAGTCTCTTCTTAAAAATCTCCAGTGATGGAGAGCCCGCAATTTCTGGGGGTAAACTGTTCCACTGGTTGATTGTCCTCACTGTCAGGAAGTTTCTCCTTAATTCCACATTGCTTCTATTCTTCATCAGTTTCCAGCCATTGTTTCTCGTCCTTCCCTCTGGTGCTCTGGTGAACAACCTAACCCCCTCTTCCTTGTGGCAGCCCCTCAGATACTGGAATACTGCTATCATGTCTCCCCTATTTCTTCTTTTCTTTAGACTAGCCAAACACAAGTCCTGCAGCTGTATGTTTTAGCCTCCAGGCTTTTGGTCATCTTAGTTGCTCTTCTCTGAATTTTTTCCAAACTCTCAACATCTTTTTTGTGATATGGTGACCAAAATTGGCTGCAGTATTCCAGGTGTGGTCTTACTAGGGCTTTGTAAAGTGGTGGTAGCACTTCACGTGATCTTGATTCTATGTCTCTGTTTATACAACCCAGGATTGTATTAGCTTTTTTGGTTGCTGCTGCACACTGTTGGCTCAAAGTCAAGTGATCATCCACTAGGACTCCAAGGTCCCTCTCACAGTTACTGTTTTTAAGCCAGGTCTCACCCAATCTGTATTTGTGCCTTTGCTTTTTTTAAACTAATCAAGGAGAGAAGCAACCTAGAATTAAGGAGAAATTTTCCAATGATGAGAGCAATCAATCAATGGAACAACTTGCCTTCATGTTCTCATCCTGAAAAAACATCCATCTGTTGCACCAACCAATGTTAAACTTGGGCCCTCTTCCTTGAAGAGCAGTTGGAAGTCCTGAAGGATCCCAAGTCATAGAACCTGTTCCCCACCAGAACAAATTTAAGGAATTGAATCAAGCCTGATTAATTGCTAACCAATAGCAAATCTCGTATAGATTTCATTTGAGATTCTTTTGAATCATCTAGGCCTTCACAGCCTTCAGGCCCCAGAATAGGATTTTCCTCGGCCTCACAATCCCAGTGCAGAGATGAGTGTTTAACTCAGGGCTCTTCAAACTTGGCCTTTTTATGACTTGTGGACTTCAACTCCCAAAATTCCTCAGCCAGCGTGCCCGGCTGAGGAATTCTGGGAATTGAAGTCCACACATCATAAAAGGGCCAAGTTTGAAGACCCCTGGTTTAACTAATTAGCAACAGCAGATTGATAACTCACCCAAATTGATTGATGATCTCTTTCAGCAGTTGAATGTAGCTATTAAGTTGCATGGGGGAAAGAGATGAATCTACTGGCTCTTCACACAGCTATGGCTATGATTCAGTTTCCCCTATGGATATCAAATCATTCCGTCCAATCACTCTACAAAACACTTTCTTATCTTCAGTCCCTCCCCATCATATCCACAATTGCTCCTGAAAAATACTAACTCTAAAAATACCCCAACCCTCAGACTGTTTACTTAGCAGTGAGCTAAATCTGTGTGCACGGGCTTGCTTTCCCAAGCTAAAACTGCCTGCATGCCTGTAACTAGAATGCACACGACAATTCATCTAGAGATCAGTCATACAGGGCTCAGTGCCTGGGGCTAAAGGTAAAGGTTCCCCCACACATGCGTGCTAGTCGTTTCCGACTCTAGGGGCCGGTGCTCATCTCCGTTTCAAAGCTGAAGAGCCAGCGCTTGTCCGAGGACGTCTCCGTGGTCATGTGGCCAGCATGACTGGATGCCAAAGGCACACGGAACGCTGTTACCTTCCCACCGTAGTGGTCCCTATTTTTCTACTTGCATTTTTACGTGCTTTCGAACTGCTAGGTTGGCAGAAGCTGGGACGAGTAACAGGCGCTCACTCTGCTACGCGGCACTCGGGATTCGACCCGCCAAACTGCCGACCTTCTGATCGACAAGCTCAGCGTCCTAACCCACTGAGCCACCGCGTCCCTGCCTGGGGCTACAGGCAGGTATTAAACTACCCCTGCCGTGAATTTCAAGAAAGTTGAGCAGGCTTTTATGATTTGATTAGGAGTCTTTACGTTTCCACTTCTCCTTCAGCCATGAAAAAGAAAAAAGAAAAGAAAGATTAATTTTAATAATCACACTCTCCAAACCAGTGCAAAAAGCAAGGGAAAGGAACAGCTTTATATTCCACCAGTAAATGTGCTCCTTGACATACTTCATGCAAAGGATGAAAAAAAATGACACGCACACATGCAAACACACAGAGAGAGACAAACTCACTTTTCCTACTGTATGCTACTGTTATCTAGCCACTTTATCAGCAAGGATTTTTTTTTCTTCCAGAAGATAAATCTTTCATTCAGGATTTCTGAACAACTGTAAGCCCTTCTCCAATGGGCTGTATGTTGATCTTTTTTTTTCCAGTGCTGTGACATGAATTTATTAAGCATTTAAATGAAAATGAAATGAAATGAAGAACGAAATGAAAAATACCAAACATTAGAGGCACCGTTCATTTTATCTGCAAAGTAAAAAATAAAAATAACAACTGCAAACCCTCTCCACGATTTTCCCCGCTCCCACCCAGCCCCCAGCCCCATCTCCAAAGAAAGTGATCCATCTCCATTTGGCTATGTTTGAATGGTAATAAAATGCATTCCTTAAATAGATTCTGCTTTTTGATAAATAATTATGCACAGCTCTCCTAATCCATTGGTCATAAAAGCAATGAAATGGGGGGGGAAATCAAAATCGTGAAGATAAGTGGTACAAAATATTCAGAATAGAAATGATGCTTTTCATTTATGAGGCCAAGCTTCTCATAAACTCTCATATGGGTGATCAAACTCCATTTCTTAAAGTTAGATTGTGTTTGGAGAATAATCAGAGTTATTAAGATTTGGGGGACTTCATACGCAATCACAATTCTAATTTAACTAAAGCTAAATAATTTTAATCTACAGATCCAAACACTCAGAATTTGAAGCTGGTGCTGCAAAACACTATTGTGATGAGGCTTGCTGAATAAAATCGTTTTCTTCCAGCACAAACTGGACCCCTTCAGAACAAACATGCTCAATTTTTTCTAAATAACTCTGGAAAAGGCTCAAAGAAATCCACAAAATATTAGACAGAGCAGGTCTTCATGCCCAGATTATAATCCCATTGGATCAGATCAAGAGCTATTTAAGTGAAAATTCTTGAAAGTGGTTATTGCTCTCTAGCAAGAATATGAGGGGTGGGATGGAATTGTGTTACAAAATAAAAGGTAAATATCTAAAAATCATCCTCCCCGTATGTCTGTATTATTCTGGGAGAGATGCAGAAGTGATACTGCCTTTTTTGAAAAACATTTTGCACACTTGTCTATTTGTTGTTGATGTTTGTTTTAGTGGCCAGGATTCCCTCCTTCTCCCTTCCACCAATCCCAGCCACCAGCAGGTTTTAAAGCTCAGAGATTTTCTTATCCAAGCAGCTAAATCTGTATCGGTTCTAATGGCTATGAGCTCATCTTGTATAAGCGCATTTTTTCGTTAAAACCTCACAATCTTGGGGTGGGGGGGTGGGGAAATGTTAGTGCTTTTAAACAGGCTGGCTCAGAATAACTTGCAATGTGACACATGCCACAGGAAATAAAGTGGTGTGAGGCACCTAGAAAATATTTCTCAAACAAGTCATTGAAGCCATAAGGCCCATGGCTCAGCTTTTCGGAAATCACTTATTAAGAGTCAACACCAGCCATGCCAAGCTAAGCTCTTGCTGTTGGTGATTTTCCAACTGAATATTCAGGGCCCTTGTCTCAGCCGTGTTTTCAGGGAAGTACATGCCTGGAATGTTAGCGAGCTATTTGCTAGAAAGAGAGGGTGGGGGGGGAAACACTGCCCACACAGACCAGTGTTGATCACATCAGTGTGTTTGAGTGGGTATAGAGTGGAAATGATTGAAAGCACTTCCAGAACTTGGTTGCTGGGGACAAAGCCAACTCTGTTCTCTAATCTGATGGTCCTATTTTTTTTCAGGGGAGGATGTGGTCCGGGAAAAGGGAACCCAGCCAGTCTCTGCCGATGGTTCCAAACAGGCCAAAGCCTAGCTCTTTGGCTATGGATGAGTGGGAAATGAAACACAGATGGGTCAAGTGGACAAAAAAAGGGAGGAAACCAGTCAAGCCGAAGATTAAAACAAATGTAATATTTATGGGGTGTGGGAAAGGAACACTCAGACCTCAAATGAGCCTGAAGTCAAGAGACATATTTGGAAAGCTTGACATAAGAGGAAAGAATGGACCAAACTGCTCTCTCATGAATGAAGGCTAATGTACGTGTCCCAGGATAATGTTGCAGGATCCAATCTAGGTCAGTCACCAGGACCAAAAGTTTAGTCTTCTGACTAAACTCATGCTGGAGCCCATCCTCAGGGAACTTCCATCTAGCAGAATGTGTGCTTTGGGCTATTTTATGTATCATATGTATATGGTGCCTGGTGTATATGGCTTTTTAGTCATTGACTGGGGTGTTGATGGTTGGCTATTAAGTTGTTGGCTATTGTTTCCTTGTGCTGCCCAGCCCTTGCCTCCTAAATATTTGAAAAGCTATTGGTAAATCAGCACACCAGTTGCTTGACAAGGGGCCCATTTCCCAGGCTTCAATCATTTCCCTGGCTATTTTTGTACCTGCTCATTCAACAATTTTAGTAGCTGCAAAATTGAATGTGTGTCCTTGCTCTCTTCTCAAATCACTATAGGGTTTCTCAAATCATGGAGGATTTCTCAACCATGGCAATTTAAGATGTGTGAACTCCAGCTTTTGGAATTCCTTACCCATTCCCATACACTTTTATCTATTTCATTTCTCATCAGATGGGAACAACTTTCTTTCAGAACATGATGGTGGTCCACCGCCCAATTATGGAATGAATGGGGGAAATGTGTATTAAGTAGTTTTAAATCTCACGGCTGCCATTCACCTCCTGACCCATTCACTTGAAGAAAGCATCATTCCTATGGCTTTTCCCCAGGGAGTCAGCTAATTTCATAAATAGTTTCCATGGTAATTCAAATGAGCCAAGCATCCTAAATTGTGAAAAATGAACCAATCATGATTTATGCCAGATACAATAAAGTGCAACAAATTGTTCTGATCTTGTGCCATTAACAGCAACATCTCCTCCCTTTCTTTCTTTTTGAGAACCCTAGATAGATGCTGGTGTGAAGACAAGCTGGCAACAATTAAGTTTATTACCAACTTCCTTCCGAATAATTACAGCCCTCTTGCTGAAAGCTTAGCTTTAAATGAGAGACATTAAAACATCAATGCATGTCAGTAGCTTTGATTAAAAAAATATATATCGGCTGTTCTTGTGTCTTGTGGATCAGAACCTCAGCAGAACAATTAGAAGTTTTTTTTCTTCTTCTCATCTTTGAATCATTCTCAGCTGCTCCATTTTCAGTGGAAAAACCAAACACCCCAAATTGCTATTTGCCTAGATTAGGGAGGGTTGTTTGGATTCAAAATCAGGTTTTCCTCTTTTGTGGAGATGGGAGAGAAGTGGCTTTAGTTATGAAAAATAGTGGGGAGGGGGGTAGCATTGTCTATAGAAAATCACAGTGAGGCTAAAATGACATGTTCAGGTCAATGTCAAATGCCCTGATAAGGATAGCAATAGAACTTAGATTTATATACTGCTTCACAGTGCTTTACTGTGCTCTCTAAATGGTTTTACAGAGTTCGCCTATTGCCCCCAACAATCTGGGTCCTCATTTTACTGGCCTCGGAAGGAGGGAAGGCTGAGTCAACCCTGAGCCAGTCAGGATCGAACTCCTGACAGTGAGCAGGGAGTTAGCCTGCAATACTGAATTCTAACCACTGCGCCACCATGGCTGATTAGATACCTGCATCAAAAAACTGTTGTGAGTATATAAATCATTGACTTTTCATAATAATGCACATGCCTAATTCCTTTACTTGGACACCCAGTATATCTCTCTCTATTTTTCTTTGGATTGATAGATTGATTGATTTTGTGTCTTTGGGTCAGCCTGAAGATTTTTAGAAGTGGTTTGTCATCCTCTATTTTTAGGGCTGAAAGAGTGTGAGTGACCCAAACTCACCCAGATGGCTTTGTGTCTAGGGTAAGTCTATAACTCACAGTCGCCTGGTTTCTATTCTGGAACCTTTTAACCACTATGTTTATTGAAACGTTATTTGGTATAAACTGGCTATCATTGTTACAGTATAGATACAATATAGGATTTTTAAAAATCCATAGTGTCTGCTTTGACTATCCAGAGGTGTGCTCCTAATGTTCTAATCAAGTTTTTATTTTATTTTATTTTATTAAATTTGGAGACTTTGAAAAAAGTACAGAGAAGAGCAACTAAGATGATCCAATGCCTGGAGACTAAAACAAATGAAGAATGGTTGCAGGACCTGGGTTTGGCTAGTCTAAAGAAAAGAAGAAACAGGGGTGACATGATAGCGGTATTCCAGTAGTTGAGGGGCTGCCACAGAGAAGAGGGGATCAAATTATTCTTCAAAGCACCAGAGGGCAGGACAAGAAACAATAGTTGGAAACCAGAAACAACCTGGAATTAAGGAGAAACTTCCTAACAGTGAGGACAATTAACTAGTGGAACAGCTTGCTTTCAGAAATCGTGGGTGCTGCATCACTGGAGGTTTTTAAGACAAAACCATACAGTCACTTGTCTGAGATTGCTATAGGTTCTCCTGCCTGAGCAAGGGGCTGGACTAGAAGACCTCCAAGGTCCCCTCCAGCTCTATTATATTCTAAATTTATTGACTGCCCATCTTACCATAGGATAATTCTGGGCAGCTAACAATTTTACAATAGTTTATATGACTATTTTTAGGTGTATCCTAAAGAGGATGATTTCAGAATCATCCATTCATCGTTCATTCATTCATACATTCATTCTAGATTGGCAGATATAAAATCTCTTCTGAGAAAAGGAGGTCAAGAATTGTGGGCTAATAAAAGAGCAACTTTTTCACAGGGTTGAAATTTATGTAAAAAGTGCCCCTTGCGAAACTGCATATGCAAGGTTTTTTTTTTGGTTTTTTTTAAAAAGGTCTCCCTAGTGCAGGGGTAGGCAACCTCAGCTCTTTTATGACTCATGCACTTCAACTCCCAGAATTCCTGAGTCAGATGCTGACTCAGGAATTCTGGAAGTTGAAGTCCATGAGTCATAAAAGAGCTGAGGTTGCCTACCCCTGCCCTAGTGGCTTGAGAAATGAAAACATGAAAAAGGAGAACCATCAGCCTAGCATAGTATTTGGTTTTGAATATAGAACATGTCAATTTGGATAAAAGAGTCAGGAGGTAAAAAAAACCCTCTGTCGTCTGACTTCTCCTTCTCAAAATAGATTAAATTGGATTAAATAAATAAGAGCCAATGATATGATACCAGCAGGTCCATTGTACACATGAAAGATGCCTGCAGCTCACAGAAATGATTTTAAATATTTCTGTAATGAAATGGTGAGCTCTCACCTCATAGTCAGGAGGCTGTGAGTTCATTCCTAGGTAGAGGCAGATATTTCTTTCTCTGAGCACAAAAGGGAAATATCTGCTGTGAGCTCTGCATAGGCATCAGGAAGGGCATCCAGCCATCAAATGCTCAGTTCTATTCCATCACCTCGACTCCACTCCGAAGCAAGGGATTACAGGACCCTTAAAAGGTATATGACTTTATGAAACAGAAATCACATATTTAGTTGTTCCTGTTTCCACCAGCCAGAATCAGGATGGTGAGGGATGAGGGTTAATGGGAAATGTAGTACCATTGCATCAGAATATTCACATAGTTCCTTTTCTAACAGAGAGGGATTTACCTCAATAATGCATATGCTTACTTGATATTTCACTCCTTCCACAACCCACATTCTCTCTGTAACATAAGAATAGCATTACTGGTCTACTTTATAAATTTGTTGTAAAGAATTACAGTGTGCTAGTGGTTGCAACCTACTTTTAACAATTACCAGATTAATGTTAGTTCCTAGTTAATCTAATTTAAGCGGCACGCACGGAACAAATATTGTTATTATGCTGTTAATTTTTATTTATTAGTTTTTACTAGGCCATATTACATTGCACTTAGCCAAAGTAAGTATGTGGGAAAGGCAACAGCCTTTAAAAGTTATTTAACCACAAAATATTTTACAAAAATGGTCTTTTTAATGAATCTTGAGCCTCCACTCTAAACGTTGTGAGTTTTTGAAGCTAATAGAACAGTAATATTAATCAAATGTTTCACCGTTTTATTAATCTCATAAAGGCATTCACTATTTTCTATATTATCCCAATAAGAATCTGTCCCCATAAGAGGCAATTCTATAAAGATAGATATACTGCAAATACTGGAGTACAAAAAGTATAGTGCTTTCTTTCATGAATTTTTCAAGAATGAATAAAACTATAGTGTTTAGACAGAAGAAGATTGTGTGTGTGTGTGTTTGTGTGTGTGTTTCAAAAATACTTTTCAAATAAGCTTTATTTCTGTTTTTTAATCTTTTTTCATAACAGTAGCACAGCCTTTCTTTTTTCAGCAATAAAGCAATTTCCCTCCATTTTGGTCAAGCATAGAGCGTTTTTCATCCTGGATTAGATCAAAGAATACCTGTTTCTTCTGGTCTGCAGCCAAAAGGGGATGTCAGTGATGTTTTTCTAACTCATATCAGGCAGTTCCACACATTCATCCAGCCTCAGATTATGCTCTTTCCATGATACTGGACAAATGAGTGCATTTTATTTCAGGCATAGCTGCAGTGTAGTCGAACCTATTACAAAGCTCGGTTTCTTTGTTTTAACAGAATAACAGAATTAGAAGGGACTTTGGAGGTCTTCTAGTCCAAAACCCCCTGCTCAAGCAGGAGACCCTATAGTACCATTATAGACCAGTGACTGTCCGGTCTCTTCTTAAAAGCCTCCAGCGATGGAGCACCCACAACTTCTGGAGGCAAGCCGTTCCACTGGTTAATTGTTTTCACCGTTGGGAAACAGTGTGAGACAGAGAGGCAGAAAGGATTGACCCATAGAATGGCTAGGCTTGGTCGTGACTGAATGACTGAGAAAACTAATGGAGGAGAGAAGCAACTTGGAACCAAGGAGAAATTTCCCAACGGTTTCAGCCAAACCCAAACTCTGGACAAGTAGATCATTGGAAGAAAAAATTGTGATATTGTGCTGGAGCAAAAGAAGGTTGCATGGCTTCTCTGCTGCACCATCAATGCCTTCCACATTAAGGCGAGGCGCTAACATTTCTGGTCCGCCCACGGTATCACCCATCCAGCCACGGCTGCATCTCTTCATGTTTTATCTTTCTTCTAGTCTTCTTCCTCCTCCAAATATCTCCAAATATTCTCCTCCAAATATTTGATCACAGGACCTTGGGGATGCTGCAATGGTTGTAAGTGTGAACATCTATCAAAAGTCACTTTTTTAAACTTTTTTTTTTTTTACAATCACTAAACAAATGGCTGTAAGTCAAGGGGTCCCTGTGGAAATAAACGCTAGGTGTTTTCAGAACACGGTACGACATGTAGCAGATGGATTAATAATTCTTGTGGGTTCATGGACTATTCTTGCAGTTATTTCTTTTTTATATATACCATCAGATCCATATTCATTTTAGCCACACAGGTGTTTTCTTTCATTGATTTACCGTGTTTGCAGAAAGCTCTTTGATTTGATGCTTCCATCCCATTTTGCTTGGCTTGGAAAAAAAATAACAAAAGCAAAACAGCATATGTTTTGAAAGCCAGGAGCAACACCTTTTGCTGCACACATGTGAAAAACCAGCTGGTGCCTCAGCAATGAATTTGTTCATGAGGCTGGTAAGAAAGAGGCCAAACAAATAAACAAACCTTCAATTGGTTTCAATTTGAAAGGTCTGGGAGAGCAGGGTTATTTTTATCTGAGGATGCTTTTAATTTGTTGGGGGTTTTTTTTTAACGCACTACCACATGTTCTTCCAGAAGTTCAAAAGAAACAGCAACAAACATCTAATTTTATTATTATTATTTTTTCAACAAAAGAGGGGTTGGCACTGTGCCCTTATGCAGGAGTATATGTAGTTAAACGGCTTATCTCCACCAAGCTATTTCACAATATGTTCTTAATTAGGAGCCCATCTATTACTTGCTATGACCGGCTGAACAATATGGCAGTGATTTCTTAACAGGCCTTTTGGTTGTTTGAACTGTAAGTACAGAGGGCCGGAATGGAACCAGATCAGTAAGGATCAGCACTGGGAAGTGAAGCCAGATGCAACCTCTCCAGATCCATTTTCAGATGTTCTCCCGAAAGGGACCTGAACTAACAGCTGGAAACATTTTCCCCCTCTTAGAAAATATTCTTAGGAAATATTCCGGCAATTTTTTCATTAACACTGCAGCTGTTTCCCTGCTGAGGTCTGTGGCTCTCCAAGGAACATATCTCATCAGAGGAAACATAACTATAACTATAAAGTGTTTTTTTTCAGCAGAGTGGGGGAATGCAAACTCACTGTGTTGCAGCTTCAGAATTTTTCCGCACTTAAAATCTGTAAGTTATTGCTCAATTTACTGAATGCAGTGGTACCTTGGTACTCAACTGCTTTGAAACTCATCGAATTTGGTACTCAACCTATTTTGATGTGAAAATTTTGTCACGGTTCTCATTGTTTGTTTGATACTCAACACACAACCTAGAACAGTGATGGCGAACCTTTTAGAGACCGAGTGCCCAAACTGCAACCCCAAACCCACTTATGTATCGTCGGGTGCCCATTGGGTGGGTGTGGCCAATTGGGTGGGTATGGCTGCGGTGGTAACAGAAGACTGGGTGGGACTAAAAAGTTCAATCCATCAATTCCAACTTCGCGAGATCTTTTTTCCTCCCGCAAAAAGTTGAAATTGATTGAACCTTTTTTTTTTTTGCACACGGTGATGGAGGCCTAAAGCGAAAAGGTTTTATAAAACCCAGCTGAAGGCCTAGGACTGGGGCAATAGTGCATGTGCCCACAGTGAGGGCTCTGTGTGCCACTTGTGGCATGCATGCCATAGGTTCACCACCACGGACCTAGCACGTCAGTGTCAGCTGCCTTGTGACTTACTATATTATTCCTTATGGGAAAAATTTGATTGATATTCATTGTTTTTAGTACTTGTTGCACTTTCCAGATACAATTAACAATGCGTACCAAGGTACCACTGCATTTTCCAATGTTGTACAGAACTAGATATGAGTGGGAGGAAAATGGCATCTTCTTTAGAAGTTTAGATCCAGATGCTTAACTTCACAGTCTTTCAAGGACACCCAGTTCACACAATCATTGCATAATGCTGTAACCAAACACAATTGCTATCCTTTGTCTCTAACATTTGTACCACCAAATGAATTTTTCACACAGTTCAACTTTTATCAGAATCTAAATTCACCTCACTAAAATATGTTTGCTTTAACTTTAAGAATGAATAAATGTTACATGAATCAATTCAACATTCCTGTGGAGATTTTTTTAAATAGTAAAATGAAAAAAACCCTCTTGCAGAAACCTTTAAACTAATATCTTACCTGTACCAATGTCAGAAGTTAATATTTGATTAAATTAAGTGGTGAGGTTATGCCCAGAAGAATAAAGAAGTGATTACATCTTAAAAGTTTCCGGTAGGACCAGAAATATTGCAAGCTTAAGTAATAAGGAATATAAAGGCAACCTGTCTTACAAATATAAGCAACTATGTCTCAGCAACAAGTAAATTAACCAAATATCAGAATGAAAACTTCCATATGATACATGTTAGTTATCTGAAACTTTCAACACACCTAGAGTAAAAAGAAATACACTAAAGGATGAATAACATATTTTTCCTATCGACCACCCTTCCAAAGAACAAAACTAATGGGAACTGAACATGATGTATTTCAGTATTTCAGGTCACAAAATATGTATTGGAATAGAGGTGACATATTCTACTTCACTCAAGGCTGGCTTTGATGTTAGGCAATTAGACAGTTACTTTGGGCCACAGAGGCTGGCATACAGAGAAGGGGAGAAAAGAACAAAGAAAAAAAACCACGCATGGTTTAAGATGGGAATTACATAACTCACCACTGCCAATTCTCCACAGCCATCTTGCCTTGGCCAACTCACTGCAGGACAACTTGACATAGGACAACCCACCATGGGAAATTCAGTGCAGCATAATTCAAAAGACAGACAAGTAGAATTGCAGCTCACCCCAGCCTTGAGGACTCCCAACTTGAGAAGGTTCAAGCCTAAAGCAAGACAAGGCCTGTTGCAATTCATTTCTCCTTCTCTTGAGTTATCCATTATTGAATTGTCCTGTGCCAACTTGTCCCATGGAGAGTTGGCAGTGAGTCAACACCAGTGAGTTGTCCTAGACCCATTTGAGTTGCCTTTAGGTATTATAAAGGGTGATCTCCTGATGTTACTGGAAAAATAAGATGATAATGCAAATCTTTTCAATTCTGCACATCAATGGAGGATTAGAGAAGAACAGAGTGATCCTTGCTTTAGTTTTATACAGCATGTGATTTCTTGGAAAAGGCAGTGGTTTACACATAATGAGCTATGCCACAATAAATTTAGCACAACTCTGCTGCTCTATGTGATCGACGATTATATGCCATCAAGTCATTTTTGTCTCCTAGTAACCACATAGATAGATTTTCTTTATGACAATATGTCCCTAACTTGGTCTCTCACATCTTCCAACAGGGAAGTCCTTGCCACTCAACTGAGTCCATCCACCTTGCTGCTGGTCATCCTCCTCTTTCCTTCCATTTTTCCTAGCATTAGAGCTTTTGCTCGAGAATAAGTTAAGGATAATTTGAGCATAGTCATTAGCCTCAAGTACAGTAAACTGATTTGTTCAATGATCCATAGGAGACCTTTAGCTTTAGCTTATAATCAGTGAACTGTGTATTTATCTCTTTTTGACATTCTTTGGCTTTCTCAATTATTCATTGGGCATCCCCTGCTGTATGTATTCTGTCAGTTACTGAATGGTAACAAATCAGTGGCAAAGTATTACAAATAATTCTTGATCATGACTCTATGGACTTCTGTATGTTTGTCTGTCTGACTCAGCTACATTGTATGTAGGTTGTCTCTTGGTCAGGGCTTTTTTTCTCATAGAACGCTCAGAACGGAGTTCCGGCACCTTTTTTGGATGGAACCTTGTAAGGTAGGCAAGGTGGGTTGTATGACGTGTGAGTTCCAGCACCTTTTTCTTTTACAAAAAAAGCACTGCTCTTGGTCATTTTTCACTCATTCTGGCTAAGGAGAAAATAATAATTCCTCACCTTAAGGGACTGTCACAAAGAAAAGTGGGTCAACCTACTTTCCAAAATACCTGAAGGCAAGACAAGAAATAACACATGGAAACTTATCAAAGAGAGACCTAACCTAGAATTAAGGAGAAATTTCCTGACAGTGAGAACAATTAATCAGAGGAATGGCTTGCCTTTGGAAATTGTGGGTGCTCCATCAATGGAGGTTGTTAAGAAGAGATTGCATAGCCATTTGTCCAGAATGGTATAAAATCTTGGGCTAGAAGACCTCCAAGGTCCCTTCCAACTCTGTTATTCTATTCTATTCTATTCTATTCTATTCTATTCTATTCTATTCTATTCTATTCTATTCTATTCTATTCTATTCTATTCTATTCTATTCTATTCTATTCTATTCTATTCTATTCTATTCTATTCTTCCTTAAATGCAGTTCTGCATTTCATTAAATTCAGCTTTGCTATCTTTGCTATAGTATCAGGATCTGCTAGATAGCTGGTTAGGCTACTGTTTTGATGATGGAAGACTATCTTGTGCTTCTTTTTTGGTATATGGAATGTTTGAAACTTTGGAAGATGGTGAACTACCATATTTTCTGGCGTATAAGACGACTTTTTAACCCATGAAAATCATCTCAAAAGTTGGGGGGTCGTCTTATACGCCCAGTTGTCTTATACGCCGGAAAATAGTACATAAATCAATCGAAGGCCCCCGTTCTTGCAAAGCAACTTCAAGCCTCCTTAGTCCAGTCCCCCCTCCAATGTGACTCTCCCTTCCCACCCCCAAGAGCCTCTCAGCCCCTTCCCCTCCCCCTTGCAAACGGCAGACCCCAGGAGCTCTTGCGTCTATTCCAAAGGGTGGGTGGAAGGAAAAGCCCCTTTCGGCTCTGGCTTGGCTGCAAGTCAGCGAGCCCGGGAAGGCACGCCCTCCCCTCTCACTGTGGAGGAAGCAGGGCAGGCTGGCGTCTGGCGGGAGCCAGCAAGGCAGTCCTGCGCACGCGCACTCCCCGGCTCCTAAGGAGTCCTCGGGGAGCCATGGCAGGCGCCTCACGCTCTTCCCTCTTGAGGCAGCATCGGCGGAGCCGTCCGGCGTCGGGCAGGAGCCGGCAGGGCAGTCCTGCACACACGCGCACTCCCCGGCTGCTAAGGAGCGCTCCTTAGCAGCCGGGGAGTGCGCGTGTGTGCAGGTCTGCCCTGCCGGCTCCCACCCGACGCTCTTCCCTCTTGAGGCAGCATCCCCGAGGACTCCTTAGGAGCCGGGGAGCGATGCTGCCTCAAGAGGGAAGAGCGTCGGGCGGGAGCCGGCAGGGCAGTCCTGCACACGCGCGCACTCCCCGGCTTCTAAGGAGTGCTCCTTAACAGCCGGGGAGCGCGTGCGTGCGCAGGACTGCCCTGCCGGCTCCCGCCAGACGCCCGTCTGCCCTGCTTCCTCCACAGTGAGAGGGGAGGGCGTGCCTTCCCGGGCTCGCTGATTTTCCGGCGTATAAGATGAAAAATCTTGAAAATCATCTCAAAAGTTGGGGGGTCGTCTTATACGCCCAGTCGTCTTATACGCTGGAAAATACGGTAGCCAGGATTTCCATAACATTCCACTGAATGTTAATCGGTAGTGAGCTGGTTGGATTAAATTATGGGAAAGTAGCATAACTGAAGAAACAAAGAAGAAAAAGAGAAGGAAAATTTTTACCTCAAAATTATTTTTTTTCCCTGGACAACTCCAGTTCAAACTAGGAATTGAATCTTTGCAAACTTCCTATACAAACGTATTTGAGCCACAAAGTAATGCCGTGGCCCCATGAAGAAAGGTCAAGTGAAGAATTCACAGCTAACAAGACTCTTATGGAGAGAGGTCATGCTGAAAACTGCCTGAAGTACAAAATGACAACTGGAAGAATTAGAGCTGATGGAGACATTTCCTGGTACGGCAAGCCAGGAAAACAAATGTATTACAGTGGGAGCAGATCACAGCTCATAGCTTGTGTCATTGTTTATATGTTGCAATATAGTTCTTGACAGTATAATCTACTGTTCCTCTGAAGTGAACTTCTATTTAATTCACTGAGACTTACTTCCAACCTATATGTGCCATTTCCTGAGGGGGGGAAAATACATCCTATTTTATTATGGTTATTGACAGTTTTTGTTATGATTTCCATTTTAAGATAGAAATAAAACGATGAGGGGAAAATGACACACTGAAAATAGACTGATCCTAGCTTGAGATAATGTAATCAAAGTTCAAATTTATTATAATCAAGATTAGATAGAAATACTACAGTGAAACCAAGGGAAAAGAAAATTATACGGAACTGAATATGTGAGCAGCTGTTGGCAGCTTCTGCCAACCTAGCAGTTCGAAAGCACGTAAAAATGCAAGCAGAAAAATAGGGACCACTATGGTGGGAAGGTAACAGCGTTCTGTGCGCCTTTGGCGTCTAGTTATGCCGGCCACATGACCACGGAGACATCCTCGGACAAGCGCTGGCTCTTCGGCTTTGAAACGGAGATGAGCACTGGCCCCTAGAGTTGGAAACGACTAGCACGCATGTGCGGGGGAACCTTTACCTTTACCTTTACCTAAAGTGTTAATACCTCTGTCACAGATCATAGTATATAAGGGCTGTTGGAAATTATCTAATGCAATCCCCTGCCCAAAGCAGTAATTTAATAACTGCAATGACAACAATAATGCTAGCAAAGATGGCACCAATAATAATAGGTGCCTTGGGTGCAATCCCAAAACAATCGGAGCATCACTTGAACGCCATCGGCCTTGACAAAATCACCATCAATCAAAAGGCTGCCTTAAAGCTTGAAACAGCTTGCTGTATATCCTGCAATGATACCTTTAACACTAGCAAACAACATCCACTTACTCCAGGTCCTTGGGAAGAACTCGATAAGTGGATAAAAATGTCAAATCCAGGTCTAAACATCTGGCTGTGCTAAGAATCATAATAAAAATAATTCATTCAACTTGTGTGCCACCCAACTTTCAACATCTCTGATTATTGCAGCATCTCAAGAAATGAGAGTCTACCATTTCCCAAAGGACCCACCAACTATTCCTTTTTAATTTAAACTCATTTTCTTCTCCTGTCTTCTGGAACAGTGGTGAACCATTCTGCCCTTCAAATACCTAAAGTCAATATCCTTTTCCCCTGCAGTTGTCTCTTTTGCAAACATGCCCGGTACTACCATCTATTCCTTAGGTTTAGGTGGTTGTAGGACCACTCACCCTGGCCAACTCACCATGGCTATCTCACCTCTGCCAACTCGCCACAGGACAACTCGCAGTGGGACAATCCACATGGGATAACTCAATGCAATAAATGTTATCTGCCACTGTTTCTTCTGTATTATTTCCATTTTTGTCAATGAGAATAATATCAAAGAAATAGTAGTGGATAATATTTATTGTGCCAAGTTATCCTGCATGCATTTCCTGCGGCAAGTTGTTCCACAGTGAGTTGGCTGTGGCAAGTTGTCCCAAGGAGAGTTGGTCATGGTGAGATGGCTTCAGCATGTTTGCCACAGTGAATTGACCCATAGTGTTTTATAGCCCTCTCCAAATGGTTCACAGAGTCAGCCAATTGCCCCCAACAATCTGGGGGCAATTTTACCGACCTCGGAAGGATGGAAGGCTGAGTAAAACCATGAGCCAGTCAGTGATCAGCAAATTAGTCTGTAATGTTGTTGTTGTTAGCTGCGAAGTCGTGTCCGACCCATCGCGACCCTATGGACAACATTCCTCCAGGCCTTCCTGTCCTCCACCATCTTCTGGAGTCCATTCAAGCTCACGCCCACTGCTTCAGTGACTCCATCCAGCCACCTCATTCTCTGTCGTCCCCTTCTTCTATTGCCCTCGATCTTTCCCAGCATTAGGCTCTTCTCCAGTGAGTCCTTCCTTCTCATTAGGTGGCCAAAGTACTTGAGTTTTAGCTTCAGGATCTGGCCTTCTAAAGAGCAGTCAGGATTGATCTCCTCTAGGACTGACCGGTTTGATCGCCTTGCAGTCCAAGGGACTCGCAGGAGTCTTCTCCAGCACCATAGTTCAAAGGCCTCAATTCTTTGGCGCTCAGCCTTTCTTATGGTCCAACTTTCACTGCCATACATTGCAACTGGGAAGACCATAGCCTTGACTATACGCACTTTTGTTGACAGGGTGATGTCTCTGCTTTTTAGTGTGCTGTCTAGATTTGCCATGGCT
Organism: Vipera berus; assembly: GCF_964194415.1. NCBI lineage: Eukaryota > Metazoa > Chordata > Lepidosauria > Squamata > Viperidae > Vipera > Vipera berus. The sequence continues at coordinate 108,626,087 of NC_138206.1, forward strand.
TTCCTCCCCAGGAGCAAGCGTCTTTTAATTTCTTGGCTACAGTCCCCATCTGCAGTGATCTTGGAGCCCAGGAAAACAAAATCTGTCACTACCTCCATTTCTTCCCCATCTATTTGCCAGGAATTGAGAGGGCCAGTTGCCATGATCTTGGTTTTCTTAATGTTAAGTTTCAACCCAACTTTTGCACTCTCCTTCTTCACCCGCAACAAGAGGCTCTTTAGTTCTTCTTCACTTTCTGCCATTAGAGTGGTATCATCTGCGTATCTTAGGTTGTTGATATTTCTTCCGGCAATCTTAATTCCAACTTTTGATTCATCTAGCCCTGCCTTTCTCATGATGTGCTCTGCATATAAGTTAAATAGGCAGGGCGACAGTATACAGCCTTGCCGGACTCCTTTCCCAATTTTGAACCAATCAGTGGTTCCGTGTCCAGTTCTCACTGTTGCTTCTTGACCCGCATATAGGTTTCTCAAGAGACAAATAAGATGGTCTGGTACTCCCATCTCTTTAAGAACTTGCCACAGTTTGTTATGATCCACACAATCAAAGGCTTTAGCATAGTCAATGAAGCAGAAGTAGATGTTTTTCTGGAACTCCCTAGCTTTCTCCATGATCCAGCGTATGTTGGCAATTTGATCTCTAGTTCCTCTGCCTCTTCGAAATCCTGCCTGTACTTCTGGTAGTTCTCGATCCACATACTGCTGAAGTCTAGCTTGTAGGATTTTAAGCATGACTTTACTAGCATGAGAAATGAGTGCAATGGTGCGGTAGTTTGAACATTCTTTGGCACTGCCTTTCTTTGGAATTGGAATGTAAACTGATCTTTTCCAATCCTGTGGCCACTGTTGAGTTTTCCAAATTTGCTGGCAAATTGAGTGTAGCACTTTTACTGCACTGTCTTTTAAGATTTTGAATAGCTCAGCTGGAATACTGTCACCTCCACTAGCTTTGTTGTTGCTCAGCTTTTCTAAGGCCCACTTCACCTCACATTCTAGGATGTCTGGCTCGAGGTCAGTGACCACATCATTGTGATTATCTGGGACGTTAAGCTCATTCTTGTATAGTTCTTCTGTGTAATTTTGCCACCTCTTCTTAATCTCTTCTGCCTCTGTTAGGTCCCTGCCATTTTGGTCCTTTATCATGCCCATTTTTGCATTAAACGTTCCCTTCATCTCTCCAATTTTCTTGAAAAGATCTCTGGTCCTCCCTATTCTATTGTTTTCTTCTATTTCTTTGCACTGTTCATTTAAGAAGGCATTCTTATCTCTTCTAGCTATTCTCTGGAATTCTGCATTCAATTGGGCATATCTATGTTTTTCTCCCTTGCCTTTCGCTTCCCTCCTTTCCTCAGCTATTTGCAAAGCTTCCTCAGACAGCCATTTTGCTTTCTTGCATTTCTTTTTCTTTGGGATAGTTTTGGTTGCTACCTGTTGTACAATGTCGCGAACCTCTGTCCATAGTTCTTCAGGCACTCTGTCTATCAGATCTAATTCCTTAAATCTATTTGTCACCTCTACTGTATATTCAACAGGGATATGATTTAATTCATACCTGACTGGCCTAGTGCTTTTCCCTACTTTCTTCAGTTTAAGCCTAAACTTTGCAAGGAGAAGCTCATGGTCTGAGCCACAGTCAGCTCCTGGTCTTGTTTTTACCGACTGTATAGAGCTTCTCCATCTTTGGCTGCAGAGCATATAGTCAATCTGATTTCTGTGTTGACCGTCTGGTGATGTCCATGTGTAGAGCCGTCTCTTGGGTTGTTGGAAAAGAGTGTTTGCTATGACCATCGTATTCTCTTGACAAAATTCTATCAGCCTGTGCCCTGCTTCATTTTGTACTCCAAGGCCAAACTTGCCTGTTATTCCAGTTATCTTTTGGCTTCCTACTTTAGCATTCCAATCCCCCATGATGATAAGGACATCATTTTTTGGTGTTACTTCTATAAGGTGCTGTAGGGCTTCATAGAACCGGTCAATTTCATCCTCTTCAGCACTGGTGGATGGGGCATAGACCTGGACTACTGTGATATTGAATGGTTTGCCTTGGATTCGAACTGAGATCATTCTGTCATTTTGAGGATTGTATCCCAGTATTGATTTTCCTACTCTTTTATTGACTATGAAGGCTACTCCATTTCTTCTGAGGGATTCTTGCCCGCAGTAGTATACCTGATGGTCATCTGAATTAAATTCACCCATTCCTGTCCATTTTAGTTCGCTGATACCTAAGATGTCGATGTTCAGTCTTGTCATCTCTTGTTTGACCACGTCCAGCTTTCCTTGATTCATGGATCTTACATTCCAGGTTCCTATGGAGAAAAAATCTTTACAGCATCGGACTTTCCTTTCACCACCAGACATATCCACAGCTGAGCGTCCTTTCGGCTTTGGCCCAGTCGCTTCATTCTTTCTGGCGCTACTAGTACTAGCCCTCTGCTCTTCCCCAGTAGCATATTGGACGCCTTCCGACCTGAGGGGCTCATCTTCCAGCGTCATATCGTTTTGCCTTTTGGTACTGTCCATAGGGTTTTCATGGCAAAGATACTGGAGTGGGTTGCCATTTCCTTCTCCAGTGGATCACGTTTTGTCAGAACTCTCAGCTATGACCTGTCCGTCTTGGGTGGCCCTGCACGGCATAGCTCATAGCTTCATTGAATTACGCAAGCCCCTTCGCCACGACAAGGCAGTAATCCATGAAGGGGAGGCAGTAATCCATGAAGGGGTAGTCTGTAATACTGTATTCTAACCACTGCGCAACCATGGCTCAGGGCCATACAGGGCTAAGCATTTCCCACAGAGTAGCGAGTTATCAAGTTCCACTGCAGCCTTTATATATATATATATAAAATAAAATATGACACACCTATTTTTAAACTTATGCTCTAGTTTCCATCTATTCTTCCATCTTAAAATGATCAGAAACTGTCAACATTTTTCAACTCTTAAGTGTTTCAAAATGGAGACTCAGAAACATGAGGTCCTTGGACTTCAGAGTTACCCACTTGTTTTGAGGGTGCCAGTTTTACTCAAGTTCTTCAAGAAGACCAAGAAGCTTACAATCTGAAAAAAAGAGATGTTTGACCTTGGGGAAAGCAGTCTTTTTCAAGCTGGGTTGATAGTAAAAGAATTTATGTGTGCAAAAAAGAGCTTGATAAAACTTCACTTGACAAGAAAGCAACCTTAACAAGACAAATACATTTGTTCATATTATTATTTGGCAGCTCCTGGATTCTAAATACAGAGTCTACATTCTGGAAAGTGTTTTTTTTTCTCCTTAATTAAACAACAAAGCAAAGCAACTATTCTTTACTTTTTATATTCCATGTCAGGAGCATTAATTAAGAACTAATGGACAGAATAGACATTGGTAGCCACAATGGAACTTTATTATTACGAGAGCAGAAAAGTGGGAGCAATCTGTTCTGATGTATCAGATATAGTTGATGTACCTTCTCACTTATTTTAAAACTAAGAATGTCTGCGTTCACCATAAGGTATATCATGTGTTTAAAAGAAATAATGCCCCTCATGTTTTAGATCTTTTGCCCAGTTTGGAGATGTTAATGACAACTAACATGCCGACATCTTGCTATGCTCACCTTCTCTGTCTTTAGTAATTCTGAAAAACACAAGCTAACTCATAGAATGAATAGGAGGATTAAGAGGAAAAGATGGGCATTCATCTCTTGTCAGCAGTACTTTATCTAGTACACATGTGGCTTCACCAGAACAAAACAGCATACATTCTGAGTATCCAGACAGAGCTCACACTGTGAAAGTTGTAACTAGGGTCACTTGACTGGGACCTAGGATATACATTCATAAACTCAGCAATAGCCAGGGACAGTTCGCTGGCTGAAAAGACCTGTGTCTGTTGTGCAGTAAGAGAGGAAAGGGAGGTATTTCAATTTTTGCATAGGTAGCAGGAGATGACAATCAATATGTTTGTCATCATGGTCTGTGCTGTATAATGCATGATTGGATAACTCTGCCGCCATACACATGTTAGAAGCCTTCTTGGTGCATATTAATTGGAATGTGTTTGCAAACATTTTCTATCTTATTTAGGACCGAATAGAGCAGACATGTCAAACACAAGGCCCGGGGGCCAGATCCGGCCCACGAAGTGGTTTCATGCGGCCTGCGAAGCCATCCTGGAAACAGTGAGGGAACGGCCCCCACTGCCTTGGCCCTGGCCCAGAGACCCTCCTTCTGCCAGAGACCCTCAGATCTGTCCCACTCCTGCCCAGGCCCCCATAGGCACCCTTGATGCGAACGATGTAGAGCTGGCCATGCCCACCCAGTAGGCCATATGCACTCTAGCCACGCCCACCCAGTAGGCCACGCCCACCCTGTCCATACCCACCCGGCCCCCTGAGGGCAACCGCAATGCTGATGCGGCCCTCAATGAAATTGAGTTTGACACCCCTGGAATAGAACTTGCTATTCAGATGAAATAGCAAGGATTAAAACTTGTCTAATTTGTATAAATTGTCTAAAAATTGACTAGGGGAGACATGATGGTGTTCCAATATTTTAGGGGCTAACACAAAGAAGAGTGGGGGTCAACCTCTTTTCCAAAGCACCAGAAGGCAGGACAAGAAACAATGGATGGAAACTAATCAAGGAGAGAAGCAACCTAGAACTAAGGAGAAGCTTCCTGACAGTGAGAACAATTAACCAGTGGAACAACCTTCCTCCAGAAGCTGTGAATGCTCCAACACTGGAAGTTTCTAAGAAGAGACTGGAAAGCCATTTGTCTGAAATGGTATGGGGCATGAGCTCCAAAGCCCCTTCCAACTCTGTTATTCTGCCTTCTAAAGTAGGTCATGTTGTGAGTGCTGTTGGGATTCATTGTGCTAATGCAAAAAAGAAGTGAGACCAATATTTCAAGATCTAAACTATATAGAATAATATAAAAAAATGTCTAAACAGACATCCACTCTAAAAATATTTTCCTTTTTTTGTGATTTATAGCTTACCTTGAATATATATCACCATCATCTCTATGGCATGAAACCAAAGCTGTAACATCAGCTCATGACTTGAGGCTCATAGACTTCCTGATCAGTCATGAAAGCACAATTAACATTTCATTCGAATCACAAGAAGTTCTCCAGGCACAAAACAATTCCTATTTGTTTTACCAGGAACTAAGGAAATGAAATTTAAGACTATTGGAATTTTTTTTAATCTAATTATGGGGGAGAAACTAGATCTATAACTGAGATAGATAAGGTAACCTGCACTACAGTTCTAGCGAGATTACTTTATCTGTTCTAGGTATAATTAAATTAACCTAAACAGATAGCTATAGATAAGGACTTTTACCAAAATAGAAGTCAAAAGAGGAGATCCAGTATAGATAAAATAATCTTAATTTCATTTCCTTGAAAATTGTGGCATTTAAGTTGACAGCAATAACTGACTGATCTCACTGATTGCAGTGAGTTAAAACATGACTTTCACTTGACTTAAAGCCATAAGATAAAACACAACCACAATTCCAATTTGTAATAATTATTGTGGTGCAGAGTAAAAGCAGTCCTTGATTAATGACCACAAGTGAGCCCAGAATTTCTGTTTGTTAAGTGAAGCATTTTTTAAGTGCGTGTTCTACGTTTTTGGCCACAGTTGTTAGGTGAATCAATGCAGTTGTTAAATGAGTAACAAGGTTGTTAAATGAATCTGGCTTCCCCATTAGACTTCACTTGTCGGAAAGTCAGAAGGACACAGAGAGATGATCACATGACCCCAGGGTACTGTAATTGTCATAAATGCGAGTCAGTTGCCAAGCGTCTGAATTTTGATCATGTGATCAGTTTTTCCATACTTACGACCGTGCAACTGTTGTAAGTATGAAAAACAGTCATAAGTCACTTTTTTCCGGTGCCATTGTAACTGTCAGTAAATGAACTGTTGTAATTCAAGGACTAACTGTACATTGAGGTAAATTATCTTCTTAGATCTTCTGCTGAAATAAAAGAAGTCAAAAAGCCGTTCTCTTGAGGGATTTGCACTCAGATACTAAAAGCAAACACTTCTGCAAAAAAACATTCGTAAGCATTTCCTTTTTTCTCTGTTCTAATTATTTCCATCCTCTAAATGACATGCACGCACATCTGATCCATATAAGCATACACACATAAGACTGTGTGTGCAAGCCTATGTATTTGCACAAGAGGTCACATTCTCTACCTAAACCCTGCATTCTTAATATATCAACAGAACAACAGAACAAAAACAAAAACAGAAAAGGCGACGGATTAAATATTTCAGGGGTGAATGGAAAAAATCTATGGTTACATTAGACCAGGGGTAGGCAACCTTGGCTCTTTTATGACTCGTGGACTTCAGCTCCCAGAATTCCTGAGCCAGCATGGCTCAGCCTGGAAACCTCTCCCTTTTCCCTCAGCATGGCTGGCTCTGGAATTCTGGGAGTTGAAGTCCGCGAGTCATAAAGCGGCCTAAGGCCTAGGCCAGGGGTAGGCAACCTTGGCTCTTTTATGACTCGTGGACTTCAGCTCCCAGAATTCCTGAGCCAGCATGGCTCAGCTTGGAAACCTCTCCCTTTCCCCTCAGCATGGCTGGCTCAGGAATTCTGGGAGTTGAAGTCCACGAGTCACAAAAGAGCCAAGGTTGCCTACCCCTGCATTAGACAGAATACTGTAAAAGCAGCCCAATAGCAGGTCCCTCCACATTTCTGAGGGAATTAAATGTCTTAGTTTTAAAACATAGCTAGCATAATGCTGGAGATAAGGAGTATTTATTTATTTATTTATTTATTTATTTATTTATTTATTTATTTGCATAAGGCGTACATTGTCAAGGAAATCTACCCATGCAATAACACAATAGCAAAGTACTTAGACTTATTTACAGCTTCACAGTGCTTTACAGCCCTCTCTAAGCAGTTTACAGAGTCAGCATGTTGCCCCCAACAATCTGGGTCCTCATTTTACAGACCTCGGAAGGATGGAAGGCTGAGTCAACCTTGAGCCGTTGAGAATCAAACTGCTGTCAGTGAGCGTGAATTAGCCTGCAGTGCTGCATTCTAACCACTGCGCTGCTATGGCAGTCCTGACAGCTTAGATTGCTAGTTCATTTTGTTCGGTGCTTGCACGTCTATCCTTGGTGCACTATGAGGATTGAAGTAGCTTTACACCAATTAGCTAGCAGTGCTTGGGTTGCTGGCTCTTCCAAGCTCATGAATGAATGAACCTTTATTATCAAAGTACAACATCGAGATTGGCTGAGCCTCCCTTCGTGCCCCCCCCACAACTCACAGTGACAACAAACCCACCATCTTGTTACCCATGTGAGCTAATTGCACAAGACACCGGCCTCACAAGTCAATCATACATAAAGTTATTTCCCGTTCAAGAGCCTGACAGCCCATGGATAGAAGCTGTTCTTCAGCCTGTGTTCTGTTCCAGCCTACAACCGGCCCTGTTGGAATGTCAGGGACAACCCCTTTTTTATATTCAATAGGCTGGAATTAAGCCAACCAAATTTATTTGCAAAATCCAAATGAAACAGTTTAAATCAGAGTTAAACAAATACAGACCGAGACTATATCAGAAGCTCTTCAAACGGTTGCCTTCAGCAACCAGCACCTCCCACACATTCCCCTTTTAAACAGCAGCCTCAAGGCGTGGCTTCTCTTTGTCTGCCTCCTGCTTCGAGCGTCCCTGAACAGAGCTAGCTGTGGATCGTCTTCTTCCAATCTTTCAGGCTCACACAGCTGGGTCTGAGGAGGAACAAGATGGGAGGGGCCTGGCTGAGAGCTCTGCAGTGCATCAGAACTTTCCTCTGCAACCAAAGGCTCTCCAAACCCCTCCTTCTTCTCCTCCTCCTCTTCAGAATTGTCCAACTCAGCTGCCGAAACCACAGGCTGATGCTGAATCACAACACTATCTTGCACCGCAGGGCCCTTCTGCCGATCCGGATGCGGTCGGGATGAAAATTGTTCATGAAAGGCAGACACCAAAGCAGGAGCATGAGTGGTGGTCGCATCTTCCCAGGTGAACTCCTCTGGTCCGTAGCCTTTCCATTCAATCAGATACTGGAAATAAACTTTCAGCCAACGGGAGTCCCTGATGCTGGCGACCTCGTACTCGGGGGTGCTGTCTTCATCACGATGTTCTGGTGGGGGAGGTTCTGCTCGGCAGAGTGGACATGCCAGTTGCTCAGGGACCAACAAAGACCGATGAAAGACTGGATGCACACGCAGGGAACGTGGCAGTTAAGCGATAGGCAACTGGATTGATGACAGCCTTGATTGGGAATGGTCCTAAATATCGGTGATCTAACTTTCTAACTGGCCGTGTTGACAGTAGGTTCCTGGTGGACAACCAGACCCGATCTCCCACCGATAGTGGAGGCGTATCCTGCCTTGACCGATCAGCAAACCTTTTGTAATCGGCCTTGGCCTTCTCTAACTGTCGCCGCACCAATCAATGGATTGCCTGTAACTCTGCCATGTAGTCGTTCACTGCTGGCTCCGGTGAGTCCACTGGGGAAAGGGGGAAAAACCGGGGGTGATATCCCACATTGGCCAAGAACGGTGTCATCCATGTGCAGGTGTGCTACGAATTGTTGAATGCAAACTCATCTATGGCCAGATAGTCCACCCAATTGTTTTGCTGCTGATTGACATAGCAGCGCAGATATTGTTCCAGAATACCGATGACCTTCTCGGTTCCCCCGTCAGTTTGAGGATGATGCGCGGACGAGAGGCAAATCTTGATATCCAATGCATGCATCAACTCCTGCCAGAAACGGGCTGTAAACTGGGCCCCTCTATCAGAGACGACTCTATCAGGGAGGCTGTGCAGCCAAAACACCTGCTGAATGAACATACGACTAGTGGCGCGGGCTGACGGTAAACCATGACAACCTGTTGGTGCGGCTGGCTATACTCCTGTATCTCCTGCCCCATGGTAGGAGAGTAAAAAGGTACCGACCAGGGTGTGAGTCATCCCTGAGAATTTTTCTCACTCTGCCAGTCTCACCTCACCTTGTGTCATGATGTCACATGTCCGGCCAGGTCCAGCACTGGCTTCTGCCCTTCGCACACCCAAACTTTGCTAGGTTTTTCCATTTATCTACTTGCAATATTGTATGCTTTCGAACTGCTGGGTGGCCAGGAGCTAGGGATCGAGTGACAGAGCTCACTCCCTCTCATGGAGCTGGACTCGAACCATCAGAGTGCAGACCATTTCTGTCTGGCAGTTCCAGCATCATAACGCTGATACGAAAATAAAATAGCTTTTAAAAAATTGAAACAACTAAAAACACCACTTGTCTTTCCAGCCATACTCTTTACTCTGAAAGTTCCCTCCAGTTTTTGTGTGGCTTATAGGTTCCTACAGCCACATTTAGGCAATTGACTTCATCCCCACGCTCAGTTTAGGAATTCCAAACTTTGCAGACAGATGGCTATCTAATCTACATCTGAACACATTCAGTAAGTATAGCTCAGGACCTCTTTAGCTGGTTGCACTGTTCAGTTGCTGTCACTCTTAAAAAGTTCTTTTTCTTTTTTAATATTGATTTGGAATCTGCTTTCTGGCAACTTAAATTCATTTCTCCATTTCTGATTCTCTGAATGGCAGGAAATAAATCTTGAGACGTCTGCTATGTGACATCCTACTTGAAGAGCTCTATCACAGTAATGGCGAACCTTTTAGAGACTGAGTGCCCAAAAACTGCCCCCCCTGCCCCCCCACCTGCCTGCAGAGCCACTCACCACCTCCACAGCCTGCCACATATCGCCCAGGCAGCCTAGCAGCACCAAGGTGGCCACGCCCTCCACCCGCACCCTGCAGCATCATCTGCACATGATGGGGTACGAGGCTGGAGTCTTGTCCCCACTGCCCGGCTGCCAAGTCCTTGGCTGCGCTGATCTGCATGGGCCACGCTTTGGGGTGACTCTTCTCTGGGGGCTGCTGCTGAGGAGGGGGCAACTGGGGGCGACGGGGCTGGGGCAACAGCATGCATGCTCACAGAGAGGGCTCTGAATGCCATCTCTGGCAGGCGTGCCATAGGTTTGCCACCACTGCTCTATTATATTCTCCATCGGTTAACTTTTTGTCAAGGATAACCATTATCTCTCTTCAGATGATTATTGATGATTAATAGAAAATTACAATAAAAAATCTACATATTCCTCCTTTTTTCCAGGCAGATCCTGCCTATGTGGGAAAAATGCAACAATGATGATGGTGGTGGTGATGATATTCCTCCTTATTTCCATAACAACTACCAATGACATGGAGCCTCCTTCTAAACATTGGAAGAACTGCAGATCAAGCTCTTCTCTGGAGTACAAGATTTGTCTTTCCTTCCGGTGGCTCCGCGGCGACGAAGGGAGCCTTCCCGGGCTGCCCGCGGCTCAGCTGTTGTTTTTTCGCCCGAAACAGCGCCGATCAGCTGTTCGGGCGAATCCGAAGCCCCCTCCTCGGGAGAAGAGGAGGGGGCGAGCTCCCAGGTAGGGGTAGAGTTCTCCAGGGCCGCCTGAGCTTATGGCTTGGGCGGCTGAAGGATTGAACTCCCCCGTAGCCTGGGCTGCTCCCAGCTGGCCATCGCCTCTGCTCCTGACTTCTTGGAGCAGAGCCAGCCGTCTGCGACCACCCCTGCCTGAAGGAATGACTATGATTTAAAGGAGCAGGCAGAGCGATACAAGAGGAAATGGTAAAGAGGATTACTATGTTTTACTCTCCAGCTTGATGGACTTTTTTGGATTACAAATCTGAAGTGAAAGTGCGTCATATTTGGTAAAAGATGGCGGCTAAACCACCCCCTAAAACTCTTCGGAGTGCTGGAACTTCTCCCGTGCAACAATCATTATTGCAGGCGCTGCATCCTCCTGATGTATTGACATCAAAGGACTTACAAGATGCTCTTGAAAAACATACCCAGGTAATTTTGGAATCAATTAATATTAGATTTGCACAGATGGAGGAGAAATTGGAGAAATTGGAGGAGAGAATGGAGGAGAGGATGGAACAGAAGCTCAAAGCAATGAGGGTAGACATCTTGACTTCAGTGTGTAAAGTGGCTCGGTGTGTGGAAGAATTGGAGGAAAAGCTAGAAGACTTGACTCAAAAGAATGCTATATTAGAAGCAAAAGTATTGGAGAATGAAAATAAAATGGAAAAGGAACTGTGTCTTGCTCAATATTTCCAGATGCAGTTTGCCATTAGAATTAGAGGCTTAAAGGAGAATACTAAGGAAGATCTAAAGCAGCTGGTTTCTGAGGCTTTTGAAATAGTGTTGAAACAGCCAGCATCTGAAATAAAAGGAGGCATGGACAAAGTGTTTCGTGTGAATTCATGGATTGCCAGACAGAGGAAGTTGCCTAGAGATGTGGTGGTATATTTTGCAAAAAGGGAAACTAGAGATGAAGTTATACAAGCTGCTTATGATACTAAAGTTATGATTGCTAATCAAGAAGTTTTGGTCTTAAAAGAAATTCCTCCAAAGATTCTAAGGAGAAGGAAGGATTTTACATTTCTTGTGCAAGAGCTCAAGCAGCGAGATATAAGGTTCAGATGGGAGATCCCAGTGGGGTTGATGGTGACGCACGAAGGTAAAAAGTACCGTTTGGTTACTGTGATGCAAGCGCGTGATTTCTACAATAATGTTTTAAATGCAACGCCATTAACACTTTTGGAAGCTGGAAAGGGATCTGGAGAAGGAGTGCATCAAGAGGCCGAAGATGGTCAGATAGAAGACAACGGTGTTGGAGGAGATCAAGATATAACCTCGTCGGATGAATCTATAAAACAGAGGGTGACGCGTGCTGCTGCAAAACGATCTAAGAAGAGAAAGTAGCAGGAATCGCAGAAGTCTTTGGAACTTTTACGATATAGTCAAGTAGTCAAGTAGGGGAGGGGGGAAAAGATTTGGGTGTAGACGCAATATATTTTTATATTTGGTGGTTTTGTGGAAAGGCTGAGCTTGTTTGGATTAAAGTTCAAGTTTTGTTTGCAATCTTTTTTTTTTTCTTTTTTCTTTTTTGTTGTGTTTGGAATAATTATAGATGTGGTACTGGAAGAGGAACGGTCGATTACAGAAGAGTTGACTTTAAAGTTTTTTTGATTTGGGATCCTTGGTTAATTTGGAAAATTATTTGTAAGAATGTTATATCATGGAATGGATAAAATGGATGGAGTTTATTTAGGATAAGTATAGGGTTGAGAAGGGTTTTTTTTTTCTTTTTCCTTTTTTTTGTCTTTAATATATGTTTAATACTATTAAGGTTTGTTCCATTCTATATAAGCTAGAGAGTGTCCTTTTCTTATTCTAGTTTTTTTTTATATATATATTTAATACTGTTAAGGTTTGTTTTATCCTATATAAGCTAGAGAGTGATGGATTTTAGAATTTATAGTTGTTAGTATATGGTTGCTTAGGTTTGCTTTTTTTTATATATATATACCTTGTATTCAGCTCTGGGAAGTAGGGGGGGGAGGGGGGGAGGTAGGGGGGGGAGGAGGGAGGGGGGAGGAGGGGAGGTAGGGGGGGAGGAGGGAGGGGGAAGGGGGGTTTTTTAAAGGAAAATTGTATTTTAAAACTTTTCAATAAAAAAAAAAGATTTGTCTTTCCGATATAGCTGACCAAGAATTTGCCCTTGTTTAATCCAAATACGAGAGGAAAAAGCATGATTGACAAGAATTACGCGAAGAAACAAAGATGAACATTCAACTAGTAACACAGAGATATTTGCTATTTTAAATGAAGAATCGACAGTCAATGAGTGTTGTGATATATCAGTGATTGACTGGGATGTCAATGCAATCAATTTATCAAATGGAGTAATCAAAAAGGAAGACGTTTTTTAATTATTTTATTTTCAGTTTCGTTCAATAGATTCAGAGATAGATTAATAATAATAATAATAATAATAATGATGATGATGATGATGATGATGATGATGATGATGATGATGATAATAATAATAATAATAATAATAATAATAATAATAATAATAATAATTTTATTTGTATACCGCCCTTCTCCCAAGGGACTCAGGGCGGTGAACAGGGCAAACATATAAAATACAAAGGTACAAAAGTTAAAAAGAATTAAACACAATGCCCAAACTAAAACAATAAATAGATATATTAAAAACACCAATAAAATCCCAACCCATCCCCGGCTTGTTCGAATAAGTGAGTCTTCAGATCGCGTCGGAAGGAGCGAAGGTCGGGCGCCATCCGGAGCTCGACCGGCAACCGATTCCATAAATCCGAGGCGCCCACAGAGAAGGACCTCCCCCTGGGGGCCACCAGACGACATTCTCTGACCGGTGGCACCCTGAGGAGGCCCTCTCTGTGGGAACGCACAGGGCGGAGGGAAGTTGATGCCGGCAGCAGGTGATCCCTGAGGTACTGCGGACCCATGCCATGTAGGGCCTTGAACACCATTACCAGTACCTTGAATCTCACTCGGAAGAAAACTGGGAGCCAATGCAGCTCACGGAGCAGAGGTGTAACATGGGAGTATCGGGAGACTCCCAACACAACTCTCGCGGCTGCATTCTGTACCAGTTGGAGCCTCCGAGTGGTCTTCAAGGGCAGCCCCATGTAGAGAGCATTGCAGTAGTCTAAATGAGAGGTCACGAGCGCATGAGTGACCGTACGCAGGGCATCCCGGTCTAGATAGGGCCGCAACTGGCGCACCAGGCGAACCTGGGCGAAGACCCCCCTAGTCACAGCCACTATGTGGTCTTCCAAACTAAGTCGTGAATCTAGGAGATTAAACCTATACCTGCTATAAAAGGATAGCAACAGGGCAGTGCAGTGGCTAGGAGTGGCAAAGTGGCTCAGAAGTTAAGACTCTGGGTGTTATGTTGTGGGCTCGGGTGAGCAGTAATGAATACAGACAGTTGTTCATAAAGCAACACATCCTTTTTTGGTTATGACAGAGCTTAACCTGGGCCGTGCCCAGCCACTAGATATATATACAGTCCCACCCTCTAGCAGCAGCCAATAGAATGGAACCATGCTTCCCGCCAAGGTAGAACACTTGCAAGGCTGGAGACGGTCTGTCTAGGTTTCAAGGGAGCCATTGGCTCACGTGGTGTGGTACCACAAGCTCAGTACATAACACTGGGTTTGCCAACTGGAAAGCCAGCAGTCCAGGTTTGAGACCCAAGCGCCACTTGACAGGGTGAGCTCACCCTGGCTTCTGCCAACTTAGCAGTTCGAAAGTATGAAAATGCAAGTAGATAAATAGGTACCACTTCAGTGGGAAAGTTACAATACTCTGTGACATCATGCTGGCCACGACCACAGAAATGTCTTGGACAGCACTGGCTCAACGGCCTTGAAATGGAGATGAACACTGCCCCCCTTGGTTGGCAATGATTAGCGGAGTAAAATTGGCAGGGACTCCTATAGAAGAATAGACATTGCATTCATCCCTACAGAAAAACTCTGTACGCTGAATAAAGGCTAAGTAAAAGCTTAACTGTTCCTTTAGCCCATGGTACCTCCCATCCTGCTTCATCTTTCATATTGGAGACCTCATATAGTCTCCATCTTGCTCTGTACAATATGTTCCTCTGAGGTATAGCATATTAGAAAATAAATACACATTTTGAAGTATAATGTAGATCTGTTATTTCAAATTATAATTCAGTCTGATGAATGCATTGGTATTCTTTTGTTAGAACTGCCCATGCTTAGAGGGCCAGCTATATCATTAAGCAAAAGAAGTTAGCCCTCTCAGGTTACTGCTTTTCAATGTCACAAAAGAGCAGCCAAGTGTCAGTTACTCAGTGTATTCCTATTACATTTTTAACACCTAAGATAACAAATTTGTGGAATTTTCATCCCTAGCTGGTGCCAAATGACTTGGCTGGTCTTGAGTACTGTATACCTTGACATGGGAGAAAGAGGGAGGAGGCAGCACTTGCAAAAAGTCCTGGAGCAACCCTTTTTTGGGAAAAGTGTTCCAGATTTTTGTTTATTTGTTTGATCAGATGACAAACTTGTCTTCTTTTGTACTGTTATGATAACTCTATATGGGCATAGTGAAAGCCATACTCACTGATGCCCACAAAGCTCTTCCCAACCTACAAAATTAAATTTATTTATTTATTTGGTATATGGAATATCATAAATGGACTTGCAATATATGTTAAAATTTCACCTGGATTAAAAAACACAATAAAATATTAATGTTTAAAAGTTCAATATTCAAATACCAACGTCAAGCCATCCAACCATTGAAGCGCGCTATTGTTTATATGAAAAAAAAACAGATACTGAACCGGTATATGATTTACAACAGGTCATAATGTGATCTACAGTTTGGGATGTGAAGATAGTTCACCTCCTTGTGGTGCACCCTGGATAGAGCAATTGCACGAACTAAACAAACTAGCAACTGTTGGCAGACAGACTATTCTATAGACCAGTGATGGCGAACCTTTTAGAGACCAAGTACCCAATCTGCAACCCAAAACCCACTTATGTATTGTCAGGTGTTGGGTGGGCATGGCCAATTGGGTGGGTGTGACCCATTGGGTGGCTGTGGCTGTGGTGATAACGGCAGACTGGGTGGGACTAAAAAGTTCAATCAATCAATTCCAACTTTGCTAGATCTTTTATTTTTCCCGCAAGAAGTTGATTCCTGTGAGAAGTTGAGGTTGATTGAACCTTTTTTTTTTTTGCAGATGGCAGTGGAAGCCTATAGCGAAAAGGTTTTATAAAACCCAGCTGAAGGCCTAGGACTGGGGCAACAGCACGCGTGTCCACAGAGAGTGCTCTACGTGCCACCTGTGGCACACGTGCCATAGGTTTGCCACCATGGCTATAGACTTTCCTGGCTCTCAAAATACATGTCAATGAAAATGAAAAATAGGCCTTTTCAGGCCCAAATGACAAGAGAGATTGGGAATATTAATTAGCATTGCCAAATTAATGTCAAGGGGATCAACAGATCAAAGAACCAATGTTTCCAAACATATGGCCATCCTCCAAGATACAAAATGGACTATTGGAGGAGGAAGAGTCAATGGTCCGAATGCTTCTACAATTCTGATGTTTCTCCCATTCCAACCCTTTTTTATTTTAACTTCTTTCTTTACTATTACTTTGATACTGCAGTTTGTCACCCAAGGTATGGAATAAGTTCTAATTCTTTATGCTTTTATTCCATACTGTTTTCAAATGAGTCTACATTATAAGTAGGCAGAGATTTAACATCAGCTGTATTTGGGGTGGATTCTTATTTGGTTAGTATGCAAAACAGCCTTCCCTAATTTGGGTGCCCTCTAGATGGGAATGTGTGGGCTTCTTCGTAAGAGTTCTTCTGGCTAGTGAATTCTGGGAGTTGAAGTCAATGAATCTGGCCAGACAAACTGGAAAAGATTAATTTAGAGAATTCTGTCTCTGTTTCCTTTCAGAACTATGGCTATTAACCATAGTTAATTATCAGCTTGATTGTTTATGACATAGGATTTTTTTTGGGGGGGTTGAGGGTGTCAAAAGCTGCTTATCCAGAAGGAAGATCTATTGGAAGTTGACTACACACCAATGGTGAGTATGACATGAATAGAATGAGAGTAAAAGTTGTTGGAGCCACCAGGAACTGGGATGTCCAGTAGAGTGAAAAGAAGGATGAGGATGACATGATAGCAGTCTTCCAATATTTGAGGGGCTGCCACAAAGAAGAGAGAGTCAAGCTATTCTCCAAAGCACCTGAAGGCAGGACAAGAAGCAACGGATGGAAACTAACCAAAGAGAGAAGCAACCTAAAACTAAGGAGAAATTTCCTGACAGTGAGAACAATTAACAATTAACCAGCAGAGCAAATAAGGAGCTAGCCACTATGACTGTCCCCACCCCAATCTTCATATATATTGATTAAACAAAATAATTTAAAAAAATGGTTTAAAATATTTGTAGATGCCCCATGTAACTGGGATGAAGTTTCTGATCACGTTGAAAGTCTTTGCGTATGTATAAGGTTCTGGTTCTTATCTTTTGAGTCTACATGAAAGTCAGGGATAAAAAGTAGAGGCAAGAAAGTCAGAAGCGGGTCCATCAAACATGACCTTGTGATACATGTCCCAAGAGCCTTAGATGAAATCCATATTCTGATATGTAATGGACATTTCCCATCTCTCCCTTTCCTTAATGTCTCTTCCCGCATCATTTGAAGTTTCCCAAACTTTACTACAAGCCTACAAGCTGTTACTTTTCCACTTCCTTTTAAGTTATTCCTACAGAGCTATTCATTTCTGTTCAGTATTCTGTTGCAAACAAACCTGTTCTATACTGGTATTTGCATCAGTGGGTAGATTTTGACATGGTATAGTTGAATCTATAGGTACAGTAGTTATTCCACCCACTTCTTCCTCTCACCCTCTCCTACCTCCCACTTCTGTCCATTTCATCCTGCAAACACAATTATAGTGGTTAGCATGTAGGCAGGAAGCTACAAACTATAGATCCAGTGCCCTCTGCTGAGTTCCCTTGCTATAATATTGGGTTTTTATATTATATTTGGTTAATAATAAGAATAAGAATAATAAGAATGTCAGTGGGGAGCATGCAGAGAGAGAGAGAGAGAGAGAATGCATATATACATATAATGTTTGAGGGTACAAATTTTTTATATCTATGGAGATTCTTAGTCATCCAGGCCATGGTTGTCCCAAAAATGTTTTTTTCAAGAGACAATTGGACTTGCTTTGTTTTTCCTTGAAGGCATTTTGTTCTCATCTGAGAAGCTTCTTCAGTTCTTCAGTTCTGAAGAAGCTTTTCGGATGAGAAGAGAAACATCTTCAAGGAAAAACAAAGGGAGTCCAGTTGCCTATTGAAAAAGCACCCTTGGGACAAAGTTTTACAAATCATTTGCAGAAATAGTGCCTATTTATATAATGAAAATATTTCTTCTATGCCAAATGTGAGAGTTGAAAAAGCATGTAGGAAATGCAAAGCTAAGTTCAAACTGGCAGAATTCTAGAATTCTGCTTCCCCCGCAATAAATTTCCTCAAATCCTTACAAAACTAAAATCTTTATGTGCAAGAGTGCTTAGAAGGAGAGAGTGATGTGTATCATTGCTGGCATTGCATGAAATTACTACATGCTGCGTGAAATTATTTTAATGGTCTAGATCAGGGGTAGGCAACCTCGGCTCTTTTATGACTCATGGACTTCAACTCCCAGAATTCCTGAGTTCAGCTATGCTATACTATGCTGACTCAGGAATTCTGGGAGTTGAAGTCCATGAGTCATAAAAGAGCCGAGGTTGCCTACACCTGGTCTAGATATATTGCACATGAACAGAACTGCCTAAATGTTTTTAAGTTTATGACTGGCGGCTTCTAAAAAGAGGATAAACAATGTCCTTTGGTACATAGAGAACTTACTTGTTAGGCAGCTTAATGGTCTGAATCTAAAGTAGTGTCACCCTAACACAGAGGACTTCAAACTTGGCAACTTTAAGATCTGTGGACTTCAACTCCCAGAATTCCTCAGTTAACCTTGGCTGGCTGAGGAATTCTGGGAGTTGAAATCCACAAGTCTTAAAGTTGCCAAGTTTAAGGACCCCTTCCCTAACAGGATGAACAGTCCAAGACCATGGTCCATTATCCCTTTCAAAGGATCCAACATTCTGAGCACAAGGCTTACAATTTGTTTAACATTTCTATTGAAGAAAATAAATTTTAGGGTATGAACGTTTCATCTTATTGGGGTGAGTCTTTCTTTTCCTTCCTTCCTTCCTTCCTTCCTTCCTTCCTTCCTTCCTTCCTTCCTTCCTTCCTTCTTTTTCTCTCTTTCTTTCTCTCTCTCTTTCTTTCTTCCTGTCTCTCTGACTCGTTATTTCTTTTTCTCTGGGTCTCTTCTTTCTTTCTTTCTTTCTTTCTTTCTTTCTTTCTTTCTTTCTTTCTTTTTCTTTCTTTCTTTCTTAAGATTTTTTGGCACTTTGCCATCTTATCTCCCTCTTCCAAGGGGCACTTCTGTTCCCCTGTTGGTTTTCCTTATCTTGAAAAACAAGAGAAGGATTGGCATAAGCAGGGTCCAATTGATTAACATAACTTTGCATTCCTGATATGAGCCAACTAAGTGAGTCTATCTGGCTAAGTCGGAAAACCAGTGAGCACACTTGTGCAATAACATGAAACTACTGCAGCTGGTTGGAGAGGCATGACTGGTGCTTGTGTGGATGTGCATTTGCCGGTTTAGTGGGTTTTCAAATACTTAACTTGTGTGGCTTTTAATCATGAAATGTGAAAACATAGCAAAACTGGCCACGGAAGGATCTACATTTGACTTCCTGCAAATCAGCTTCAGAACATCTGAAATTAGCATCTGAGGTTCAAGATAAGAGATGAGGAGGTGACATAAAAATGACAACTATAAACAAAGCTGAGGCACATAGCTCAGTATTGACTGAGTAAAGAATGCCATCTTCTCAACATTTAAATTAGCTCAAGCACATGTTAAAAAGCTAGAAGCAGATGTTAGCTGTGGCCAGACCCAAACATAACTCAGTTGGACTTAATTCCGAGGAAAGGAAACTTGAAATGAGAGGAGTGGTATTTTGAGTTTGTGGTTCTCCTTGACAGGAAGTATCAAGGGTCAGCAAGGGACTATAAAACTGACTTTTATTCAAAGCTGCCTACTTCTGATATACAAGAGTTTTTGGGGGAAAATATTTCCCGTTCTTTATAATGATAATTATATATATACCTTTTATATATATACTTTGCACCTGTAAATATCAGATAAAATAGAATTCACCAGATATCACTTCAATGCTATTTAAAAATTGTACCAAAGGAAGAAAGGTAAGTATGCATTCTAAAACAGGATTCCAAAAGATGCATTCTAAAATTGGGACTCTTATCCAATATACTGTATATTTTTCTGCTTTGCTTCATAGATATTTGGACCTGTCCTTAATGTAAGTATACAGTAAGGATAGGCAGCATATTTGGAAAGGTCTAGGACAGTGATGGCGAACCTTTTAGAGACCGAGTGCCTAAACTGCAACCCAAAACACACTTATGTATTGTCTGGTGCCAGGTGGGCTTGGCCCACTAGGTGGGCATGGCCCATTAGGTGGGCGTGGCTGCAGTGGTAATGGCAGACTGGGTGGGACTAAAAAGTTCAATCAATCAATTCCAACTTTGTGAGATCTTTTTTTCCCCAAGAGAAGTTGAAATTGATTGATTGATTGAAACTTTTTTTTTGCACACGGCAGTGGAGGCTTAAAGCGAAAAAGTTTTATAAAACCCAGCTGAAGACTGGGGCAATGGCATGTGTGCCCACAGAGAGGGCTCTGCATGCCACCTGTAGCACGTGTGCCCTAGGTTCGTCACCACGGGTCTAGGATAACTATCCTGGACAAGTTACTGCAGTGTTCTTGGCAAGGTTTTTCAGACGTAGCTTGCCATTACCTCCCTCTTAGGGCTTGAGAAAAAGTGACTGGCCCAAGGTTACCCAACTGATTGATGTCTAATGGCTCAGTTTCTACCTTGATGGCTTAACCACTGTGCCATACTACCTCTCTACAGCCAGCATACTGGAACTTAAAAGAATGCAATCAAGGCCCATGTTGTCAAATGACATATTAGATATTTCAACAACTTCCATTGGCTTGTCACTTAGAACAAGAGGGAAAGAACATAAACAAGGTTTTTGGACTGAGAGAGCTGCCCTGGTTGCCAATTACTTACTAGGATGTGCATTTTTTTTAAAAAAAAAAGCTTGGAACAAATGTGCTACGCCATAATTTCTACTGAAAATTTTTTAGGCTTTATTGGAAGCCAAGAATTTTAAAGAAAAGGAAAAGAAAGCTGCTGCTGCTTTAATGAATCTTTATATTAACATTTATCCAATCTTAAAGCAGGGACAATTTTTTTCCCAGGCTCGTGAATAGGTTTGAATGCAGTTGATTATGAATGACTACCTACTATCAAGTTGATATAGACTTTTAGGGATCACATAGGATAATCTGTCTCACCCGGTCTCCCAACAAGTGAATTGTTGTAATATGTCTATCCACCTGGCTGCTGATCGCCCTTTTTCTTTCCATCTTTCCCAGCACTATGGACTTTTCAAGGGAGTTGATTCACACATGTGGTTTGGATTAACCTAAATGGAAATCCAGTGCTTGTATCATAAAATTAATTTAGCTTCCAAATATCTGTCTAAATACAAGTTTTATAAGAACAGTTTGCTGGAGATGGAAATGGTAAAATTGGGAAAGCATTCTTAGAGTGATTCTAGAGACCAAAATTATTAATGAAGTAGTGTAACTGAAAGATGTTTAAATTTAGATTTATACAAAACGAACTCATTCCAGTTGAAAAGTCCATCTGATGTGAGAAACTTTATATATACTGTATATATACATATATACATACATACATATGTGTGTTTGTGTGTGTGTGTTTAGAGAGAGTGTGTATATATGTGTATATGTGTATATGTATATGTATATATGTATGTGTGTGTCTGTGTCTGTGTCTGTGTCTGTGTCTGTGTCTGTGTGTGTACATAAAAATTGGAGATGCCAAGTGAGTGAACAAAGAAAAAGCCATTAGGGAGTTGTTGTACAAAGTCTCATATAGCGTCAAGCTGAAACAAAAGCAGGATCTTCTGTTGTTGCTCAGACATCTAGCAACCATCTTGAAAAAAAGATAAAAGGTTCTATTTAAAAAGAACCAGCTTTTTTTGTTTCTGTATTGAAATATTTATGGTTTTATTTTTCTGTCTCTCTTTTACCAGATTCTCAGAAGAATATATTCTAATAATCAAAAGCATGTGTTATTAACAGAATAACATTGGAAGAGACCTTGGAGGTCTTCTAGTCCAATCCCCTGCTCAAGCAGGAGATCCTATATCATGCCAGCCAAGTGGCTGCCCAGATTTTTCTTAAAAGCCTCCAGTGATGGAGCTTCCATAACATCCGAAGGCAAGCCGTTCCACTGGTTAACTGTTCTCACTGTCAGGAAGTTTCTCCTTAGTTCTACGTTGCTTCTCTCCTTGATTAGTTTCCAACCATTGTTTCTTTTTCTTGCCCTCTGGTGCTTTGGAAAATAAGTTGACCCCCTCTTCTTTGTGGCAGCCCTTCAAATACTGGAACACTGCTATCATGTCACCCCTAGTCTTTCTTTCTTCTAGACCAGGGGGTCAGCAACCCGCGGCTCCGGAGCCACATGCAGCTCTTTCATCCCTCTGCTGCGGGTCCCAGTCATCCGCCCAGTCCTCCATCACCTAAAAAAAAAGTTCAATCAATCAATTCCAACTTCTCACAGGAAAAAAAAGATCTCGCAAAGTTGGAATTGATTGACTGAACTTTTTTTAGTCCCACAAACAAAAGAAGTTTGTGGGCAGTCCAACAAACAAAAGAAGTTTGAGGGACCGCCGACAAACTTCTTTTGTTTGTAAGACTGCACATGGCAGCAGAGGAAGTGACAGAGGACCGCGTTGAAGCTGGAAAGAAGGTGCCATGTGGGTCCGATCAGGGGTGCGGGCGGGGGGGGAGTTTTCTGCCAAGCATCTTGTACAGAGCCGGGGAAATGGGCCGGGGGGAGTTGCCAATTCCACTGCCATGAGTCTTGTCAGATTTACCCCAGTGGCCATGATCCTGCCCCAGCCAGCCAGCCACCATCGCCCGACCTACTCCTCACCTGGCCAGCCAGCTGGCACAAAGCCTCACTGCTCTCCTCCTCCTTGTTCTCCTCCCCACTTTGCTCCATCTGACTTGAAGAAAGTGGAGGCACAGCGGTTGGATTGCTCTCAATAAGATGGGCACACAGAAGCAAGCAGTGCACCCGGCTTTTATTGTTTGAGAGTAATCCGTCTGCTGCGCCTCCACTTCCTTCAACTCAGATGGAGTTGAGGAGATGCTGGGGGCCTCTTGAATGGGAAGGACAAGCTTTGCTGCTGGGCCATGTCTGGGCTATGCCCTGCCGCTGCCTCTCAAACTCTACCTTTGCTGCTGGGGAAAGCTGCACTTTTTTTTAAATCCCATTTATATCCCGCCCTTCTCCGAAGACTCAGGGCGGCTTACAATCTAAGAAGCACAAATCAATGTGCTTAGCAATAGCCTTCATTCTATGTATATGCCTGCTTATTAGGGCTTTCGGGGGGGGGGCCCAAGCGGCATTTATACAAAGTCAGCTTATTGCCCCCAACAATACATAGCAGTATATACTTCCCTTATGCATGGAAAAGTACCATAACTACAGCTGTACAAGTCTCTTGGAATGAGTATATCAAAATGTACTCAGTGGTGATAAGGTAGAAGAGCCTTGGTGGAGCAGTGGGCTAATGCCTTCTTAAGTAACACCAGCTGCCTGCAATTAGTGCAGGTTCGCATCCCACCAGGCTCAAAGTTGACTCAGCCTTCCATCCTTCCAAGGTAGGTAAAATGAGGACCCAGACTGTTGGGGGCAATAAGCTGACTTTGTAAAAAAAATGCCGCTTGGTGGGGGCGAAAGCCCTAATAAGCAGGTATATACATAGAATGAAGGCTATTGCTAAGCACATTGTGCTTTAGACTGTAAGCCACCCTGAGTCTTCGGAGAAGGGTGGGATATAAATGGGATTAAAAAAAAAATCTGGGTCCTCATTTTACCTACCTCAGAAGGATGGAAGGCTGAGTCAACCTTGAGCCTGGTGGGACTCGAACCTGCACTAATTGCAGGCAGCTGGTGTTACTTAAGGAGGCATTAGCCCACTGCTCCACCAAGGCTTCCAGGGTGCTCTGCACGGAGGAGGTAGGAGAGAAAAGCAGCAGCAGGGCGCACTTCGTGTGGGGGAGGTAGGAAAAAGTGGTGGCAGCAGGGCGCTTTGCGCGGGGGAAGTAAGGAAAACTGGCGGTAGGGTGCGCTCCATGCAGGGGAGGTAGAGGGAGAAAGCAGCAGTGGCAGGGTGCTCCATGCAGGAGGGAGGCAAGGAGCAGCAGCAGTGGAGTGCTGGGGGGGGAGCATCAGGGTTTTGTGGCTCCTGGTGTTTTCTTTTCTGTGGGAAAGGGCTCTGAATGGCTCTTTGAGTGTTTAAGGTTGCTGACCCCTGTTCTAGACCTCTTCTCTGCACTCTCTCTAGAGTCTCATCTTGGTGACCAAAACGGAATGCAATATTCTAAAGTGTGGTCTTACCAAGGAAATACATAGCAGTATATACTTCCCTTATGCATGGAAAAGTACCATAACTACAGCTGTACAACAAGTCTCTTGGAATGAGTATATCAAAATGTGCTCAGCGGTGATAAGGTAGAAGCAGAGCTGATAGACATTCCATACTACACAGGGAGCTATTTACGGTGAGTTTTGCATATCAAAGTGAACAAAGGAAACATGGATAAACTATATCCCCTGGAAATAATATTTTACGTTTCATCTGCAAGAAGACTTTTGTAAGCTGCAGCACAGGTAGCAAGGCTTTGCAATTTGCAGTTACCCCAGTCAGAGATAAATTGTGTGATTGCCAGTGGTGGGATTCAAATATGTGCACAACCAGTTCTTTGTGTGGATGCCGCTTCCGGAAGTCCATTCTGGGCCCGGGCAACAAAAAATTAGCTACCGGTTCTGCTGAAGTGGTGCGAACTGGCTGAATCCCACCCCTGGCAGTTGCCATTTATTGATCACAAGGATCTCTTCAGACTGGAAGACTGGAGGTTAAAATATGGTTTATTACGGGTTAAAATGATTGCAAGAAACAGTCCCCAAACTTATACAGATAGTCCTCAACTTACAAGAGTTTGTTTAGTAAGACAAGCAAGTACAGCAGTCCTTCACTTACAGCAGTATACTTAGTGACCAGTTGAGGTTACAACAGCACTGAAAAAAGTGACTTATGAATGTTTTTCACAAGTGACGACCATTGTAGCAAACCCATGATTGTCTGATGAATTTAGGTGTGTGGCAACTGACTCATATTGATGACGGTTGCAGTATCCTGGAGTCGTGTGGTCACCTTTTGTGACTTTCTGATAAGTAACGTCAATGGGGAAGCCAGATTCACTTAACAGCCATCTTACTCATCTAACAATTGCAGAGGTTGTGGCTAGAAAGGGACGTAAAACAGGGCAAAACTCACTTAACACATGTCTCACTTAGCAACAGAAACTTTGGGCTCAGTTGTGGTCGTAGATTGAGGACTATCTGTCAGCTACAATGAGGATCTGATTTGGCAGGAATCTATAGCAGCTTGGTTAAAGCATTCATCCAATTTGGGCTGTGAGAAGGACAGATAGAGATCATAAGGAAAGGAGTTTAAAGGGGAAAATATATCCACATATATGGACCATTAAGCATAAGGGATGTGGGGGTATGTCAGCCTCCAGTTGTTACTAAATTACAGCAATCAGCACTGCTCATAATTAACAAAGATGGCTAGGAGTGATGTGTACAGATGTGGTTACCACAACTTGAGAAGAATACTGCACAGCAGGCAGGCACAAGAAAGAACAACCCAATAATAAAAGGACTGGAGTCCCTTGCAAGAAATGCTTACAGTTTGTGGAATGCTGTAGATTAGGAAATACTAGGCTATAAGAGATAAAATATAAAAAAGTTGTAAAAATCAGTAAAGTGAGGATATATATACATATACACATATATACATGTGTGTGTGTGCGTGCGTGCGTGCGTGCGCGTGCTAAAGGTCATCCGGAGCAGCTGAAAACTGGAAAATTCAAAACAGACAAAGGAAAATACTTTTTCACCCAAAGATACTCAGTAGAAACCACATGCTTTGCACACCAAAAATTCCAGATTTGGTCAATTGCATTTCCTGGCAGGCCTACAAAACTTCCTACCTGGAATCTTTCACTGGCAGGAGTAGCAGGCCAAGTTGCTTTAGTCCTACCGTTAAACTTTGAATTTGCCATTGCACCATGTAAGGAGGGCTGCAAATAAGCATTAGACAAATTCATAGAAAGTAATGTATACTGTCTTAAATACTTGAATTACTAGGTGGGAGGATGCCTAAGCAGGGATGTATAATTACATTCTTCTATTGCAGGGGTCTTCAAACTTGGCCCTTTTATGACTTTATGACAACTGATGATGAATATCATCATCATCAACAACAACAACAACTTAAAGTGGCAAACATATCCAGCACACCTTCCTTCTGTGAGGTGAGCTGAGCTGAGAGAGTATGAGTTACCCAGCTAGCTTTCATAGCTAATGTGGGACTTGAACTCACTTTTGCCTACTTTCTATCCTGGTGCCTTACCCACTAGACCAGGAATCTTCAAACTTGGCCCTTTTATGACTTGTGGACTTCAATTCCCAGAATGCCTCAGCTAGACATGCTGGATGAGGAATTCTGGGAGTTGAAGTCCACAAGTCATAAAAGGGCAAAGTTTGAAGACCCCTGCACTAGACCAAACTGGATTGGGCCAAGGTTAATTCTTCCCTCATCCAGGAGACTCCTCATTTGGAAATGCAATCCCTAATAGGCTAAGTGTAAGTAGGTATAACTTTTCTGATTTTATCCAAGTAAAGATATCTCAAAAGTAATCCTTTCAGATGTACACGTAATTCTTCCATACTGAGTCTTTTCATTCAAATCAAATAGTTGATAGTTCTCAATGGTCTTAGGTGATTCTCGACATAGACATAGTGTTCACATAGTATCTATTTAGTTTGGTTGGCATAATAATCTGCAAAAACTGCCAGATTTTGCTAGATAAAATGTTCCACAGTCAAACACCATTAAGCTAAACATTCATAGATTAAACACCATTCATTTTGTTCCTGGGATATATGACTTCATTCTACCCTTTATCGGTTAGGATGTTACAGTAGTCTTCCTTGAGTCAAATCAACATCTAGTGATATTATGGACACATGCATTGTTTCCTGGCAACAATAGACATGGCTTGTCATTTCTCTAGGCGCTTGTTTGCACTTTCTGGGCCAGTCTAAGACTCTGAGATGTTCCTGGTTGTCTCCCATCATGTATAAAGCAACCAAATATGATCCTGCTTTGTCTTCTGAGGTTGGCCAAGATTAGTCGAGTGTTGCCACATGCTGTAACTCTGAAGTTACCAGAGGATTCTGATTTTTAAAGTCTCGGGCAACCATTTGAAGAGTGTTGTTACATAAAAAGTACCTATATTTTTAAAATAAAAAAAAAAGTTTTGGCTTACTGCAAACATTAGAGCCTTGGTGGTTTTCCAGGAATTCCTTAGAAAAGGATCTTTGCAGAGATGTTGCTTTGTCTGTTCTTCTGCTTCCTTTGGCACTGGATCTGCTGAAACATCACAAACTACAAATTGTTTAATCTCTGACTCACACTGGACAAATAGCATTGTTACAATAGTAGAAAGTGCCTCAGACAAACCTGATCCAAAGTTAAGACTCTCTTTTGGCTCTTACATCATCTCGAAGGGTTTCCATCAGAGGGTGGGAAAGACCAGGGACTTAACCTCCACACCTCCATCATTACAGTAGTTCTTCAAATTAGAGGGAAGTTTATTACTATTATTTGGTTCATCGCAGAGTCAGCCAGATGTTCAGACTGGATTTGACATTTTTGTCTACCTATCAAGTCCTTTCCAAGGCAGATGTGGATGTTTGATGGCGTTACAGGTATCGTAGCAGAATACAAGCTGTTCCAAATAAAGTCACCTTTTGAAATTGGCCAACAGTGAATTTGTCAATGCTGCTGCTGCTGATGATGATGATGATCATCATCATCATCATCATCATCATCATCATCATCATCATTATTGTTATTATCATCATTATCATTATTATTATCGTTATTATTAGTGTTGTCATCATTGTTATTGTTATCATTATTGTTGTTGTTGTTGTTTATTTATTGCTTAAAAGTTTTTAGTGAGGGTGCCATTCAAGGATTTTTCAGAAAGCAAAATCTTCCATTTGGCTTTGGGGACAACTTATGTACAGCTTCACTAAAGCCCTTCCCCTAGAACCACAGCATTTTAGAAATGTCTCCTTTTCTTTCTTAATTGGCCAAACTGTGGAGTTCAGAAAGGCTAAATAACTGTAGTGTTTTAATGGCAGTGGAACAGCTGCAGAGGCAGACACAGTCTCGCATACATACATACAAATAACCTCCTGACCGAGTCTGCCAAGAAGCTATAAACAGGTGCACCCAGAGCCCGAAGCTGTTATTTGTTTATTTATTTATTTATTTAAACCATGACACTCATTTCATTGTTAACATAGAGCTTCACAATTAGCTATGTGTTGAGAAACCATAAAAGAATCCAGACACATATGGCCAATTCAAATTCCAGTCTGTCTCTCTTTCTCTCTTTTTTTCCCTCTCTCTCATTCTCTCTCTCTCTCTCTCTCTCTCTCTCTCTCTCTCTCTCTCTCTCTCTCTCTCTCTCTCTCTCTCTCTCTCTCTCTCTCTCTCTCTCATTCTCTCTCTCTATTCTCTGCCATTCCTTCCACCAACATGCACAGCTCAATGGTGATCTTTCTTCCAAAAAACACACACAGACACACAGACACACATACAGAGAGACAAGTTATTTCCCTCTGCTTTACCTTAAACAGTTGCTGTGCACATCCTGTTGTGGCAATTCCTGCATGCATTTAGTCATGTGTGGTGGTGATCATGTTCTGATGGGCTTAGAGTTTCAAGATACCACCTGAAGCTTTAAACACGACTTTTCCCCTACCAGGCATCCCACAGATGGTAGTACCCAGAATCCCCAACCATTTGCCATGCTGGCCAACATTTCAAGCAGCTGCCACCCTTGCAGATGCTAAACAGAGATTTGTTCTTTACTAAACTGACATTGTTACTTCCTGTTTCAGAGGTCCACACTAAAATGAAGGGGCCCTTATCAGACTGGTGCATGGTGTTTCTCCTTGATTTCTGTCATCATTCCTTCATGCCCATAAACAGGGGGATATTGTCAAAGCTGCAAATAGCATTTGGGGAATGTCAAAGTATATGTTTTTTCTGAGCTTGTTGAAGAGATTAGAGGATAAATTTGTAACTTGTAAATACAATTCCAGTTAAAACCATACTTTCTTGTATTTTATAAACTAGAGAAAGACATCCCTGACTCTGTGGAAATGCTGGCAACCCATGGTCTTTCCAGACCAAAGTTTATCAAAGATTCGCAGACTCGTACAATCCTGGTGGCATTTTTTTCAATCCCATGAAACACAGAGCCCTTTAAAATGGATTGGCTAAGATGAATGTCTATTGCACAAGTGGCAGTTTACGATCGGGCCTGACAAAAAAGCCCAATAAACATATAAGGGAATAATAGTTTGTTGAAATTTGTGTTTACAAAGCATGTTTCAAAGATGTGTCCCATCATTACTGAAATAGCATATTTATTGTTCGGTCACTAAGCTGTGTCTGACTCTTTGCAACCCCATGGGCCATAGCATGCAAGACCCCTTTGTCCTCCACCATCTCCTGGAGTTTGCCTAAATTCATGTTCATTGTGTCGATGACACTATCGGACCATTTCATCCTCTGCCATCCCATTCTCCTTTCGCCTTCAATCTTTCCCAACATCATTTTCCAATGAGTCACCTCTTCTTATTTGGTGGTCAAACTATTTGAGCTTCAGCTTCAATATCAGTCCTTCCAAAGCAGGTTGATTTCCTATAGGATTGACCGTTTTGATCTCCTAGCAGTCCAAAGGTCTGTCAAAAGTCTTCTCCAGCACCATAATTCAAAACTATAAAAAATTCAACGCACAGCATTCCTTATGGTCCAACTCTCACAGCCGTACATTACTACTGGAAAAAAACCGTAGTTTTGACTACCCAAAGGTGCTTTTTCATGAGGCAACTGGACTTTCTTGTTTTTTCTTTGAAGACTTTTCGCTTCTCGTCCAAGAGGCTTCTTGGACGAGAAGCAAAACGTCTTCAAAGAAAAACAAGAAAGACCAGTCGCCTCGTAAAAAAGCATCTTTGGGATAACTATGACCTGGATGACTGAGAATCTCCATAGACATAGTTCTGACTACATGGTCAAAGAAGAAGTATATGTTTAATATGTTTCTTAATCTAAGTCCATTCTCTCTTTAGCCATTATAGCACATCAGCTTCATGCCTATCAAATGTCCCTATAGAAAAAGAAACTTAAAGAGGCATTCTCTCTCCTTCAGAAAGATCTTTCTGTGCTCTGAAGTTGGAAACCCTTAATTTAACTCAAAGGGTGTATCATTTGGCATTGCACCTTTTCCCTTTTGCAAAAAATCTACCTTTCTTTCAGGTTAAAAATTATATCCTCCCAGATTTTTTTTTCCTTTTTGGAATCACATATGGGCCTGCAATATCTCAACATGGATTTAGAGAGGGCTTTCCATAAACTTCAGTTTGTCATTTTCAGTTCAAATTGAATTTTAGAAAGTAGCCAAGCCATATTATTAGTTTATGGCCAAGAGAATGTGATCTTCTTTTTATATCTGAATCCAAAAAGTTCCTAAAGAAACTGCTGTCATATTTGATAAAAGGAGGGATATTGCCTAGGTTTAATATTGGATCTGGAACAGGAAGCAAAGAATCTGAAAAGGGAGTTGAAAAATAATGCCAGTAACGGATATCTGGAATATGCATCTGTCACAATGGGAAAATATTTAATGCTGGGCAACAGTTCATTCCACACTTTTTAATTCATATGTCTAAAACTTTCTTGGAAAGCCGAAGCTTTAGTGGATTCTATTCAGAAACCTAATGGAAAAGGCAGACAGATTAATTTAGTCTTCTGCTAGCTATGCTATGAATGAAAACATATTTTATTCCTTAAAAATAATTCTTTTGGGGGGAATGCATTAATTTTACAGCAGAGCAATGTGCAAAAGCTAATTTTTTTAATGAATGAATTTAGATTTAAAAATAGAATCCAGACATACTGTAACAGCATTGAGACAACTGAAGGAAAAGAAGAGAATACCATGATAGCTTTATACATTCAATAATAATAAAATAATAAAAAGTAGCTGAAGTAACAAAGTCAGATTGACTTCTATTTATTCCAAAAGACATAGTGAAACTGAACTGGGTAGCAGAGTGGAAAAAAAATAAGGTGGCACAAGGAAGGGACAGATGCCTGTCACATTGTCTGTTTTTAATGTAGTGGCCTTATTCCATGCCTTTTGAGATAACTGCATTCATACAGTATATGCGTCTATTCATAAATAATGTTTTTCCCCAGGCAAATAAAATACAAGCTTTCTTAATTTAGCTCCCTACAGATTTTTGGGAATCATTGTGGGAACAGAAGTTCAAATAGGGATAGTTTCCTACCTGGGATGGCTGGATTGCATTTCTGTGTATACCGCATTTTATCTTAAAAATAATTTGGAAACACACATTTATTCTTAAAATGTAAAAAAAAAATTGTTTGCTCAGAATTACAGATAGTTCTTGATTTACGACCACAATTAAGCCCAAAATTTCTGTTGCTAACTGAGACATTTGTTAAGTGGGTTTTGTCCCATTCGATGGACTTTCTTGCCACAGTAGTTAAATGAATCTCTCTCAATTGTTAGATGATCCAGTTTTGGTCACCATGATGTAAAAAAGATGTTGAGACTCTAGAAAGAGTACAGAGAAGAGCAACAAAGATGATTAGGGGACTGGAGGTTAAAACATATGAAGAACGGTTGCAGGAATTGGGTATGTCTAGTTTAAGGAAGAGAAGGACGAGGAGGAACATGATAGCAGTGTTCAAATATCTCAGGGGCTGCCACAAAGAAGAGAGAGTCAAGCTATTCTCCAAAGCGCCTGAAGGCAGGACAAGAAGCAACGGATGGAAACTAACCAAAGAGAGAAGCAACCTAGAACTAAGGAGAAATTTCCTGACAGTGAGAACAATTAACCCATTGAGCAACCTTCCTTCAGAAACTGTGAATGCTCCAACACTGGAAGTTTTTAAGAAGAGGCTGGACAGCCATTTGTCTGAAATGGTATAGTGTTTCCTGCCTGAGCAGAGGATTGGACTAGATCAGGGCTTTTCAACCTTTTCACCCATTGTACCACTTTTAGGATATGGCAACATCCGAGTAGCACCAGTCACCTAGCAAAGTGTCAAAAAAAGGGGAAAAAGTGATGAAGTACAGGTAGTCCTTGACTTATAACAGTTTGCTTAGTGACTGTTCGAAGTTACAATGGCACTGAAAAAAGTGCCCCTGAAGCCACAGCCAAGCAAGACACCTGCCTGCCCGCCCGGCGGTGCTCTTCCTCCTGTTCGAGGTTTTCATTGTTGTGAACATTTCTGTTGAGGATTGGCACTAGGGGTGGAGTGGGGGGTAATTTGGTTTTTATTCCACCCCCCTGCTGGGTGGTTGCAGCAGGTTTTGGTCACTTCACATGACCCTGGGACACTGTGACCGTCATAAATATGAATCAGTTGCCAAGCATCTGAATGTAAATCACAAGACCCTGGAGATGCTGCAACATTCCGGCTGATCGGTGCTTCTTTTGGGTTCAGCAGAAGTGCCAGGATCAGCGCCGAGCTCCAGCTGGAGCCTGGCGCTGATCCTGGCACTTCCACTGAGCCCTGACAGCCCTGAAGAAGCCCTGATCCTGGTGCTTTCGCTGAGCCCTGACAGCCCTGCAGCTCCAGCCATCTCTCGCTCAGTCTTATGCTGTGCTGCCACCAGTTCAGCTCATTCCCCTCCCCCACTACCACTTTTCTAGGATGGTCACGTACCACCTGTGTTGTGTATTTACTAATTGTTATTACATTAAGTTAAACAGAAGTTACAGAGCTGAGGTAAAACCGCGGCAGCTTTTGACAGCTGTCAAAAGCTGCCGGGCGAAACCGCGCAAGCGCCAACCATTGACAGCTCAACACGCGCTACAGATGACAGCTCCGAGCTGTCAAAACCAAACGAACCCGATTGGCGGCGACCACGGCGCGGGAGCAGACTCACCCCGGATTGGTCGATCCGCCGGCAGCTGTCAGTATAAATAGATGTCATGTTCCCTTGTTCTTTGCCTGGTTCAGAATAAAAAGTTAAACTGTTAACTAGCTGTCTCGCCTGCTTCTTAGTTAAAGCACTGGCGACGAAGGTGGGATGCTGCTTGCTTAGCTGAAGTCACTACCTAAGGGGAGAAGAGATTTTTTCCCTTAGCTGAGCTGGTCACTTGCTGAAGTCACTGGAAGTCAAACTTCCATTCAACGCAAGCAGCGGCACCTCAATTACAGACAGCATGACGAACCACGGCCACATTCGAGAATTCGATACCCGCCACCCAGAAGGCTGGGAATCGCATCTGGGCCAGGTAGAAGGGTACCTGGTAGTTAAGAAGATCACAGATGACCGGGCCAAGGCGGCCGCCCTCCTCTGGCTCAGCGGCCCTGCTGTTTATGATGCCGCTGTGGGGATCTTCACCCCGGAGCCGGTCGCCACCATCTCCTATGCAGACCTCACTGAGGGGCTGAGTAAATACTTCATGCCCCTCAAGTCAGAACTCTACTGGAGAGTGAACTTCGCTCGGAAACTCCAGCTTCCTGACGAGCCAGCAAATGACTTCATAACCAGGGTCAGGCATGCCGCACGTCGGTGCCGGTTCCCGGATTTGGAAGACCGAATCCGGGACCAGATTGTCATAGGGCTCAAGGACGAACGGCTGAGGAAGAAGCTGATCGCCAAGCCTGAAATGACAATGACCGATGTGGCTAGAGAAGTCATCGCATACGAAGACTGCCACGGAGACGACCGACGGGTACCGGACAGCGGACCACGGGGGTCCGTGCACCAGGAAGACGGCAGGTTCAGCGGTTCTGAGGACGACGACGGCCCCACAGATATAGACGCGGTGCAACGGCGGTTCGAGAAACTGAGGATGCAACGCAACTACAAGGGGGGCCCTGCCAACAATCAGAGGGGGGCCAACTTCCCGACTAACAGGGCGAAGTGTGCCAGCTGCGGGGGAAGCCACCCTAGGGCAACGTGCCGGTTCCGCAGTGCCAAATGCCACGGGTGCGGGAAGACAGGCCACCTCAAAGCAGTGTGCCGCAGCCGGAGCCGGGAAAACCTGCACGGCCTGGAGGTGACAGCCGAAGGTATGGCCCCATATACACTCAGAGCTAGGCACAGCCCCAGAACCCCAGTGTCCAATGTAAGGGGGAGGGCGGAGAAACATACAGTCCACAGCATTCTTAAGCCCAAAATCAAGGTGGACGTACGGATTCAGGGAATTCCCTGTGAGATGGAGGTGGACTCTGGGTCCTCCGTCTCACTAATTTCATGGCAAACGTACAGGGACATTTGTAACCGAAGTAGGAAAGGGCCCGCCCTTAGACCCACCAAACTCCGCCTAGCCGACTTCCAGAAAACGCCCATTAAACTCCGGGGAAAAGCTTCCGTCCCCGTAGAGTTCAAAAAATTTAAAGGATCCCTTCCTATTTTGGTGACCCAAGAAAACAGAATAAGCCTGCTAGGATTAGACTGGTTCGAGGCACTAGGAATAGCGTTGACAGGTGTCAACGCCATTCAGCTGTCAAAATTGGAATCCGTCTGCCGACAATTCGCGGACGTTTTTGACAGCTCACTAGGGAAATACACGGGACCGCCCGTATCACTTAAACTGAACCCAAATGTGGTGCCTGTCAGAATCAAGGCCAGAAGGGTTCCCTTCGCCTTGAGGGAAAAAATAGAAGCGGAGCTTGACAGATTAACAAACTTAGGGGTCCTCGAACCGGTAGAAGGGGCCGAGTGGGAGACTCCCATAGTGACCCCAGTTAAACCAAACGGCCAAATTAGATTATGTGCCGATTATAAAGCGACCCTCAACCTCGCTTTAAACGCACATGCCTACCCGGTCCCGGCTGTCAAAGACATCCTCGCGGCCATTAAGTCAGGCGCCATATTTGCCAAGTTAGACTTGGCGCAGGCGTATTTACAGTTGCCTGTCACCCCTGACACCGCTTTGGCTCAAACAATAGTCACCCACAAGGGAGCATTCAAAATTAACCGCCTTCAATTTGGCATCTCTGCAGCCCCGGGAATCTTCCAGGAAATCATGGAGAAAACACTTAAGGGAATTCCCGGGGTCTGCCCATATTTTGACGACGTCCTAATTGCAGGGGAATCAGAAAATGACCTGGCTGGCAAACTAACCAAGGTACTCCTAAGGTTCAGGAAGGCCGGTCTCAAATTAAAAAGAGACAAATGCTCCATCGGGGTGCCCTCAACAGAGTTCTTAGGGTTTAAAATAGACGCTAAGGGAATTCACCCCACGGACACAAAAATTAAAGCTATCAAAGCAGCACCGACCCCCAAAAACAAACAAGAACTTCAGGCTTTCTTAGGGTTAGTCAACTTTTACCACACCTTCCTACCGCATAAAGCCTCCATTGCAGAACCCTTACATAGATTATTAGACAAGGGCAAACCCTGGACGTGGACCCCTGAGCATGATAAAAGTTTTAACCTCCTAAAAAACTTACTCTCCAGCAACGCAACGATAGCCCTGTTTAACGATCAGCTGCCCGTATGTCTCGCCTGCGATGCCTCCCCGTACGGCATCGGAGCGGTCCTAAGCCATTTAACTAAAGAAGGAATACAGACCCCTGTAGCGTTCTATTCGAGAACGCTGTCAAAACCTGAGCGGAATTACGCTCAAATCGATAAAGAGGCTCTAGCTATAGTAGCCAGCGTAAAAAAATTTCATGATTACCTGTATGGCCGACCATTTACTATTTATACTGATCATAAGCCCCTGTTAGGACTCTTTACAGTAAACAGGCTAACACCACAAATATTGTCTCCCCGCATCCTAAGATGGTCTACATTTCTATCAGCCTATTCATACAAACTAGAATACAGACCAGGGAAAACCATGGGCCATGCAGACGGCCTGAGCAGACTGCCGCAACCAATTGTGGACCCAGACCCAGCACCAGCTGGAAGAATACTGGCTATCTCAGAGCTGCCAGAATGCCCCTTATCTGTCAAAGATATCTCCGCAGCTACCACGGCAGACAAAATCCTAGGCAGAGTCCTAGGCTATGTCACAACGGGCTGGCAATATTCACCCCGGGAACCACAATTCCAACCTTACTTCTTAAAACAAAAAGAATTATCCACCCATCAGGGATGTCTCTTATGGGGCAGCAGAGTAATCATCCCTGACAAACACAGACTTAAAGTACTAGAGAGCCTCCACGAAGGGCACCCGGGCACCGTCAAAATGAAGGCTCTGGCCAGGAGCTATGTTTGGTGGCCGGGTATAGACAAACACATTGAGGCACACGTAGCTGGCTGCTATTCCTGCCAGCTAGTTAGAGCAGCCCAGCCACAGGCGTCCATACATAGATGGGAAACGACAAAGTCACCTTGGTCTCGCATTCATATAGATTATGCAGGTCCGTTCCAGGGACAATCATTCCTAATTGTCGTAGACAGCTTTTCAAAATGGCTAGAAGTGGCGCCAGTAGCCAATACAACTTCCTCGGCCACTATACAAGTTTTAAGGGGATTATTCGCCACACATGGCCTCCCTGATGTTATAGTTTCCGATAACGGGCCCCAATTTACCTCCTACGAATTCCAGAGTTTCACAACGGCGAACTCTATTAGGCACACCACCTCGGCTCCCTTTCACCCATCGTCGAACGGCTTGGCAGAGGTGATGGTAAAATCAACCAAGGAGGCACTACGCAAGATCATCTCCGGCAACTGGCACCAAAGACTGGCACAATTTCTTCTCTCCCAACACACCACGCCTTGCACAACTACCGGAAAGTCCCCAGCAGAGCTTCGCTGGGGCAAAAGATTGACCACCAGACTGGACCGTCTCCACCCAGACAGATCCCCTCCAGACCCAGAACTGCCCCTCCATCATAGAACTCTCAACACTGGGCAAGCTGTCTGGGCTAGAAACTATGGGGGAGGGAACAAATGGACACAAGGGGTGGTCATCGAACAAACAGGCCCCTTGTCATACATCATTGACATTGGACAAAATATACATATCCGCAGACACATAGACCAATTACGCCAACGCAGTCCTCAAAATATAGGGGGAAGGGGTGACGACGAAATACCAACAGAAGCACCGGCGCAAAGACTGGCACGACAAGACTCCCCTGATCGGAACATACCATTTCAACACCCCACTCCAATCAACGCAGATCCAGCAGAGCCAAACCCCCCACCCCCGGAGCCAACCCAAGAAGCGCCAAGAGAACCAGAACATACTACCGAGGCTACCCCCCGGCGCTCCGAGAGATTAAGGAAACCTCCCACATACCTGAAAGACTATGAATGGGGAAAACCAAAAAAGAAACAGTTGGGGTAAAATCAACTCAATCAGAGGGAGGGGGAAGGGGTGTTGTGTATTTACTAATTGTTATTACATTAAGTTAAACAGAAGTTACAGAGCTGAGGTAAAACCGCGGCAGCTTTTGACAGCTGTCAAAAGCTGCCGGGCGAAACCGCGCAAGCGCCAACCATTGACAGCTCAACACGCGCTACAGATGACAGCTCCGAGCTGTCAAAACCAAACGAACCCGATTGGCGGCGACCACGGCGCGGGAGCAGACTCACCCCGGATTGGTCGATCCGCCGGCAGCTGTCAGTATAAATAGATGTCATGTTCCCTTGTTCTTTGCCTGGTTCAGAATAAAAAGTTAAACTGTTAACTAGCTGTCTCGCCTGCTTCTTAGTTAAAGCAACCTGCTAGATGCCAATGTACCACAGGTGGTACCCGTACCACTGGTTGAAAAGCCCTGGACTAGATGACCTCCAAGGTCCCTTCCAACTTGATTGTTGTTGTTGTTGTTGTTGTTAAGTGAATCTGGCTTCCCTATTGAAGTTGCTGGTCAGAAGGTCATAAAAAGGGAATCACATGATCCCATGTCACTGCAACCATCATAAACATGAGTCAGTTGTCAAGCATCCGAATCAATAACACCACCAGCAACAACAATAAAGTTGGAAGGGACCTTGGAGGTCATCTAGTCCAACCCCCTGCTCAGGCAGGAAACCCTATACCATTTCAGACAAATGGCTGTCCAGTCTCTTCTTAAAAACATAAACATTTTGATCACATGACCCTGGGAATGCCGCAACGGTCCTAAGTGTGAAAAATGATCATAAGTCACTTTTTTCATTGTTGTTGTACATTCAAATGGTCACTAAAATGAACTGTCAAACTGCCGTTCTGAGGGCCGGATGTGTCGTCCTGAAACCGCACCCACCACACTGCTGGCAATGGGGAAAATTTGAATATGGTTCCTCCTTTGAGCATTAGGAAAAGTCAAGTCTGAGTTTCTTTTCTTGACTACATTTCTGCCTCAGGCTCAGATTTCTTTTATCTGACCACTTTCTTGCTGGTGGCTCTTCCTCCTGTTCCTCGTGGTTATTCCTACCACCCATTTTATCTGTTGTGAACATCATAGCAGATTTAAGGCACGCTGGGTGTTAATAGAGGTTGTGGAGTCCACCAAAAATAAAAAAGAATGGGGTAGCAATCTTCTTCTTCTTCTTCTTCTTCTTCTTCTTCTTCTTCTTCTTCTTCTTCTTCTTCTTCTTCTTCTTCTTCTTCTTCTTCTTCTTCTTCTTCTTCTTCTTCTTCTTCTTCTTCTTCTTCTCCTTCTCCTTCTTCTTCTTCTCCTTCTCCTCCACCTCCTCCTCTTCTTCTTCTCCTTCTCCTCCTCCTCCTCCTCCTCCTCCTCCTCCTCCTCCTCTTCTTCTTCTTCTTCTTCTTCTTCTTCTTCTTCTTCTTCTTCTTCTTCTTCTTCTTCTTCTTCTTCTTCTTCTTCTTCTTCTCCTTCTCCTTCTTCTTCTTCTCCTTCTCCTCCACCTCCTCCTCTTCTTCTTCTCCTTCTCCTCCTCCTCCTCCTCCTCCTCCTCCTCCTCTTCTTCTTCTTCTTCTTCTTCTTCTTCTTCTTCTTCTTCTTCTTCTTCTTCTTCTTCTTCTTCTTCTTCTTCTTCTTCTTCTTCTTCTCCTTCTCCTTCTCCTTCTCCTTCTCCTTCCCCCTGCACATCCCACACACTCTCCAGATGTACTCAAATGTCTCTCACATCATCCAGAGAAGATGTGGAATGAAGGTAGGGGAGAATAGTGTGGTAAAGGAGAATGCAATCCATATTTGCTTTCTGTTGCACAGCAATATAAAGTTATGCCTGTCATATTTCATACTTATGAGTTTACTGGCTTTTGGAGACCCCGGTTAATTTTACTGGGTGGTCCAGATAAATGTATGATCTCTTTTTCCTATTAAGAGCATCTGCAGTGCAAATAGATTTGTCTAGGAAAAGGCTTGCCTGTGTGGGAAGCAGAGTTTGCTTCTTTCCTTTTGTGTGAATTTGGGAATATCGCTGTAATCTTCCATTTTAGGTGTAAACCACGTAACCGCACTTCCATTCCTCAGCACAAAATATCCAATTCAGTGACATACCGCACAGCATTAAAATGAAGCTGTTTTTTCTGGTCCGCATTTCCTTTTTCTTACTGGCTCAAGCAAGAGACATGGAGGGAGATACAATTTCCAAATTCGGCTGGTGATGGTTCCCAGTCCCTGGATAAATTATAACACATGCTGTGGTTGGAACCCATGGAATCCTCTGGAATTATGCATTCCACTTGGAGAAGATATTATGATAGCAAACATAAAAATATATGACTGCACAGATATTTGTGGTAAATTGTTATATAAACTTTTTTTTGGCCTGCCAAACCTAAAGCAGATAAACTGTTCTTAACAGCAGTGGCAAATTCTTGCACTATTTTGTGGTATCTTTTGCAACTTTGATACCCTGGGAGCAAAAGAGGAGACTGAAGGTGATAAAAAAGAGGCAAACGCTCACCAACTCTGAGGCATATTGGCACAAATAATTGAGTGTGATTAATTCAAATGGCACAGGTGCTGGTGCCAGAGATCTGGCAAGTTTTGATTAATCTAAAGTAGGATGGACTATTGAAGGAAGGACCACAATTCAAAGATGTCACTGGAATTCAGCTGAGGTTCAGCTCCAGTGCAGGAACCGTGCTTCCGTGTTGTCTAACAAACAGGTAGAACAATTTTCTGGTAGAAGGCTCCTGAATATTCCTTAGACAGCAAAGGTGACTAACAAGTAAGTTCTGGTGTCGAGCCCCATGGGCCCGACATACAACAGAGGGGGGGAAATGCCTCGTGACAGCCCGCTGCCTCCCTCCCGGCCACCAGAATGGCTGTTGCTGCAGGTGCAGGCTGCCGCAGGCCCTCCATAGGCCCTGTCGCCTCCCTCCTGACCTCCAGGCCACTGAAATGGCTGCTGCTGCCACCGCAGGCCACCACAGGCCCTCTGTAGGCCCCGCCACCTCCCTACCGACCTCCAGGCCACCAGAATGGCCGCTGCAGGCCACCACAGGCCCTCCAGAGGCCCCAAAGTTGTCAGCAGGAGCCGGGGCCAGTTGCAGCCTCCCTCCCATGTCCTCCCATCCCGGTGGGGCTACGGAGCTACCTACCAACGTGGCCGGCCTCTCAGAGTATCCAGATGAGGCAACAGTGAATGGGACTTTGCCTTGCTTCTTCCTGCTCATTGGGTGGCCTGTTGGGCATGTGGAGGGGAGCCTTACAGGATGCGCAGAGGAGGGAGACGATTTGGTGCAGCGTGGGACATGGCTTCTGGCTAGGAATTGCACTGCTGGGGTGGAGCTGCAAGGGAGGAGGAGGGTTTATCAAGGGATATTTATGGATGCTGGTTTGTGGGCTGGGGACAGGGTCCTGTCCCCAGGTGGCTATGTAAAGCTCTGGGAGCAGTTCAGTCCCAGCGCTGATTTTTTCTTTGGGCTGAATAAAGCCTCTGTTACTTGTTACTTCTTGTTGGTTCCTGACTTCATCCCACGAAGAACGTTTGTGACAACTGGAACACATAACACCAGACAAGTCGCTAGAAGGCAAAAGTAACAAAATTGGAATTAATGGAGTTAATGTTTTGGAAGAGTTAGTGGTAAAAAGAAACTAGGCAGTGAAAGAACAGGGTGGCTGGACACCATCAAAGATGACACCAGCCAGAGCATAGAAAAAAATCAAAGAAGCAGTGTAAGATCAGAAGATGTAGAAAGACCTGGCCCAGGTCTGCAGCACTTGGGTTTGGCTAATCTAAAGAAAAGAAGAAACGGGGCAACATGATAGCAGTATTCCAGTTTTTGAGGGGCTGCCACAAAGAAGAGGGGGTCAAACTATTCTCCAAAGCACCAGAGGGCAGGACAAGAAACAATGGTTGGAAACCAGAAGCAACCTGGAATTAAGGCGAAACTTTCTGACAGTGAGAACAATTAACCAGTGGAACAGCTTGCCTCCAGAAATCGCGGGTGCTCCATCACTGGATATTTTAAAGAAGAGGCTAGACATTCACCTGTCTGAGACAGTATAGGTTCTCCTGCTTAAGCGCGGGGCTGGACTAGAAGACCTCCAAAGTCCCTTCCGGCTCTATTCTATTATTATAGAATCGCCATGAGATGGACGCGAATTGAATGTATAACGTCGTCGCCATCATAGGCACCATCATCAGATTTCTTACTTATATATACTGAGCTGAATTGATCATTCCATAAGTACCATCTCACAACTTTTGGAGTTTCAGTGGTGACCCAGACTTTAGATCTGCACCACCTCCATATGTTGAAGGAACCTGAATGCACCTGCTAGAGATCTTCAAGGGACTCTTTAAAAACTGCTTGTTGCTTTGAACATGTTGCCCCCTTCAAAAAGTTAGTTAGTTAGCTGTCACGTTTCTGACGTATGGGCTTTTCAAGTGACTCTGAGGCATTGTTTACCTTAAAAGTCCTTTATTCAGCCTAATACACCAGCAAATGCTTGCTGGAAGGAAGCTGGAATCTGAAATCTCCGCCCCTTGCACAATACATTAAAACACAATTCTCCACCTTTCCAATTTTGTCATTAATCATATTCTCCAATTAATTTAAAGAATCAGTTTCCCTTCGGTTAGGAAAGCCGCTGAGGTCTTATCTTCTTTAGTTAGAGATGGCCTTGAAGGTACAATCCTCCTCTTCCCCCCTCCCAACCTTAAGCTCAATCTCTTAAAGCAATAACATACGAAATGGCTACTTCTTCATCTCTTGTCAAGCAATAACATTCGATGTTAGCAGCGTTGACATTAGCTATTCACTCACTGTACTTTCTTGGACTTTTGTTTAGCGGCATAGAGGACTGAGGGGTCCTTGGTTCTCTCTGAGCTTGCCTGTTTTCTTGCAGACGTTTCATTACCCTAACTATGTAACCTCATCAGTGCTAGTGAGGAGTGCTGCTTGCTGTCTGTTTATATTCTGCTGTCTTGGCTGGGGTGTGTGTGTGGATCTTAGGGATTCATTGGTCGGGCTGTTTACTAATGGCAGTTTCTTGATTGGTGTATTGCTTACTTGATAGTTGGTCTGAAGGTGACCTTGGAGTTAATCTATGCTGATCTGAGTGCTGATTACTGGTGAAGAAGTGCTGGATTCTTTTTCTTTTGGGGGCTGGTTGATTGTCTCTTTTGCATAATCTATAGATGCTGTTAATGTCTGTGTGTCTATTGATGGCTGATTTGTCAGAGTGCCAGGCTTCTAGAAATTGCCTGGCATTTTTGGATTTGGCCTGGCCTAGGATGGTGACATTTTCCCAATTGAAACTTTGGTTAAATCTGTCTATGGGTTGTGAAATTAAAGAATTTTCATCATGCCTTTTGACTGCCAGTTGGTGTCCATGGATGCGTTGTGCTGTCTTCTGCCTCTTTGTCCTACATAGTGGTTGTCGCAGTTCTTACATTGTATGGTGTAGATGACTCCTGATTTTTTCTTCTGGGGTTGTCAGGTCTTTTTGGTTTGCTTAGGATGTTTTGAAGGGCTTTAGTTGGCTTACAGTTTGTGGCGTAGAGGACTGCCTGTACTGGGCTATAAGGCTGCTCCCTTAGCCAGCCTTTCTTGAGAGTAGTTCTGATTGAATTCAATGAGACTTTTGAGTAAATATGCAAGAGTTGAGCTGTTTACAACAAATCCTGCATTGATTGTAGCCGTGTGTTCTTTCTGGCTCTTGAATACATTGGTGAATAAGTCAGCTGCAACCGATTTCAGTTGTGTACCCCTGCTGTACTGTATCATGCCAAATGGCACTGCTTTCTAAAATATATGAGCTAAATATTTCCCACGTAGCAGCTCTATTGATGTGTACAAAATGCGTAATCCTTGGAACCCGTGCCTTTTTGTTTTGATGTACTTGGGAACAGCCCTCAGTGGGGGAAAAATTGAATCCATTCCTCAAAGGGTTGAATGTTAAAAGCTGGGATGAGTGAAAAGGATCTGGGCTTGCCTACAATGCATGGAGCACCCAGAAGCATGTGGCTCTGTTGTTTGGTGTCTCACTTCAGAAAGAAACTGGCAGTTCGGCTTAATCTACAGATGGCCACCACTAATACCGTGGGGGAGGAAGACAGCTGCAGTAAAAACCCAGAGCTTCTAAAATTTAAGACATCTGCCTACATTTCTTAATGTGGCCCTTCACTGTTTTGAATCCTAACTGTATTAAGGGTTGCATGTTTCGGATTACATTTGGCAAGGGAAGGCCAAAGATATAGAGTCGTTGCCAGTTGTTATTCATGACTATTTTGTATCAATGGATTTTGAAGACATGTATCCTGGGCATAAAATATAATCATGACCCCCCCCCTTTGCCAAAATTCTTTAAGCTGCTGTTCTTCTATGCCTCATTCTCATGGAAAGATGGAGGTTGAGGTCCTTTAGCTACACTAGTCAAGAATTGGTACAGTTAATTCTTCTCATTGAAACTAATAGTGAGAATTTTAAACCAAAAATAAACAAAAGAAATTCAGGGAAAATTATGAAAAAAGTCTTCTTTCTTTCTCAGTGACCTTCCTTCCTTCCTTCCTTCCTTTCTTCCCTCCCTTCCCTCCCTCCCTCCCTCCCTCCCCCTCTCTTTCTCTAAGGAAAAAAATCCTGACAGTGAGAACAAGTAATCAGGGGAATGACACTTGGCTCCAAAAGTTGTGGTTGCTCCAACACTGGAGGTTTTTAAGAAGAGATTGAACAACCATTTGTCTGAAATAGTATAGTTTCCTGCTTAAACAGGAGGTTGGACTAGAAGACCTCAAAGGTCCTTTCCAACTCTGTTATTCCCTCTAAATACAAATCTGTGAAAAAGTATTTGCCCAGTTTTTTTCAAAAAATTTCCATATATATATATATATATATATATTGTCCGAGGACGTCTCCGTTGTCATGTGGCCGGCATGACTAGACGCCAAAGGCGCATGGAATGCTGTTACCTTCCCACCAGAGTGGTCCCTATTTTTCTACTTGCATTTTTACGTGCTTTCAAACTGCTAGGTTGGCAGAAGCTGGGACAAGTAACAGGCGCTCACTCTGCTACGCGGCACTCGGGATTCGACCCGCCAAACTGCTGACCTTCTGATCGACAAGCTCAGCGTCCTAACCCACTGAGCCACTGTGTCCCTATATATACTGTATATATGTATATGTGTGTGTGTGTGTGTGTGTATACGTATGTATGTATATGTGTGTGTATATATATATATATATATATATATATATATATATATATATATATATATATATATATATATATGTATATGTATATGTATATGTATATGTATATGTATATGTATATGTATATGTATATGTATATGTATATGTATATGTATATGTGTGTGTGTGTGTGTGTGTATATATATATGTTAAATGCTTGTTAACTATTTAGATTACCTTGCTAGGCCCCAAACATGGGACAAATATTTATTTCCTGTTTCAGCCTAACCGAAGGCCATTGACAGGCAGTAGTCACAACAGTGACAGCTCATATTTGTGTACATTTAGCAATCTAAAAAAT
The DNA here is from genome assembly GCF_964194415.1 of Vipera berus. Lineage (NCBI taxonomy): Eukaryota > Metazoa > Chordata > Lepidosauria > Squamata > Viperidae > Vipera > Vipera berus. The sequence goes on from NC_138206.1 coordinate 108,670,885, forward strand.
TTACACACACACACACACACACACACACACACACATATATATATATATGGTGAATGATCTCTGGAGGGCTAGGGACAGGGGTTGTTCCTCTGTCCTGGTCCTATTAGATCTCTCAGCGGCGTTCGATACCATCGACCATGGTATCCTGCTGCGGCGTCTCAGGGGGCTGGGAGTGGGAGGCACCGTTCTACGGTGGTTCTCCTCCTACCTCCAGGGCCGCTCGCAGTCGGTGTTGACAGGAGGGCAGAGATCCGCCCCGAGGTCTCTCATTTGTGGAGTTCCTCAGGGGTCGGTTCTCTCGCCTCTCCTGTTCAACATCTATATGAAGCCGCTGGGCGAGATCATTCGTGGTTTTGGGGTGGGGTATCACCAGTACGCTGATGATACCCAACTTTTTCTTTCCACCCCGAACCAACCCAGTGATGCCCTCTCCGTGATGTCCCGGTGCCTGGAGGCGGTTCAGGTCTGGATGGGGAGAAACAGGCTTCGTCTCAATCCCGCCAAGACTGAGTGGCTGTGCATATCGGCATCTCGGGTTAACCAAGTTATTCCATCCTTAATGATGGGGGGTGAGGTGTTACCCCCCGTTGATAGGGCTCGCAACCTGGGCGTCCTCCTGGACTCACGGCTCAATTTTGAAGACCATATAGGAGCCGTGACCAGGGGGGCTTTTACACAGGTTCGCCTGGTGCGCCAGTTGCGTCCCTATCTGGACCGAGACGCCCTACGCACAGTTACTCATGCGCTTGTGACCTCCCGTTTGGACTACTGTAATGCTCTCTACATGGGGCTGCCCTTGAAGACCACGCGGAGGCTTCAACTGGTGCAGAATGCGGCCGCGCGGGTTGTAATGGGGGTTTCCCGATACTCCCATGTAACACCTCTACTCCGCGAGCTGCATTGGCTTCCGGTTGCCCTCCGGGTGAAATTCAAGGTGCTGGTTATTACCTATAAAGCCCTACATGGCCTGGGTCCGGGTTATTTGAGGGAACACCTGCTGCCGGCATCAAACGCCCTTCGCCCAGTGCGGTCCCACAGGGAGGGTCTGCTCAGGGTTCCGCCAGTGAGAGATTGCCGGCGGGTGACACCCAGGGATAGGGCCTTCTCAGTGGGAGCGCCTGCCCTCTGGAACCAGCTGCCGGTGGAGCTGAGAACTGCCCCCGACCTCCGATCATTCCGCCGGGGCCTGAAGACCTGGCTCTTTGAGCTCTCGGGCCCAGGCTGAGGAGAAATTTTTAATTGGGGTTTTTAAGAGTACAGGGTCAATTTAATATTTTTTAATCTGGTTTTTAACTTTTGTATGTTGGATTTTTAATTCCCTGTAAACCGCCCTGAGTCCTCAGGGAAAGGGCGGTATATAAATGTAACTAAATAAATAAATAAATAAATAAATATATATATATATACACACACACACATACATACACACATATACATATACATATATACATACATACACACACACACATACTGTAGAGAGAGAATGCACCATACAACAAGAACAAAATTTAATGTTTTATTTATTTAATAACAAAGTTATAAAACATGTGATATTGCCCCCATGCACCAATCCAATCAATTCACATAAAGCAGAGGTGGGGAATGATGGTCCATTTGTGACTTCTGGGCTTCAACTTGCAAAATTCCTGGCTCTGTTGAAGTCTACAAGTCATAAAAAGGCCCTCATTCACTACCCCTGATTTACAGAGATAATTGGAGCCAATTGTGGAAATACATCATACAAATCAGAGTTGATTTAGCCAGCCTTGCCCTATATAATTTGATAATATTTGTCCTCATTGTAGTGAAGTTCTCATCACTAGATTCTAGAGCTTGATGAGACTTCAAGAGAAATGTCTACCGATCATTCATATTAATCCCTAACTGTGTTGAAACTGTTACAGAATCAATGGGGAAATATTTAGATGTCCTTTTTAAATAATTTCATTAAAATTTGGGTTTATTTTATTTATGTACTTGTATCCTGCCTTTATTGTTATTATTTTTATTTTTTTGCAAATAACTCAAGGCACCGAATATACAGTATCCAATTGGTCTTGCATAAATGGATCACTGATAAACTCAGAAACAAAAGAGGTAAGTTTTTTTAAAAAATGAAAGTGGACAGATAATAACAGAATATCAGCAAACAGCCCGATCAGTAAGGATGTGATCAGGAAGGCTAAGGATTGCCTAACATAATCAGAAAGGTTTGTTTGAATATATGCAAAGCAAGATGAAAGTCAAGGAAATGGTTAAGGTCCTGGTTGGAGGGGGGGGAAATGGCACGATGGTTTCAGACTACAAGGAGATGCTTAACTCCTAAGTTTGCATATTTCTTTTTACAAAGGGGGGGAAAAACAACCTGTTAGAATGTGCATCATGGAAACAGAAGAGAGATGCAGGTTAAAACAGGTAAAGAAATAGTGAGACAACATCTAGCTGCTTGGATTAAATTTGAACTGCCGAGCTGGCTGAATTATATTCCATGGTGTTAAATGAACTGGACGTTGTGGTCTCAGAATTACTAAATGTAATCCTTGATAGCTTCTGGAGTACATTGAGAGCTAACATTGTTCCAGTGTTTAAAGAAGAGAAGAAAGCAGATCCAGGAAGCTACAGACCAATCTGTCAAGCGCCGGGGAAATCAGGAGCCTTGGTGGAGCAGTGGGCTAATGCCTCCTTAAGTAACACCAGCTGCCTGCAATTAGTGCAGGTTCGCATCCCACCAGGCTCAAGGTTGACTCAGCCTTCCATCCTTCCGAGGTAGGTAAAATGAGGACCCAGATTGTTGGGGGCAATTAAGCTGACTTTGTAATAATGCCGCTTGGGGTGTGTGTGAAAGCCCTAATAAGCAGGCATATACATAGAATGAAGGCTACTGCTAAGCTTGTAAGCTGCCCTGAGTCTTCGGAGAAGGGCGGGATATAAATGGAATTTAAAAAAAAAGATTCAGGCAATTCAAATGAATATAAGGATTTATTGCAAGCTCTCTACAAGAATGTGAACAACTAACAGTCAAGAGAAATCAGTGGGAGTTAAGAATAGAAAGGAATTCAAGGTGGGCTGGACTTAGATCTTTTGTGGGTGTGCAGGGATTCTGACTGATGACTCATTTGACCCCTCCGTTGGGCTCAGCTTGGTCATCTCCTATACAATCAGCTTGGCATCTATACCTGAAGGAAATCATAGAAAAGATAAGCAAGTACAGTAGTCCTTTACTTACAGAAGTTCATTTACTGACCATTCTGTTGAAAGAAAAATCTTCATTAGGGTCCAGTCCAAGCCAGGAATAAACCAGATGGAGACTGCTTTAGAAAGAAGGTTGCTGTTTATTGAAGAGGAGAGCCAGACAGAAAGATGACTCTGGGAAAAACTGACCACATGTAGTAGGGAGTGGTGGGTTTTTATACCTCCTTGAGCTTTTGATTGGAGTTGTTCCTGTGGCATGAACTTTGACCTGAGTCTGAGTGTGCCTTTCTGGTATTCTGATGGCAGTGGGTTAATCCTATTATGTCCCAAAGTTCATATCCTGCTTCCCTGGGGCTGTGGCTGATGACTGTTGGATTTTTTTTGGTGTGAGGGATCATTGATTCTAGGGATCTTTGTCTTTCTAATCCAAGTTTCCTGACTCCAATCTTTCTGACAAGATTATTACATCTGCATTTCTGCAGACCTGGTTTCTATTTGTGGCAGAGAGACTTGGGGTGGTGGTTCTGCCTTTAAGATCCTTTGGGAAAATATATTCTGCCTTTTTAATATTTCCCAATTTTTTTTTCTTTCTCTGCATTCTTCCCACAGTTTGAAATTACAACAGCAATTAAGAAAAAAAAGATATGGCCATTTTCACACTTATGACCATTGCATCCCCATGGTCACGTGATCAAAATTCAGTTGCTTGGCAACTGACTCACATTTATGACGGTTGCAGTGTCCTGGGGTCATACGATCCCCTTTTGCAACCTTCTGACAAGCAAAGTCAATGGAGAAGCCAGAATCGCTTAACAATTAAATCAAGTTACTAACTTAACTACTGCAGTAATTCACTTAATAACTTTGGCAAGAAAGAAGACATGTTGTAAAATGGGGAAAATTCAGTTCACAAACTGCCTCACTTAAGCAACAGAAATTTGGGGCTCAGTTGTGGTCGTTAAAAGCTGAGGACCACCTGTACAACAATAAAGTAGCATTTCTGAAAGAACTGCACTGTTTCTTAAGCCAGTCTCCCTTGAAGGGCTGACAATTTGCAAGCACTTAGAAAGAAACAGTATGATTACTAGAAGCCAGCATGGGTTTCTAAAAGCCAGTTTATCAGTGGCCAAGTAACCAGCATCTCGATAAGTAATCCTAAGCATGTTTTTTTTTTATTCATCTTGTGTAATGAGACTTAACTTCTGAATAAGATGGTTTAAGATATCAGCCTAAATCCATGTAACTTTCAAACTTGCTGGCTAATAGGATGTATGATCATACTGTTAGAAAACCACTGCTGAAATTTGTCATCTCTCCACTGGAATCTGGGCCTGGCAGTAACATAAGCATGATTCTTCTTGATGGTAAATGAATGTGCACATTGATTGATACCAGATGTATAAAGAATCATAAAGAATCTAAGTAGCACCATTGGATTACATTATACAGTTTATATCTTGCTAAGAAATTTCCAAGCTTCCAAACTTTGGGCAATGATCTACTTTTTCTCCTCTCTGATCCAAATTTTTTTTATACAAGATACGACAAAAAATAGATTATAGCATTATTTTAAAGAGTGTGAAAAACCTTATTTTGGAAATGGAGTAAGAAAGAGGTTTGTATTGATTGGGGGAATAAGAGAAATATTGGCACTTGGCTGGTGTTTTGGGGGGAATCTAAGAATTTATTCGATACTGACTTGTTTTAATAGCATCAGTTTTCTCAGCCATTTTAGTCAAATTAAAGCACGTCTACTTCTATTTCTCTTTCTTTTTGTTAGTTGAAAGTAAACATGTGGTCCCCACAACAGGACCACCATACATGTTTCTTTCTTTCCCAAAATTCTCTTTTCCCCAGCAGTTCTTATTTTCTTCAACACCTCTTCCCCACCTCTTAAAAATGAGTTTTTAAAATGTTCGTTGGCTTCTGATCAGATATGAGAGATGAAGTCATCATTTGAGATGTGTCAACCAGAACAAATTATATTCCATGTGTGCACAAACGGCAGATATATCAAAAATGTATAGGACATGGGCAGTTAACCCTAATTATCGCTAACAAAATGAATTATTTATCATTAGATGATTAGCAGGCTCCCATTATGAGGTATCTCTGCTGATATTTAAAACCATTTCTTTGCAAGGACATTGAACTGACTGCCAATTTTGCCAGGTACCCCATGTCATTCTGATTGTGACTTTATTGGTCAAAATGTTGTCGTGGGGTTTTATTGCATTTTCATATTTAATGGTAGGCTGCTACTTTTTTTTAGTGAAGATGAAAATAACCTTCAAAAGTCAAAAATGAAAGACACCATTTTCATAATTGCAACAGAATAGGTCAGTGCTTTGGACCTATGCTAAGAATGCAGTTTTGCCAGGTAATTCTGCCCACAGCCAGAAGTTCAATTTGAAGGTTGACTCAGCCTTCCATCTTTCTGAGGTTGGTAAAATGAGGTCCCCAGATTGTTGAGGTCAAATATGTTGACTTCTCAGAGAGTGTTATAAAGCACTATGGAACGGTATATAAGTCTAAGTGCTTTTATTGAGCTAACCACTCCCTAGAGGCAACCTCGGCTCTTTTATGACTCATGGACTTCAACTCCCAGAATTCCTGAGTCAGCATGGCTCAGCTTGGAAACCTCTCCCTTTCCCCTCAGCATAGCTGACTCAGGAATTCTGGGAGTTGAAGTCCATGAGTCATAAAAGAGCCGAGTTTGCTTACCCATGCCCTAGCCAATGTTCACTGATTTTGAAAGAAAAACTCATCAGGGTTTAACGTGGTTATTACTGTACATGGATGGAAAACCACCAGGAAATTGTAAAGCTGTAGGCAAGGCTGGGGGGGAAAAATTAAGAAGCCATTTGCATTGTCAAGAAATCTACTGTGATAGGTCTACAAAGTCACCAGCAGTGAGCTTAGTTTAATGGAAACCTTTTTTTCCCCCTACCACAGCTCCAAGATCTTCAGGGAGATGGGGTTAAATGTAATTAGTGTAGTGAAGGAGAGAGACAGGACATTTTCTGGTGGAAAATAGCCTACAAACATATTGTAGTGCCTTGTTTAAATTCTCAACAGCTCTTTTTATTCTTTTGAATGTCTATGGAGATTCTCAGTCATAGTTATCCCAAGGGGGCTTTTTTTCATGAGGCAACTGGGCTTTCTTGTTTTTCTTTGGAAGACGTTTTGCTTCTCATCCAAGAAGCTTCTTCAACTCTCTTTTTTCTTTCCAAGAAAAACAAGGAAGCCCACTTGCCTCGTGAAAAAGCACCTTTGGGATTTTATTTTTATTTTGGAATCTAACAAAATGTTGGACAGAAATTGTGCAAAACTTTGCCCACTGCTTGTCCATCAGCAAGATAACTCAATGAAACCAAAATGGAATAAGGCCAAATTTAGCGTGGCAGGAGACATTCACCAGGTCTGACAATTGGCCAGATTCAGGCCGATCCACTGCTAAGGGGAAAAAATAAACGCTGAAAATAATCCTCTGTGCATCTCTGGTGCAAAAGTATCTGGGATGCTGCTGACTTCTATATTCTTAAGTCCTCTTTCTCCAACTTGCATGTTCCACAGTGGACCTCTGATTAAAGACTTGGAAATAATTCTCAGAGCCATACTCTTCATGCTTTCCCTACCTTGTTTCTTTGTACCGTCTCCAATTACTGGCAAACTTATTCCTTGTTTTTTCTTGTAATGTATGACCCAATTAAAATGAAACAATCTTAAAACTTCACAGCTCGCATATTGTGACAGGAGATAGGACTCCTTTTAAATTCTTCAGTAATACGTGTACAGTATGCTGAGGGAGATGGAAGGTCCAGAAATGTGAACAATGAATAAATGAAATAACATTTGTATATTGATTAGTACTTTGCATTAGTATGTTTAAAAGACATATTAAACTAACTGGATCTCCCCTAGAAGATCTCCCCCTTTTAAAAACAAAATAGCATTATGCTGGCCACTTTCAGTTCTCAATGACAGAAAATACTCTACTACTAGATCAGTTAAAAATTCTGCCTGAGAATCACAATGGCATTCTTAAGGAATTCTTAGATGGATGGTATAGGCATCTGATGCTTTGTTAATTTTAATTTGGCCAGAAAGGTTTAGAGCAGGGGTGTCAAACTCAATTTCATTGAGGGCCGCATCAGCATTCCTGTTGCCCTCAGGGGGCCGGGTGGGTGTGGCCAGGGTGGGCGTGGCCTACTGGGTGGGCATGGCTAGAGTGCGTATGGCCTACTGCGTGGGCGTGGCCAGCTCTACATCGTTCGCATCAAGGGTGCCTATGGGGGCCTGGGCAGGAGTGGGACAGATCTGAGGGTGTCTGGCAAGAGGAGGGTCTCTGGGCCAGGGCCAAGGCAGTGGGGGCCGTTCCCTCACTGTTTCCAGGATGGCTTTGCGGGCCACATGAAACCACTTCGCGGGCCGCATCCGGCCCCCAGGCCTTGTGTTTGACATGTCTGGTTTAGAGTATTCTTTATTGTTGCCATTGTTAATAGAATAGAATAGAATAGAATAGAATAGAATAGAATAGAATAGAATAGAATAGAATAGAATAGAATAGAATAGAATAGAATAGAATAGAATAGAATAGAATAGAATAGAATAGAATAGAATAGAATAGAATAGAATAGAATAGAGAGCTGGAAGAGACCTTGGAGGTCTTCTAGTCCAGCCCCCTGTTCAAACAGGAAAACCTATATCATCTCAAACAGATGAATGTCTACTCTCTTCTCATACTGCTAAGCTTGTAAGCCACCCTGAGTCTTCGGAGAAGGGTGGGATATAAATGGAATTAAAATAAAATAAAAAATAAATAAAAATCTCCAGTGATGGAGCACCCATGATTTCTGGGGGTAAGCTGTTCCATTGGCTGATTGTCCTTACTATCAGGAAGTTTCTCCTTAATTCCAGGTTGCTTCTCTCCTTGATCAGTTTCCAGCCATTGTTTCTTGTCCTTCCCTCTGATGCCCTGGTGAACAACCTGGCCCCCTCTGCCTTGTGGCAGCCCCTCAGATACTGGAATACTGCTATCATGTCTCCCCTATTTCTTCTTTTCTTTAGACTAGCCAAACCCAAGTCTGTAGCCGTTCTTCATATGTTTTAGTCTCCAGGCCTCTGATCATCTTAGTCGCTCTTCTCTGATTTTTTTCCCCCAAATGTTGATTCATGTCTTTTGATTGAGTTCTAATGCCTGGGTTATACAGCTTTTCAATGAGTTCAGAAATAAATGATTAATCTTTCTGGTCTAATTATACTCTTTTAACACAATTTTTATCTCTCATATTCTTGAAGGGCCAACTATTTTGCTTTTTACTGACATGTTCTTCAGCTGGATGATTTATCATATCCATTATTGCATTCTTTTTGTATGAGTTTGATGGCTTAGTGAAACTTTGTGTTGACTTTTATTCATTTGGCATACTTCCTTCTTGCTAAAGAAAATGTTTTGGCTTGTATAATTATTGAGATTGACTCTATCTATCTATCTATCTATCTATCTATCTATCTATCTATCTATCTATCTATCTATCTATCTATCTATCTATCTCATCTAATTTATAAAGCCATCCACAACAACATGATTCATTCATTATGCAGTTGTTCACTTGGAGTGGGTGATGTGTTTCATAATTTGATATGAACTTCAGTTATTGTAGTTTTGAAGGATAGTCTCCCTACCTCAGAAGGGAAGAAGGTTTACTGGAGTGATTTAAATTTCTGAATTTTTTTTCTGAGGTTTTTTCCCCCGTAACCATTTTCAAAAAGAGTTTTTTCCAAGCCAAATGGGACTGTATTAGACAGGCAATTGTTCAGATACATATGTGCTGAAACTAATAATGCATTCTCTGTTTCCAACTCCATGGTAGAGGAAGAGGAAATTAAGGCAATTAAGATTCTACAATAAGTGTAGTGTACAGAGTGCAACAACTGGTTAATTAAACTAGTTTGTACTGAGACCAAAGAGAAGCCAACAATGAGAGGAATGTGCAAAGAACCTCTCAAAATGACTGCACAAGTTAAAGCACATTATGTTTTGGCATGTTCCCTTTCCCCGCCCCCACCCCCAGCAAACAAACTTTTCAATCGGACAAATTGTAATTAATTTATTTTAAATATACAGCATTCACAAATGGTAACTTCCATTCAAAAGGGTCTGGCCTTAGCAAGAAAAGCAGAAATACAATATGACTTTTGCAAGACAATTTGCAGGCTATAAGTCAAGATACCTTTTCTGATTTCAATTCCCTTTCCCCCACCACCACCACAACTGCCTTTTTTCCCCCATCAAAAGAAAATTATTGTCCTCTTGCCATTTTTCTAGGTTGGCATATTCTGGTGTTTTTTTTAATACCGAGGTGTTTGCTATAATATAGCAAACTATTTTGCTGGCGGCAGCAGCAGCTGATAGCTTCACTGGGCATAGAGCCCAGTGCAGCGTCTTTGTGCTACAGAGGTGTAATAACCTTTAAAAAGAAAAAAAAAGAAAAAAAAGTTGTGTTTGATATGTTGCTAGGAAATATATATATTTAATAATTCAGAATAGAACTGGAAAGGACCTTGGAGATCATCTAGTCCAACCTCTTGCTCAAACAGGAGACTATTTCAGACAAGTGACTGTCTAGTCCAGGTGTCCTCAATCTTGGCAACTTTAAGACTTGTGGACTTTAACTTAACAAGCTGGCTGAGGAATTCTGGGAGTTGAAGCCCACAAGTCTTAAAGTTGCCAAGGTGAGGACCCCTGGTCTACTCTCTTCTTAACAACCTCCAGTGATGGAGCACCTACAATGTCGGAAGGCAAGCTAGTTCCACTGGTTAATTGTTCTCACTGTTAGGAAGCTTGTCCTTAATTCCAGGTTGCTTCTCTCCTTGATTAGTTTCCAACCACTGTTTCTTCTCCTGCCCTCTGGTGCTTTGGAAAATAAGTTGACCCCTCTTCTTTGTGGCAGCCTTTCAAATCATGTCACCCCTTGTCTTTCTTTTTTCTAGACCAGCCATACCAAATCCTGCAATCGTCTGCTGTCTTGAGGACATGTACCAGTCAGAGCTGCTCTCCAAGGGAGACGGGTGGTTAAGAAATTTGAAATATAAGTTAATAAAGTAGAGAATAATAGTTGGAGAAGTTGGACCTACAGTAGGTTTGCACCATGAGCCATGATGATATTGCATTCATCTTCACAGCATTGCAGAAGGGGTGCAAATTACCTAATTTATCAGTCAAATTATATATTTTACCTAAATGTGTCTATTTTGCATGATGTTTGCTAGCCTCAAACCTTATCACAGCTCTATTTCTGTGGAAAGATAGACTTCTTAACTAAGAGATTTTCTAGATGGAGTTCTAGATGGAGTGGAACTGCCTCAAACACACCTAATCTGAAATTTGGGGGTCCTCTTGGACTCATGGCTCCTACTGGAAGAGCAGGTGGCAGCCATGGCTAGGAGGCCATTTACACACATAAATGCATGGATAATAATGGTTAACAGTGGATTCAATGGCCTGCTAGTTGTCACAAGTAAAAGGGGGAAAGGACCTCCAATCACTAAATATGAAGGGTATAACTGTATTTGGAATTATTTAAAAAAAACTTTAGAAGAAGGTTGAGAAACAACACGGAGGTATCCTTCACAAATCAAGCTTTGCTTACAGGATACTTTAAGTATCATAGTAAGTTTAGGAGTTCTACTGGTGAGGTCCAGAATACTGAGATCAGATCACAAAGTTCAGTGCTGTTACTGTTGCTTTGGGGTGGTATGATTTTTCTCCCCTTATTCTGGAAGCAAAGAAATGCAAAAATCCACTTCTTTGACCACTACTCCTGAGGGATATAAATTTTAGCTATGGCCTTCCTCCTCTCTCCCAGAGTCTAACTGGAGAAGGCTGTGCTGCTGTTCTTCAGCTGCCTTCTCACAAGGCATAGCTTTTATGGGCAAGCTGCTATTATTTATTCTTTATATGCAGGATATAAAAACAGAAATGCTTGGATGGATGGATGGATGGATGGATGGATGGATGGATGGATAGATATTGACTGACTGACAGTAAATACCTTTGTCTATTCCACCCTAAAAAGATCAATGTTCTTATTCAAGAATTGGTAGGCCTAAGCAGAAGGCTGGGTAACCTCAGCCTACACAAAATAACACTCAATTTCTGTTTGTTTGCTCAATGGCTGCCCATATTAGGAAGTAGATGTGAATAATCTTAAAATAAATTAAAAACCAATGCTCATCAGAGATACAAAAATTAAAATATGCAACCAAGGAAGTTATCACTATTAATGGTTGTTAACACAACCATGAGATGGGGCCATTTATACCCCCAGGGACCCAAGTTTAAGCACAGAACCAGGTCTTTAGTGCCTTGCAAAAGGTCAAAGGATTGGGACTATTCTGATCTCTGGAGGGAGAATGTTCCATAGGGTTGGTACTATGGCAGAAAAGGCATGTCTTCTGCATCCCACCAGTTAGCATCCTCTGTCCAATGGGACTCAGAGCATATCCATCCTGTTGGAACAAATTGGATGGGTAGAAACAATCAGAAAAAAGATGGCCCCTCTCTAACCCAGTCCCATGATGTGAAAGGCTTTAAAAGTAACAACAAGCACCTTTAAATTGCACTTAGAAGCACATTAGCCACCAATGCAGCTGAGGGAGTAGTAATGTGACATGTGCCAAGTAACCAGCCCCATTTACAGTTGAAACTTCCCAATGTTCTTCAAAAGTGGCCCCATGTTGAGTCATGGCAGTAGTTCAGATTGGAGATTATGAGGTCATGAGTGTGAGCAGGCTCCCAACTGAAGCCCAATCTGAATGTGAATGGCCTCCTAGCCATGGCTGCCACCTGCTCTTCTAGCAAGAGCCATGAGTCCAAGAGGAACCCCACCTTTCACACTAGGTGTGTTTGATGCGGTTCCACTCCATCTAGAACTCCATCTAGAAAAGCTCCAGCCCTGGAAGGTCCAAACATCCAAATCCACTCAATCTTGCTTAGGTTGAGCTGAATTAGAGATCTAACTAACCAAGTTTGATGCTCCTTGCAATGGCTGTGCCCTACCCACCATCCACGTTAGTTATCAGCTGCTACCATCAATTTTTTTAATACTCTACATCAGGCATGTCAAACTCACGATGTCATGTGACATCGCACGACGTATCATAACTTTTTCCCATTGCCAAAAATGGGATGGGCGCGGTTTCTCCATGATGCTCCGGCCCACGGGCCAGCAGTTTGACACCCCTGCTCTACATAAAGCTAGGTCATGATGGTTGCTTTATTGGGGAAGTTTTGACGACACACATTTTTTTACTCAGCTGTAAACCCTGCTGAACTCATTGGACTCTATTTCCAGATACATTTGAATAGGATTTGCATCTGCAGCCTTCTACCTACAATTTGAGAATACTCCCCATCCTATTTCAGAATATTTGAATCAGCTCTGAAATTTGGGTAAGAAAAAGATAAGAGGATGATGAGCAAGGCAGTTTTCCCTATTATGTAAATAAGAGGAAAGGTTTATTCTCAGATCTAGGAGCCAAGATTTCCTGTTAAGCTTGGAAGTTCCCAGTCTCATTTCAGATCTTCTGAGCAGGTTATTTAGGCAAGTTTTTGATCAGTTGCAATCAATGTAAGCAACTTCCATTTCAACAGGAAAAACAAGCAAGAGAGAGAGAGAGTAAATGAATGAGACACAGAGATGAGATTAGCAAGAAATTCTTCAGGCAGGCAGCTGTAGCTTGTCAATCTCAGAAACACCACAGCAATGCTTCCAACAAAACAATACTATTTTATATTTGCTACTATAGAGTTACACATCCCAAGATTATAAAAGGACCTAAATATTCAGAATCATTTGTTCAAGAAAAACACAGTAGGCCCAATTTCTCAATTCTGAGCTCTTCTGGATTTGTGCACTGAAGTGCTAGCCTCTGTCCTTAGCCTGCCAGCAAAGTATACTAGAAAAAATTGTGCCATCTCCATTTCCAATCCCTATTTTGTAACATTAATAATGGTAGGGAAGGGTGCTGCCCATATCTCTTGTAGCCCAAGATAAGTAACAGATTAACAGAATTGGAAGGAACCTTGGAGGTCTTCTAGTCTGATGCCCTGCTCAAGCATATGAATTACTCTTCAATCTCTTCTAACAAATCTCTGGTGATGGAGTACCCACAACTTCTCATTCCACTGATTAATTGTTCTCACTATCAGGAAATTTTAGGTTGGTTCTCTACTTGATTAGTCTCCTTCCATTGCTTCTTGTCCTACCTTCAGATGCTAGGTTGACCCCATTTCTATCATATCACCCATAATTCTTCTTTTCACTAAACTAGACATACCCAATTCCTACAACTGTTCTTCATGTACTTTAGCCTCCAGCCCCCTAATCATCTTTGTTGCTCTTCTTTGCACTCTTTCTAGAATCTCAGTGTCTTTTTTATACTGTGGCAACCAAAACTGGATGCAGTATTCCAAGTGTGGTCTTGTCAAAGTATTATATAGCATTACTAACAGAATAACAGAGTTGGAAGTGACACACACACATACACACACCCTGCTCAAGCAGGAAACCCTATACCATTTCAGACAAATGGCTATCTAATCTCTTCTTAAAAGCTTCTGGAGGCAAATCATTTCACTAATTAAACTATCAGGAAGTTTAAATGTTAATACCTCGTGTGATCTTGATACTATCCCTCTGCTAAAGCAGCCTGGGACTGCATTGGCTTCTTTGGCAGCTGCAGCTAACTGCTGGCTCATATTTAAGTAGTTGTCCACTAGGACTCTGAGATTCCTCTTGCAGTTACCACAGTTTCCACCTATTCTGCACTTCTGCAGAAAGTAAAGTATTGGTGGAATTCTGTTTCCTCTCTTACCTGCTTTGAATCTAGAACAGCCAAGGACAATTGGGAAGAGGGAAAAGCAAGAGACTAGGTTTCCTGCCCCTTTTCCCTCTCCATTTTTTCTTAGAGATTCCATTCCATTCTCTCTCTCTCTCTCTCTCTCTCTCTCTCTTGAGTGAATTAGTGAATGTGACTGTCCAGAAGCTAACTCATGACACTTGGCCTGTGTTCGGCTCTTGACACATAACTCAGAGTTCACATATGCTGGGGGGGGGGGAGTAACACCCTCCAAAAACTGGAGGAGGGAGTGAGGAAGGAATGAAGTGAAGCACAACTGCAGATCATCAGTCTGGCTTAACCTTGTCAAGGAGCAATGAAACAGGAAATGCCTTGTGACACTGACTGGCAGATACACAAATGGATGAAGGAAACATGCTGCAGAGAAGAGATCCCAGACAATCAGCTGGAACACAGGAAGAAGGTTCAGGCAAAAGCCTGTCATAACAGAGATTACAGGAAACTGACAATGTTGGTAGACATCTCAGAAGAAGGAGCTGTTCCAGATACATTTAAAAAAAAAAAAAAAACCTTTCCAGAAATACTATTTGCAAAAGGGTTACGGCAAAGATCAAATAATCTCGCAGAGAGGTAACATAAAAAGGGTTCTATTGATGTCATAACTGAAACATGAATAGAACTGTAGGGCAAAAAACAGATGCAGAGAAGATAGCAAAAGAGAAAGTTAGGTTCACTCTGTTTCTTATACAGAAATTCAGGATACAGGATAAGTGTTTTTACATACTTGTAGTTTATGTTTTTGTTGGCATAATTCTGGCACCTTAGCTAAAACAGCCACTTTGTCCTAAGAAAGGCAGCAGTAGGAACAAGCTACTGGAAGTGCTGTGGAGGCTAAAACATATGAAGAACAGTTGCAAGAATTGGGTATGTTTAGTTTAGTGAAAAGGACTAGGGGTGACCTGATAGCAGTTTTCCAATATTTGAGGGGCTGCCACAAAGAAGAGGTGGGTCAACCTATTCTCCAAAGCACCAGAAGGCAGAACAAGAAGCAATGGATGGAAATTAATCAAGAAGAGAACCAACCTAGAACTAAGGAGAAATTTCCTGACAGTTAGAACAATTAATCGATGGTATGACTTGGCTCCAGAAAGGGTGGGTGTTCCAAACACTGGAGGCTTTTAAAAGGAGACTGGACAACCATGTGCCTTAAATGATATAGGGTTTCCTGCCTGAAGTTGGACTAGAAGACTTCCAAGGTCCCTTCCAACTTGTTATTCTGTTCTTTATTTTGTTGGGAAGAAGGACAAGAAATGGCATTTCGTGACAGCAGATTGGCACAGATTTGGTCAAAACACTGTCCTAATCAAAATTTAGACTGTCCAAGATATGGTTCTTGAAATCCTCCAGATGTTGATAGGCTATAGCATCCACCATAGCTGATCATTAGGCTGATGGAAGTTGAAGAAGAGCAACATCTGGAAAGCTGGCATTTGCCCAACTGTGTTCTAAGTAAAAGTGACTGATGCTTGGGAGCATATTAAAATCAACATATAAATCAACCTAAGGTAACTTGGTTTCATTGAAAAAGCGTAGTAGTTAGAGAAGTCCTGATGAACTCAAGAAATCACTCTCACTGAGATGACTTTCTTTCAGAAGGGTTCCAGATGTGTGCTTACCCCATAGACTCTGCAGTAAAATATGAAGAAAAGCAAGCCAACAGGTGCTCTAGAACATCTGAGTCTCTTATGGATGTGAGGAATAGAAAAAGAGCTCAATAATAAAGTATGGAAGAAAAATAAAAGCTGGAGAAAAAGAAGGAGAGACGTGAGCAAGGGAATAATAGGGAATCAGATTAAAGAAAATGAAGTAAGAAAGAAATTGTTTCAAGGACCAGGATAACAATCTCTACCATACCCATATTAATATCCAAAGGAACAATTTAGTGCCTACCAATTGTGTTGAGCCTTGGTGGAGCAGTGGGCTAATGCCTCCTTAAGTAACGCCAGCTGCCTGCAATTAGTGCAGGTTCGAGTCCCACCAGGCTCAAGGTTGACTCAGCCTTCCATCCTTCCGAGCTAGGTAAAATGAGGACCCAGATTGTTGGGGGCAATTAAGCTGACTTTGCAATAATGCCGCTTGGGGTGTGTGTGAAAGCCCTAACAAGCAGGCATATACATAGAATGAAGGCTACTGCTAAGCTTGCAAGCCGCCCTGAGTCTTCAGAGAAGGGCGGGATATAAATGGAATTAAATAAAAATAAATAAATTAAATAAAACTCCCAACATCCCTAGACAAGATTCTTTCTAGAATGATATAACTTTGGCTTAACACATCATAAGAGATCAGTTGGGGGAAGGCACCTGGAAATAGATACCAAAAAGGGTTGAAGTGTCTTTTGCTTTGATCTGTAGAGAACTGTAAGATATAAATAAGGATGGGTGGGCAGGAGAGTGAGTGGAGAGAAAAGGAAGAAGAGAATCAGGGGTTGGTACTTAAATTATTTGGAGCAAAACATACTCCAGCCAATTTGTACTATGGTTATACTATTCAGCTGTGTACAATAACAGGATAAGGGAAATAAGAGGAGAGTTCCAATTTTAATGCTCTTTTTCCCCTCTCTAAGAACAAATCAAACAAATAGTCCTAAAGCCTAAGGAACACAGGTAAAGCTATGAGTAAAAGAAAATGCACGTGAGGGGAAATAAATCCCAGGAAGTTGGGTGTGGTGGAATGTGTTCTAAAGAACAAAAGACCTATTGTTCTTGCAAAACAAGCTTACCTTGGTATAGAAGTGAATTTTTTTTGAAAAAGTGACCCGTTTTTAACCTAATCAGAGTCAAGCATGTTGATGAAAAATAAATATATGAAATAAGGCAAGAACGCTCTTCTTAGAGTACATAAAACTTGGGAACACTTTGTCAGGGTGTGTTTTATGCTTCTGATTTGCAGATATTGTAGGAGATCTGGGACAAGGCAGCCCTCAGTCCCTGAATATCACCGGGTGATTTTGGGCCAGTTCCTTTCTTTCCACCCAACTTCCCCCAAATCATAGGGTTAAATATGGTGCCTATATTAGGGGTCCCCAACCCTCGGTCTGTGGACTAGTACTGGGCTGCGGCATGCCAGTAACCGGTCTGCACAAACAAGGAAACCTCCATCCGCGGGATGCAGGCAATACACAAAGCCACTCCCCTTCCGGTCCACAGTAACCAGTCCCGGGTTCCCAAAAGGTTGGGGGGCCTCTAACCTAGACCACCTGTTGCCCTAGAGGTAAGACAAAGTATAAATCTAATATATATTAAGATATATCAATACAGCCCTCAGCCAGTGGCCTTCCATGACACAAAGCAGTTAGTAAAACATTTTGTGCAGCAGTAACCCTCAAGATGAAAAAAAAAGTCTACTCTCTCTTCATCTGTGAAGTCGTGTATGTATGTATGAGTGTGTGTGTGTATATATATATGGATCTTTGGTCATTCGGGTTTTTTCCCACGTAGAATTGAAGGTGTAAAAGCAACGTTTCGATGAAATCCCATCCGTCATCCTCAGGCTGGTGGCTTCAGCTTTCTTCTTTTGGGAGAAGCATGTGGTAGTGGCTGTTTGTTCCTCTTTTTTAAACTGCCAGAGGGGGTGTGTTCTGTGGGTGGAGGTGTGCTCCGATTGGGTGGGGGATTAGGTGTGTTCTGATTGGGTGGGAGTGTGTTTTGAATTGGGGTGTGTTCTGATTGGTTGGGGGGTGTTTTGAGTGGATGGGCTGGTCTCAGCTGCCAGCCTTAGACCTGAGCTGGTGAGTTGTGCTGCTTTTGTTCGGCTTCGTGTTTGTGGTGGTGCCATGTTTTTATAGTGGGTGTCAGTTTGCTTAAAAAAGAGGAACAGTCACTACCACATGCTTCTCCCAGAAGAAGGAAGCTGAAGCCACCAGCCTGAGGATGACGGATGGGATTTCGTCGAAACGTTGCTTTTACACCTTCAATTCTACGTGGGGAAAAACCCGAATGACCAAAGATCCACATACAAACACCCATGAAAACCTCAGAAAACATATATATATATATATATATATATATATATATATATATATATATATATATATATATATATATATATATATATATATATATATATATATATATATATATATATATATATATATATATATATATATATATATATATATATATATATATATATATATATATATATATATATATATATATATATATATATATATATATATATATATATATATATATATATATATATATATATATTTGCTGACAAAGAGTTAAAGATTTTAAATGGGAGATCACAGTTGTGACTTGAGCCTGCTTAACGCTCCTAGGCTGGGGCTGCAAGGCAAAAGTGATTATAATAGTAGAATTGCAATATAGCAGTTAAAAACCAAGGTGTACTAAACCGGTCTGTATACATACATGCATACCTATCAGTAGCACTTAGACTTATGTACCACTTCACAGTGCTTTACAACCCTCTCTAAGTAGTTAACAGAGTCAGCATATTGCCCCCAACAATCTGGGTCCTCATTTTAACAACCTTGGAAGAATCAACCTTGAGCCAATCAGGATCGAACTGCCGAATTGTTGGCAACTGCTGCTGAACCAGCAGAAGTAGCCTGCAGTAATGCATTCTAACCACTGTGCTACCACAGGTCATATATATTATTAAGGAGGGAGCATCGGTGACCTAGAGAGCCAGTGTGATGTAGACCATCATTCAGTTTCAAACCCAGCATCATCTATGGAAGCTCATGGAGTAACTTTGGACTACTCACTCTTACTCAGCCCCTCTTCTCCCAAAGCAATGTTGCTGTGGGGGGGGGGGGAAGGAGGAAGTGTTATGTATGCTACAATACCTTGAGTTCTTACTGCATAAGGAAGATAATGGATAATGATGTAAATACATGTAGATTAACCCATATTGTTCTTTATTCAGATGACTCTCGGGGTTCTTGATATAGATATGGCTTATGGTAGTGTTTCCTAACTTTGTGCCTTTAGAGGCTGTTGATTTTAATTGCCAGAATTGCAATCCCAAAGAATTCTAAAGCACCACCTTCTAAGAGTCTTTCCTCATTGTATCTAAGCACAACAAAACACATTCTGATATCATCTGTTTACTGCCATATCTCCATAACGTTCACTTCATCTCCTCATCTGCCCAAGAGAAAGACGTAAGCAGTATTTAGCAATCAATACCTGTACCAGCTGGTAAGGGGTATTCTTAATACGGAAAACTGATTGGAAAAGGGGATAGTGGTGAAGCTGCATGTGTCCATTTTTAAAAAAAGAAAAAGGGGCCATGAAGAGATGCAGAAAGAAGCAATTTAGCTCCAGAATGTCAGGATGTGACCTAATGGAAATCAGCTGTGGAACAGAAATTAGACTGTCAAGAATATATTTTATGCTGAATTCCAGTGGTGCACAATCTCTCTCTTCTTGTAAATTATTACCGACCATGGTAAGGAATCAAAAAAGAGGTGTTGCAACACACACAGTTCACTCTTCTCAGAGATGTTGGGAAAACACACACAAAAAAATAGGACAATTTCTGCATTCTTTCCCGGGGAATGAACCTTTTCTTTGAAGTACTCCAGATCATTTCTCATTTATGAATAGTGCAAATGAAGATTTACGAGCCGGGCAATTTACAGCCTTGGATTGAACAGAGTAATTATACCCTGTTAGCAATCAGGGCCTGGGGGGGCTAAGGGGTGGTGGTGGCATGTGATTCCTTTCTGCAGGACAGGGCAGGCAAAGTCAATTGAAAGTCTGGCCACTGTCCATGTTTGCCTTCAATGTATTTTGCCAGCAGCCATACTATCCTTCCACCTAACTTTTGTCTAGAAATTAGACTTTATTACAATATGATGGTAGGAGGTGCCGCTCCTTGTTACACCTTGAAATAAGCCTTTCAAGCATTTGGTTTTATAATCCTTGGAGGATTCCATCAAAATCTCCCCTTCCCATTTCTTTCAGGATATAGAACTTACAGACTACTGGAAGTTGGTACAGTGAGCAGTTAGCATATTTTTGTTATTGCCATATACAAAAACCCAAGTGACCACAAGATGGCATCAAAGAGTTGTTTTTTAAAAAAACAAACCAACTCCCTGCTGCCATCTAACGACTTGTTCCTAATTTTGCAGCCCAGATCTGGTAGCCCTAATTATATATTTTGTTTTTTATTATTGATTACTAGCTCACCAATTGAAGATTCTCAATAAACTGTACTTCAGCTGCACGATAAGTTTATTTCCACTGGGTTTTTACTGCCAGCTACCTCCCTTGTTTTGTTTTCAACCCTTCAGAATGGTTAAAAAAATGATTTGGAAAATTTGGAAATTTCTTCTAGCCCACCGAGAAATGTTATTAGCTTTATTTAATTGTTCAACTTCACTCAGAATTCCTCAGATATTTCAGTGGAAGAGAAAAAAAAATAGTATGTTAAATTGTCCTTCAGGAGATAGGGCGGCATATAAGTCCCATAAATGAATAAATAAATAAATAAATAAATAAATAAATAAATAAATAAATAAATAAATAAATAAATAAATAAATAAATTGTTGTGACAACAACTGTTGGAGATAATGGCTTGGCTCTGAATTATAAAGTTGATTTAGAAGGCCTTGATTCTTAGTAAGTGCTTCCATTCAGGTTTTTTTGGCAGAGTCGTTGAAATAGTTTTGCCACTGCTTGCCCTGTTTTTGCTTTTGTTTTAGCTTCCCATAACTTCCCCTTCTTTAATTTAAGGAGGTTAAGAGAAGAAAAGCTTTTTTTTCCCCAACCACTTCTCTACAGCCTCTTCTGTGTCCGGGCAATGCCTCCTGAAGGGACTTAGGGAAAAGGATCCAATCTGGCTAGGTCACTGGGACCAGAGGTTTAGTCTTCTGAGCTTTTGGATTTCTGCTGGAGCCCGTCCTCAGGGAACTTCTAACAAATTCCTAGTCCAAAAGCTCAGAAGAGTAAACCTCTGGTCCCAGTGATCAACCCAGACTGGATCCCTCAACTTTATCTTGGGACATGTATATTCGTCTTCATTCAACTTAGAGAAAAGTTGATAGTTTCCTAGCATAAACACGCATGGTTTAGATCAACTGTCAGCATCCTGTGACTCAGTAATTGCAAAAGGCTTCCCATTTGTCCCCCAGAATAGATTTTGGAAAGATCACAAGTAACTAAATGGGATCAGGTGAGAAGAAAGGTTATGGAATCTCCCTGCTCTGATCACAAAAATCCAAAGTAAGGTGTGTTGAGCAGTATGGACACTAACAAAGCAAAAATATTACAACTGTGGGACTATGAGGACACTCAGTTGTTCAGGTTAGAGTTGTCCTGGAAGTTGAGTCATGGCAACTGGACTTTTTTTTTTGGGGGGGGGGGTGTTGAAACATTTCACTGTTTATCCAAGTAGCTGAAAGGAAAAAAAATCCAGTTACTGTGACTCAACTTCCAGACATTAGAACTGTAGCTGTATTACGATATTCCTTGGAGCCTTGGGGCTCCTCAGTGATATGATCAAACAAACATCCTCAAGGAAAGTTTGCTCCCCTTTAACTCACCTTGTCTAGAATCACTAAAAGCACCCAACAAACTTGGCCAAGTTGTAAACAAACTGTGGGCTAGTGTGCTTGAAACACTGAAGTTGCCCAACCATTTCTTCTGTCTTGTAAGTAGCCGTGGTGGTGCACCTCTGTGGCAGAAACGTATTTCAGAAAAGTTGACAGCTTGCAAGAACAACTGATAGAGCTATACTTTATAATTACTATTAGAATGTTGGTATTTAGTATCAGCACTAGCACTAACATCTCTAGCATGATGAAAATGTTCTTACATTAGAATAGCAGTCTTTATATCCCGGAGTTCCAAAAAGCTCTTTGTTGCCTTTTATTGACATAATTTTATCCTAAAGGTAAATGATATGTTCTTCCTAATGAATGTGAAAAAGTTTTGTTCTGGCAGGTAGAGGTTTCTATTGTGCCAGCTTAAAATTGCAGGTTGAAAAGAAGCTTGATTTGTTGAAACCAAGCTGTCAGAGAACTTGATAACAGCAATAATTCACTGCTGGATCTGGCAATTTGCGGTTATGAACATAGAGATATATTAATAATATTAATATTAATATTAATAATAATAATAATAATAATAATAATAATAATAATAATAATAATAATAATAAAAACAATAACAACAGGGAATGTTCAAGATCAAAAAAGCAATATCTAAATATCAGTGGGGTTCAAAATAAATTTCTTTAGGATTGTTTTACAAAGGGTGCCAGGTTCCCTTAGATCTCAAGATATCCTTAGATCTCAATCAAAGGCGAGGTTAACAGAAAACCAGGAAGCACTATAAACAGGAATATGATACAGATCTTTACAACTGTAGGAAAATTTTCCAACTTTCGGAAAATCCCATGTTGCTTGTGTTACAACTTCTATTTGCTTAAAGCAGGGTTCTATGTGTTGTGGGTATAAATGTGACAGAAAAACATAGGTGGCTAACATAAAATACCAATTGATAGAAATATGACTTCCTTCAAGGCAAGTACAGGGAAGACTGGGCTGCAGATTCTAACTGATTTTAGTGGAACTTAGTTCTTAGTATGTGTACCCATGTGCAAACTTGCTATAGGATAAGCCAGTGTTTCTCAACCTCATCGAGTTCAAGATGGATGGACTTAGTCCCAGAATTGAAGTCCACCCATCTTGAACTTGATGAGGTTGAGAAACACTGGGATAAGTTACACTGAACATATCAGAGGTTATTTCTAAAAAAAATAAATATAAAGCCATGCTTAAATCTACGTGCCACTGCTGCCTTAAAAGACTTCCATAGAGAGGACTTGCGGAAACAGATCAACGTGCGTGCGCGTGTTTGTATTATGTACAGCCTCTACAGATTGTAGAATTCAACTTATTTTGACAAGTATTAAGGTCAGAATCTATAAAATTCTAATTTGTCATACATCAGGAAATATGGAAATAGCAAATGTTAAAAGTCAGGTTGCATTGGGTGGAATTTCCCCGGCTTGCATTAATGGATGATTTATTCCCAGTGCAAATAGCAGCATGAAAGGAATGAGTTTCTCCAGGACTCTAGTAAAGAACACAAGATTAAACTTTAGTTCCTTCCATGCTGCAGCAGTCCTCATAATTATTAACTCATTCCCAAGCTTTTATTTATATGGTCAAAAGCATGTGTATTAAACTTAGTCAATGCCATGTTTGATCTGGCTGACAGTGGCGCAAAGGTAGAAGATGGAACATAATAAGAATTACAACTAGAAATGTGAACTTCTTTCTAAATGTTGTCAATTTACCTCATTCTTGACCTGTAATTCTGCTGCCATTTGTGTCTATGGGCAGGTTATGTGGTGGTTTTGAGATAAATAAATAAAAACAAATACATGTTCATAGACTTCAGTAGATTTCCTCTGGCAAGGTTGAAATTAATGCTTCAGACAATGCATCAGGGAAGAAAGTTTTCATTAAAAAAGAGGATAGGTCTGTTGCCAAAATTTCCTTGCAGTGTATGAATTGGAGAAACAAGACAGAATTAAGATTGATAAAATATTATTTCATTAAGTTTGCAAACACAAAGTGATTTGTCTTCTGCAATTACATTTGCTGTTCTTTGTTTAGAAATAACCAGCATTTATATTACACTTTTTCTAAAAGCTCAAGTGATCTCGTCGCTTCGACAGTGAAATGGGCAGCATATAAATGTAATAAACATTACACAATAGGCAATATCTCCACAATATACAATCTTGCTGCAGTTCTAGGCAGAACTACAGAAGCAGAGACAATCAATTTCCTTAAACACAGATGTTCAGAAAAGGCTTCACACGTGGGTGCAGATTTTGAAATACTGAACTTTGAACATTTGCTGCCACACACCCTCTGCTTGGGTGTTCACTCAACCTACAAAACAGATTTTTTTTAAAAAAAAAAGCATTTGAATTCCATAAAAATCACTCAAAAGTCTCATCCCAGAGCTAGTTCTCATAGTGGCTAGAAACACCAAGGTAATAGCATTGTGTTACTCTTGATCCTAACTAATCCCCAATAATCAGCGCTTAATGAATGTTGCTTCCTAAAACCTATCCTTGATCCTAACCCTTTCCTGCTTGAATTTGTCGTTTCGTTTTAAAAGCATTTGAAGGAAAGATGCAATATAAAGCTAACAAATAACAATAACATTTTCTTGTACAGATCCCAATTTTTCTGTACTTAAGTTTCAGTTGATGATTCTGGTTTAGATTGTGAAAGAGAAGGAAGTATCCTTCCCCATTTTCCACATGCCTGACTTTATTACCTATCCTGTTCTTCAATTGTTTCCTTTCTAAGCTAAAAAAAGCTCTGCGTTCCCTTGTCTTGTCTCATAGGGAACTGTTCTATTGGTTGTCCTTTTTCTTAAACATTTATTTATTTATTTATTGAATTTCTATACCGCCCTTCTCCCGAAGGACTCAGGGCGGTTGTACAGGGCAATAAAAGCACTACAAAAGTTACAAAAGTTAAAAGTAAAATTAAATTAATGAAGCCCTAACAATAAATAATTAAAAATACCCCAAACCCTTAAACCAGGCCGGCCTGTTCAAATAAATAGGTTTTCAGATCGGGACGGAAAGAGCGAAGGTCGGGAGCCATCCGGAGCTCAACCGGTAACATGAGAATATAAATTACAATCGTTTGTTTAGAAAGAGCATTTAAAGTAAAATGTGTTGCTAGAACAGCCTTCATTAAATTCATCTCCTCTCAAAGATCTGGATTGCAATTTCCATCATCTTATATGTTGACTACAGTCATGTGAATTATAGTCCATCATATTTTTCCAGAGACCAAGATAGATAGATAGATAGATAGATAGATAGATAGATAGATAGATAGATAGATAGATAGATAGATAGATAGATAGATAGATAGATTGATTGATTTCCATGTTGTTTCTCATATTGTTTTTTTCTTACTAACTTCTTGCTTCTCACTGTTCTTACCTACCCAGAAACATTAATGGCATCTTTGCATTAGTTCTTAATGTTCTTCAAGGCTTTATTATTATTATTATATCGTCTCCAAAGAATGAAAATAGGGACCACTTTTCTATGGAGCTTTGCCAAATCACCTCTTGCTAGCAGCTGAGGAAACTGAAGCATTTCACCACTGAAAAATGATAAACCACACACTTGCATGCTGATGATGTGCAACAATGAAAGAAGACAATTGTGCAAGATTGCTAAAACAAATAAAATTGGATTTGGAAAAGTGAAAAAATTTACAAATTTTCAGTGCTGGGGAGAATAGCAACAGTGAAAATGAATATCTTACCAAAAATATTTTTTTCTATTGCAAACGATACCTGTAAGACTGGGAAAAGCCTTTTTTTGATGAACTAAATACAACAATACTGAAATTTATCTGGCAAGGACAAAAAAACTAGAATCAGACTGAAAATGTTACAAGAAGCGAAAGAAAGTGGAGGATTTGGACTGCTGGACTGGATGTTATACTACCAAGCAACTATATTAACATGGCTTAAAGAGTGGGTAATGCTCAGAGATAAAAGACTATTATACATAGAGGGGCATGACTTACAAATTGGTTGGCCTGCCTTTCTGTGGTAGGAGAAGTCTGTAATATTCTTTATTGAGAATAAAGCTAGAAATTGAATCTGCTTATTTTGTGAGTTTTCAATTCCATTCGGTTTTGTTTCCATCCTATTCAATCCAATTGTGGTGAGCTTTTAAGGTATATAATGCAGGATCGTGTCTTGATTTTTCTTAGTGAACCTTTCTTTGGAACGGCATGTTTGTTTGCAGATTTGCCTCTAAAAGGTTTAGAAATGCAAGCTGTTCAATTAAGGTTCCTTTTGCATCAAGGCACATTTGTGTCTGTGACAGGTTGTGAAACAGCATTTATGTGAGCATGGATGACGAGATCTGGATTGTAATAAATGGGAAATGGAAGGTCATACTTTTTTCTTTTTTAAAAAAAATGTTTCCTTTTTATGCTCAGAGAAAAATCCTTCTATTTTCCGACACCATATATTTTTTTGGGTGGGGGGAGATAGGGACAACTGCAGTCAAAGATTATTTCCATCAGAGTGGTGTGCATGATAAAAGCTAAAAGCACCTTCACCCTGTGCTAAAGTCCTAATCAAACCCAGACAGCTTTGAGACACAATAATGTAGTTAATATAACTGTGTGGCTTGTCCCAGAATGTACTTAAATTAAATGCACATATGGAACTGGTATGAACAGGAGGGGAAAATGTTATTTTCACCATTAAATGGTTGCAAATGACACCCACTCAACCACATGCCACATTATGCTAATTAATATAACTGAAGGAACGGCTGACATATTGGAATAGAAATGTGGATTTTTGAGGCATCTGTTTTGACATTCATACACTTTTTGAGGGCTGAGAATACATCATTGACACACACAGTAACAATTGCTTGAGGAAATATATCTGGCTCTCCTACTGCATCAAGTTAAAAATTATTGCAGAAAATCTATGAGAAGCAAATAATTAAATATAATCTGGGCAGGGAACAAAATATAGTTTGTTTAAAGTTCAAAATTGGGAGAGATCAAGTTGTTAAAATTAAATATTCTTCTGGCTCACAGCTTAAAAAGTCAATAAGTTCCCAAGTGGTTACTTAGGCATAGTTTGGTGAGATAGGGTTTAGACCATTAAACAGTTATTAAGCACAAATACGCAATACTGAATTCGGGAGTTTGTTTTAAAACTAAATCCAAAAGCTTTTCCTTTCCTTTCCTTTCCTTCTCAAATTGTGGGTGCTACAACACTTGAGGTTTTCAAGAAGAGATTGGACAACCATTGGTTTGAAATAGTATAGAGTTTCTTGCTTGAGTTGGGGTTAGACTAGATAACCTTCAAGGTTCCTTCCAACTATTATCCTCCTTTCCTTTCCTTTCCTTTCCTTTCCTTTCCTTTCCTTTCCTTTCCTTTCCTTGACCACTGATGCTTGCAATATTAACCGGTGTAATACTATGAACTTGATGCCATTTCTGCCTTAGTCATGTTCCTTCCATCTAGAGAAATAGAAGTAGATAGATTATAAAAGGAAATAAAACTTCATATTTACAGTTACCAATTAGGAAAGCTGTTTCATCAATAAGTCATTCATTAAACACTTATATAGCTGATTAAATGAAGCCTTGTTCTTTATAGATAAGTTGACTAAAGCTTAATAAACTCATTATCCATTAGATTGTTACCTGGATAGTCGGTAAACAACTGGTCATTGTTTATCTTGTGTAAATATATGATAACTGTGTTTCTCCCCCACACCAATATCTTATAATTACCCCGCTTTCTACCTGTTGTTTTTTTTCCAAATAGGTGCAGCTAAAGCAGGCAAGACACACCTCCCTGAACAACAGCCAGGAAACAATTAGAAACACACACAAATCACTTCCAACCAAGGCGCATCAGGTTGATTTGGAATACACAGAGACCCAATGAATTTAAAGTTATCAGCAAAACTTTACTGGTTACATGTTACATTTGCTCTTTCTCATATACAAACACAAGCTTTTTATCTACCTGCCCGAAGGGACCCTTTTTGACAAGATTGCTGATTTTTGTCCTCTTTACTTATGTCCCTGCATCGTCTTTACCTCCCTCCTCCCTTCACCAAAGTGGCCTTAGTTGCCCAACCCTGTTGTACAGTGATTCTCTGGATAAATTCTGAAGTCACTTTTCTTATTATCATCACCATTATTAGCGCTTCTACAAAGAAGTGTGAATGAATTGTTTTGGACTGGCAGAAGAAGACAAAAGTATGAAAATCTCCAGAGTGACTTCCTAGGAACTTAGCCATTCCAATAACAGTTGTTATTAATGAAACAATAATGTTATTGGACAAAGAGTTCATTATAGCATCCAATTTATTGATTTTGGCTTTTCCCGCTTACGTGGCTTTTAAGTTATGGTTTTGGCTTATCAGGATGCAGCTTAATTAAGAATTAAACCAACTGTGATTTATTAAAACCACAGTGAAACTATTGTTAACATTGAAAGAACCTAAATGATGTTTTCCTTTGTTTTTAACTATTTGCTGCCCATTCTTGTGCATAGACGTCACCAGATGGTTTTCAAACTATCACAACTTATATTTCGCCAGAACGCTTAATTTTAGCGCCAAAGTTTAGCAGTGGAAAGTAAATGTAAAGGTGCATGCAGATAGCCTTTGAAGAATTTCAATGATTCTTAAAGCAAACATCAGTTTAGCCTGGCTAGAGTAAGAAATATAAGATTGTGCTGCCTTGATTCTCTTTAGAATAAAAGGAGAGCGAGTGAATCTCTGGGAAGCTTTCAAGATTGCTATTACAGGGACTGAGCTCCAGTAGATCAAGCAGGATCTGTTTTGTGACCTGCTCTACTCTGAAGTTTTAACATCAAGGAGATGATACAAACCAAGTTCTGGAAAATATTTTTCACAGGCCAACTAACCCAATCTCAAATGGACAAAGGAGCTGTTGGTGGGGAAGCAGGGAGGAAGGGGAACAACAAAATATACTATTGCTTACACAAAAACATCAAGATTTGGCCCTTCTATCTTCTCAGTATAGAGACAAAGGACCAATGTTACTTCTTACATGGAAAACGGAACCAATATTTGCATAGTTATCACTATCACTTCAAGGTTTTGGTGATGGTTTTTAAGTCCTTACATGGCATGGGTCCGGAATACCTCGGGGACCACCTGCTGCCGGCGTCGACTCCCCTCCGCCCTGTGCGTTCCCACAGAGAGGGCCTCCTCAGGGTGCCTCCGGTCAGAGAATGCCGGCTGGTGGCCCCCAGGGGGAGGGCCTTCTCTGTGGGCGCCCCGGCTTTATGGAATCAACTGCCGGTGGAGCTCCGGATGGCACCGGATCTCCGCTCCTTCCGGCGCGGGTTAAAGACCCATTTATTCGAACAAGCTGGCCTGGCCTGATGGGGGAATGTCAGGGTTTTTATGGGTTTTTTATTGTTTTAACTGGGCAATTTATTTAATCTTTTTTAACTTTTGTATTTCTATTTATATGCCCTGTTCACCGCCCTGAGTTCTTCGGGAGAAGGGCGGTATAAAAATCCAATAAATAATAATAATAATAATAATAATAATAATAATAATAATAATAATAATAATAATAATAATAATAATAATAATAATAATAATTACAAAAATGATATAGGCATGTTCACACTGATAATGTCAAATTGTTCCCCAACGCAGCAGTATATTGGGAGTGGAAAATCTACTCATTTCCTCTCCTTCGCAGTTTTACTTCTGTTGTCAAGAAAAGACCCAGACTTTTCAGAAAAAGCTCGTCTCCGAAGCCAAAATACATACATAGACCTAGGCACTGAACATAAATGTATTAATGTGAGAATATTGAAAGTCATTGCAGGTTTTCCTTTGCTGCTTATTTTCACTTATTTTTCAAGACTGCTATAGTCTAAATTTCATTACAAAGCTGTATTTCCTGATATGAATGACACATTAGGATTTATGTATTTTGTAGCTATATGTATTATACCCAAAAATAGTCACATGCCCTTAATTCTACTTATTTCATCAATATTCTGCTCTATATTAGCCACTCTTAAATAATTATTACATTTCCTTTCAACCACTACATGCTCCAGATCCAGAAGGAAAAGAGAGGGAGGGAGAGGGAGAGAGATTCCATGTAATTTCTGGAAAATTGTGACTGTTATTTTTTAGTTTTCAAAAACATACAAAAAAGTACAAATATCTAGAAATCATAATTTATATGTAGTTAGATGTCCACAAACCTCAATTTAAGTAAGATCAATACAAAGGTGAAGACAAAATTAAAGTGTTTATTGTAATAGCGTAACCTGTAAGTAAAAACATAACTTTTTGCATTATGGCTAGAACAATTTTATATAGCCAGAAATCTTCCAAAGTTTGCAGTGTTTGATGTCAACATGGTTAACTTTCTTCTCCAACTGTTTGCAAGTTAACTAACCAATTTGGTTTTCACATTTGACTGGGTTGAGCTGAAACTGAATTTTAATTTGCAAAGAACAATTTTACCAGTGAGCTATTTAAGATGGGTGCTGTTTCGATCTCAAATACAGCTGAGAAGGTTTGGATGAAGAACTCAGGTTTATGCATTAAGGCCCCGCTTGTAGTTATGATAAAGCATCTTAAAGACGTTTTGGTCCATCCACTTGTAGAAATGGATGAAAGTCGTGAAAAGTAGAAAAAGATCAGGCTTAAATATTTGTGTATTGTCACTATCCTATTAAATGCACTTTAAATTTAATCCAGTTTGTAAAAATTAATTTAAATAAACATGTTAAAATCTATACTTAAAATATCCTAAAACCAAGTCCATTGCCTTTTATTAACTTCATAAGATAGGTCCCCAATCTTTTGGGCAGCAGGGACCGGTTACGTGGAGAAAGGTTTTTCCACAGACCAGAGGGGGTGTGATTTTGTGTGCTGCCTGTATCCCGTGGATGGGGCTTTCCTTGTTTGTGCAGACCGGTTGCTGGCATGTCGCGGCCTGGTACTGGTCCACAGACCGGGGGTTGGGGACCCCTGTCATAAGAGACATAATGGTTGGAAATAATATCCAGTCATTATAAATTTGACATATATCATACATTCTTGCGGCAAATTATTATTTATATGTTGTTTCTTGGGGAAAAAACATACTGCCTTAGCCTTAGCAGTTTATATTTTCTTAGTCGTTTGCTTTGCTTTCTGAGAAATTGAATATATTTGCCTTATAATAAATTTATTCCCAGACTAAAGATTCAGAATTCCAAGTATATTACAGAGTCCTGTAATGATTAAAGCATGATTCATAGGCTTTAAAAAAGTAGCTAAAGATATTTTACCAAAAAAAAAAGTGATTTCAATTTCAGGGACGCAAAGTTGATATGAATGTAAATTTGCATTATAGTTGCCTAAAGGAAGACATGACTGCAGTGACAGAAAATAGCCTTTTCTCACTGTTCATATTCCTACTGTGGTTTGTGTTGTTGTTTTTTTCTCCTGCTGTACATATAACATAAAGGTTTAAAACAAAATGATGTATTTTTCTCTGCATATAGGCAATGACTGTAGCCTTCTTTCATATATTACCTGCATCTTTTGCTAACTAGGGTGCATGCATCATTTAATATGAAAACATGGTATAGAAGAGAACGTTAATTATTCTTTGCCAATGCATTGCTCCAGTAACTGCTTCAAACTGAAGCATCATTAAACATATAAAATTGCAAAAAAGTCCAAAGTTAAAATGCTCAGCTAATTGTTTACAAAAGAGGTGTCGAAAGGTTTTTTTAATGTAAAAACTGGAAGCCTTTATTTCAAAACCTAAATAAAATAAAATAAAATAAAAATCAGAAAACAAATTATGCAGAGGAAGGGGTGGGAAGAAAGGGAGAACAAATACTGAAGAATTCAAGGAAAAAATACACAGAAACTTTGGGAGGGGGGAAGAATTTTGTTTTCATTCAAACCAGGAATGGGCATTTGTTCTCCAAGTCTTAGCATAAAATAATGCTTAAATATTCAAGACTATAAATCACCAACCTTACGCATACAATGGATACAAGTTGATACAGAACTAAAGGAGAAAACACGTATTTCCCCTAAATGTCATATGAAAATGTAAGAGTGCAAGAATTCAAATTAAGAAATAAAAGTGCATTTTTCCACTCCAAAAATACAGAGCGACTGATGATTGGCAGGAAACAAGAGATGAGGCCTTGTTAACAACCGTATGAGTCCACCTCTCTCTCTACCACGGTGCCTAGTGCCAGAGATGCTTAAGGAAGGTATAAATACATTTACTCCTGCTGCCTTTCCATGAAGCCCTAGATATATCTGTTAACTCAAAATAAACATAATCACTGTATATGAATATCATAAGCACTAAATTGCTTACATTTCTGCAATCAGAAAAAAAGAAAAGAAAAAAGAAAAAAAACACCTATTGAGAATTAACCTAAACTCGGCTTCGTTGCCATGAAAAACAGAACCACCTTTTTTTAAAAAAATGTTGGGCTATTATTTAAATCCTTGTGTAAAGGTCTTTCCATAGCCCAGGGGTAGGCAACCTCGGCTCTTTTATGACTCATGGACTTCAACTCCCAGGAATTCTGGGAGTTGAAGTCCATGAGTCATAAAAGAGCCGAGGTTGCCTACCCCTGCCATAGCCTAACGACAATGTAAAGTGATATCCCACACTGAAAAACTCCTTTCAACTGGGTAGTACTGCAGATCACCCTTACTATGAATCTTCCCTCTGCCAAAAGAAGACTGGCTGGAATGCACAGAGAACATAAATTCCTAGTCTTCAAATGCACATTGTGACTGTAGGCAGGTAGGGGAACAGTGAGGCAGAGATACGCTTAACAAGAAAAAGGCAGTATCAGGCTAGCAACTCCTTTTGCTAAACCTTAATGAGATGATAAATGCTTAAGAGTGAATTTAGATTTTCTTCCCCACATTCATCCTTCAGTCATGCGCTTGGAATATGCACTTCTTCAGTTCCACAGATTAATTCTTTTGGCATCATAGATGTATGCTTAAAGCTTTCTTGTGGGGGCTTATGTTTATCAAATTGCCCAGCTGAATTAGCCATGTGCAGTTCAATTGATGAGCTTTTAATTTGCATACTTCTTTCCCCCAAATATCTGAAACTTGAACAGCCCAATGTTTCTCTTGTCAAAGCAAAATTGCATAAATAATGTGGGAAGCGCTGAAGAACAGAACTCCTTCTCAAATTTTGACAACTAATCAGATCTCCTCTTATGATTTTATTGGAATTTCTTCTCTGCTTTCCTGGAATTATGTAAGTTGGTAACAGGACAGCAGCAATCACTGTTATTCTCTTAACCTAAGAATCAAACCGAATGTATTAAGCTGTACAATATCTGCAGCTTAATGCTTTCTTCACAAAATCAGCTCCTACCGGATTTCAAAATGGCAGTGATTAAAAACTCCATTAAGCTTTACGGCATTATATTGCCAACATCTATGAAGAGGCTAATTTTACACAATTAAACCACGACAAAAAAAAAGTACACTGGGAAAACCTTGTCCAGCCCTCAATAGAAAGCTTTTCAACACATATTTATAGAGCTACAAATTGTACGATTAAAAATGTTCTATGTGCATAATTGGATGAATGTAGAGTCCCAAAGAGTTGGTACAAGTTGTCTGCATCCCCAAAAAATCATTAAACCAAGAAATGGATAGTACATAATACTGTGAAGAACCATTACCCCTTAAAAATATTCCAGATTCAAACATGATTTAGTTAAGTCTTACTGTATTCAGTTGCTTAGCAGACTATATGCATGGATTTTAATTTTTTTTTAAAAGTTCTTGCTGATTAGCACATATATATATATTGTATATGTATATATGTGCAAGACAAAAGGCAATGCTTAATATAA
This sequence comes from Vipera berus, assembly GCF_964194415.1. Lineage (NCBI taxonomy): Eukaryota > Metazoa > Chordata > Lepidosauria > Squamata > Viperidae > Vipera > Vipera berus. The sequence continues at coordinate 108,704,428 of NC_138206.1, forward strand.
ATATTTACTAGAATGAACAGAACTGGAACTTAAGCATGAACCATTCTGTCATTCACTAAGCGGCAAAAGAATCCTGCTTCTCATACAGTTGTCATCTTTCCCTATTCAGCGGAAGGTAACTGGTTGGTTGGAAGTTCACATTGATAAGAGAAAGGAATGCCTGGTTCCTGCAGTCTGTGAATGAAAAAAGCCAAGAGTTATATTTCAATATATGTGAACTGGATTGAGCGGACGAACAAGAAGCTCTTAATCCATTCATCTTGTCATATATTACAATTATAAGATGCTACTTGATTACTCAAAAATGGTCAAGTGCATACAAAGAAGCTTCAAGAAATCATGACTGCTTCATTAAGTCTACTAGCGATGTCAAAATAGTTATTTTTTCTTTTAAATCTCTTTTGGAAACGCCAATGCCTGTTGTGATTCAGGGTCAGCCTGTGGGTTCGGCATTTGGGTCGGATGATTCAGAGGAGGAGGAGGGGGGTGTTGGAGAGGTTGCTGAGGGGGTTGGAGAGCTTGCTGATGAGAGCCCTCAGCCAGGCCCCTCCCACCTGGTCACGACGCAGACCCAGCTGTGTGAGCCTGACAGCGTGGATGAAGATGACCCACAGCTGGCCCTGTTCAAGGACGCCTGACGCAGGAGGCAGTCAATCAGGAGTAAACAGAGGAAGGCAATAGGGCACCTCGGAAGGAGGCAGAGAGAAGCCACGCCCTGAACTGTATAAAAGGGGAATGCGTGGGAGGGCTGGTTTGCTGAAGGCAACCGCTTGAAAAGCTCCTGTTTCATGGTTCGTGTCTTGTTCTGTTTGCTTTTGTGCCCATAAATTTGGCAGGCTTAGTTCCAGCCTCTTGCCTTCTTGTAAAAAGGGTTGTCCCTGCCTTATCTGCAGGGCCGGTAGCAGGCTGGTACAGAACAATGCCATCAAACGCTTGATCGGTTAGTACCACGGTATTAAGAGTTTTCAGCAGCCATTCAGCTGGAATATCCATCTATCAGGCATGCTGAATTTTGCACTTTTCCAAAGTACCATAAATCCCTCTGCTTAAACCAGTATCTACTATTAAAATGCTAAGTGTTCTCTCTTTAGGCATCTAGAATTATATGCATGCTTTTAAATTGTTTGTAATACTATTGCAATTTTCATTTTGATTTAGACCATGAAGTATTTTGAAGGGTGTTGTCACAGGGCTGGCTGGCTATTGCAATAATTTCTAAAAAGTTCACTAGAGTTAATTAATGTGAAGCCATAATAAATTGGTGGGCTACAACTTTTGTCACCAAAGGCTTCTTAGCTAATAACTGACAGGAAAATAAATTGATTTTAAATGTTGTTAACTGTTACACTTGGGAAATTTGTTCATGGTTCTTCTGTCCCATCTTATATTTTATAATTGTAGCCATCTGAAGGTTTTCTTTGGCCTTAACTAATTGCTCCTTAAATCGATATTTCCATTTGAACTATAATCGTGAGTATGTATGTGATATGCCTACCTCAGCCTTTCCTTCATTCCCTCTTATAACTAAAGTTTTCCATAAAATCTTTGGTTTATATTCTCAATCTCCAATTGTAATCAAGGCTTAAGGATGTGTAGAAACATTTGTACCTTTCTTATCTCGCCTTCATTTTGTCCTTCTCCCCCTTCCCCCCATTATAGGATTTAAGCTCCTTGAGAGAATTCATTTAAGTTGCTTATTTAATTTGTTAAAGACACCATGCATTTAAATGTCACCAAAGTTATGAACATGTCTGGGTAGAAACAAAAGAATTCTGAATAATCCCTATTTTGATGTGAAATAAAAAAACAGTATGCCACAGTCACTGTGAAAACTAATAATAAACTGAATATACTGTGCTTCAAATCTCACTTTGCCACACAATTTCTAGTCGACATTTATTAAAGCCGTCTTCAGCTTACAATATATATATATCACAGATTTGATATAAGTGAATAATAACACTGGATTTGTATTATTGTATATGTGGCCTTAAATGCCAAGTGCTCTGAAATCTGTAAGATTATATAAATGCTTTTATAATGAATAAATTAAACTCTTAAAATTATCCGTCAATTAAAACTCATCGCCTTCTTTGAGATTTGATACTAAGATACATTCTTAAAACTGTTGAGATATGAAAAGGGTATTTTAAGAGTCTGATCTACCCTCACTATGAAAATTTGAAAGAGATTGTATGCAGGGGGGTATATTCCCTTGTAATGGTCAGGGTAATATATAAATTGGGTGAATCCAACTGAAAACCAAAAGATTACACATAATACCAACTTTATTTTCCAAAACAGCTTTTACCGTAATAAAACAATAAACTTTGTAACAGTTGATTAGCACATGCCTAGACTATAGGCAGATGTAACAATTATTTAAGACACACTATCACAAGCTTAGCACTACTTGTGATGAATATTTGTAGAGGATTTTTTTGGGGGGTGGGGTGGGTGTTATTGACAAAATAAGCTTGAAAAATCAAGGATAAGAATTTTTTTTAGGTTTAAGGATTTCCAGTCTATATAAGACATTGTTCAGCATGAAAATATTTCTTTCCATTCATTGTTAGCTAAAGTTTTCCTTCAGATGCAATTTTAAGTTTTTACTTATAAAGGGAGAAACATGGCTTACCTCTAATACAAGAAGAAAAATCTTGTTCTATGAGCTGCCGCCATACTTTCAGACATATTTCTAACTTTCAGGTAATTAACAAAACCTCGGAAAAATAGGAGGAGGCCTAAAACCAGAAACAGAGTATGAAATATTTAAACACATTAAATATTCCGGCAGCTGCAGCACACTGCTGGCTCATATTTAAGTGGTGGTCTACAAGAACACCTAGATCCCTCTCGCTAACTTTGAGCCAGGTACCATCACCTGTGCATTTGTTTGTTTGTTTGTTCTTGCCTTTGTGTAGAACATTGCTTCACTGTATTTTACTTTACAATTAAAGATTTAATTTCAGGAACAAGAATTTTTCATCCAAACCGTGGCCCTCTTAGAAAACAAACAACAGGACAAAAACCTAATTTCCATTGCAAAATTGCAATCCTTACAGGTAGTCCTCGCCTTATGACCACAATTGCGCCTCAAATTCCTGTTGCTAAGCAAGACATATGTTAACTGAGTTTTGCCCCACTTTACCATCTATATCCTTCACCAGGATAAGGCCCCCCTGAATTTTGGAATCATCATGTAAGTAGAGTACCTATGTTGGTTGAAGAAGTACCTTAATAAGGTATGTGAAAAGTAGCTTCATAAGATGTTTCTAGGTAAAACTGCAGCTCTAAATTAATGTCCACTGCTTGAAATCAGCTAGACCAGGGGTAGGCAACCTTGGCTCTTTTATGACTGGTGGGAGTTGAAATCCACGAGCATAAAAGAGCCAAGGTTGCCTACCACTGAGCTAGACCATCAGGGAGAGGACTGGCCATGAGAAGCCAAACAACCTGATTCCAAACTCTTTATGACCTTCCACCCCAGTTATAAAACCTTGAGCTGGGCCAGTAACTTATTAGCAACCAGTGTAGTTCCTTCAGCACGTGTATATTTAACAGGACCAATGACCTTCTAAGGAATTTCAACGTTGTGTTTTCTGCCAGCTGCAGCTCCCAAATCAAATAATAAGGATAGCCTTGCATATTGTACATTGCAGTAAGCCAAATATGAAGCTAGTATATGGACAATGGTGGCTACAGTATCCTTCTCTAGGAAAGAACGTAGCTAGGAAACCTAACTAAACTACTAACAGCCTTTTCTAGCCAGAGATAACTTTAGGAGTACCCACAAACTACATAATGTTTCTTCTGAGGAATTGTAATCCTATTCAAAACGGTCAAATTTCCCAAGTTCTATATGTGAGGAGCATGCACTCATAAGATCTCCATCTTTGGCGGATTCAGCATCAATCTATTGGTCCTCGATCCATTATCGCACCTATAGGCACTCACCCTAGACATGCAAAGCCTTTTTCCAGATTCCAGCCTTATGGTACAGCCGAGCATCATAAACATATGGATGACAGCTAATCTCAACTCCTAATGACAGTTCACACTTTCTTTGTGTAAATGCTAAAAAGTATCTGCTGTAAGACATTAATACAGAGCATCCACAGTATACCTATGGAATGCTAAGGTAGTTTTTACCCAGTGCTGCACTCTAAAACTATACTTTTAAGTAGGAATGGAACCATTATAGAATAGTGCTTCCAATCAACATCTCATGGAGATATTCAGAAGAATGCTGTGACAACAAGCAGAGAAATAAGATCTTCAAGGCTTGAATTTGAATTAGAGCAGTTCAAAATAATGTGTCTTCTAAGAAGAGCTGCAGTGCGCTGACGAAGCAAACAAAAATTAAGTAAAAAATGTGTTGTACCCTAGGTAGAGACAGCTTCAGATCATTCTGTAACTACCAGAGACTAAAAAACCTTGAGTCATCCATATGATTGCAATCAAGTCACCCAAAGTCATACCTTTACTATCCTCAAGCATCTTATTACCCTATGAAAATTCTGCTTATAGCATTGGTTTGCGATAGGCAGACCATTCTTGAGACAGATAAATACACTCACAGGGACATGCCCACCCATTCATAATATATATGTTCTTTCTTAAATTTGGATTTTATATGGAGTTAAAATCAGAAAATTAAACCTTTTGATCAGCACTTACCAAGTACAAGAAATATCCACCAAAGCCAGTACTGTCCATTGAAATAGCCGGTAAAGTAATCTGAGAACTGATAAGAAAAAAAAGCCAAAACATAAAGTTATCACTATGATATATGAAAGATTACTGATGCAACAAAGATGTAATTTGGATATACAGAAATACTAAAAGGATGTACAGTTAATGAATTTTAAGAAATAAAAAAATGCTCTAATACTGTTATTAGAACAGTAGAGAAAACTTTAGGCATTTTGCTAGGTGTAGTTGCAAACAAAGAAACGTAAGCCATTTGTGGAGAAAATATTAAACATGTGTCTGTTTAGAGTTAGTTCGGCACTATAAAAGTTCTATTGGTACATAAAATCCCTCCCAGTACCTGCCAGCCAAAATAATATAATATTTTTTTATATATCAAAACCAGAAGTCCCCAAGATGCTGATCTGAGTACAAGGCATGTATTACACAAGTTGAAAACCCTGTAACAATGTTTAACTGTTCTGATGGAGCACCCACAACTATGAAGGCAAATCGTTCCATGGGTTAATTGGTTCTCACTGTTAGGAAATTTCTCCTTAGTTCCAGGTTGCTTCTCTCCTAAATTAATTTCCATCCATTGTTTCTTGTCTTGCTTTCTGGTGCTTTGGAAAAATAGGTTGACACCCCCCCTCTTTTTTGTGGCAGCCACTCAAATATTGAAACACCATTATCGTGTCACCCCTAGTCCTTCTTTTCGCTAGATTAGCCATAAGGCAATTCCTGCAACTATTCTTCATGTGTTTTAGCCTCCAGACCCCTAATCATCTTTGTTGCTCTTCTCTAAACTCTGGGACACCGAGCGCAGAAAATCAATGTATTTCTTTGATTAATGGAAATAGTTACGTTTATTTATTTGTATCCCATCTTTATTATTTTTACAACTTACTCAAGGCAGCGAACGTATTTTCCTCTTCCTATTTTTTTCGCACAACAACAACCCTGTAAGTTAAGTTGGGCTAAAGGGTGAGTGACTTGCCCAGCTGGCTTCACGGCCAAGGCAGGACTAGAACTGATGGGCCTCTCAGATTTCTAGCCTGGTGCCTTTAACCACTACACCTAACTAGCTCTCATTTACATAGAATTCAACTAAGTAATTCATAACAAGCCAAATCATATTCATATTTCAGTAAAAAAAAGATTTTCATTGCTACTCAAGGGCAAAAGTAGGAAGTCTAACAGCAAAAGTCCTAATTACACCACACAAAACAGCCATTTAATTTTGGTTGCAATATGCAATCGAATTTAGTTTCCATATGCTGACGTTTTACTAGCCTAGGAAATCAACTTTATAACAGACCAAGGAATATACCATTAGAGACTTTTATTGTATTTCATTTAACATGCTTCCATAGTGAAATGAAAAAACAAAATCCCCAAATAAAAAAACTCACCCGGACAATAAGAATCCATTTGATCAAAGACAATCCAAATCCACAGATTGCACCATACCTTCCTGCTATGGTGTTAGTAATACAGAATGATAAGCAAAATCCAATCCAGTTGAAAATGAATGCCACTAAAAAACAAAACACAACTTTTTGTTAAAATTTGAATTAACTGCAGAAAGGCATTTATGAGAATTCAAGTATTTTTCAAAGTGAAGGCAATTATTATCAGTGACTTGGGATAGAGAATTGATATCAAGTGATGGAAAGGCAGACTCTTAACACCTCTAGATCTTGCCAGTGGAAACCCAAGGTGAAATCAAAGAAATATTTTTTAAAAATGGTCCTTTGGTCTTCTTGCATGAGATACCATGTTTCCCTGAAAATAAGACCGTGTCTTTTTTTTTTGCCTCCAAAAGAGGCGACACATCTTATTTTCGGGGTAGGCTTTACCTCACCTCCAGCCCCACCCAGCCAGTCCACTTCTTCTGGGGCCGAAGTTCTGCAGCTGCATTCGGGCCTGCATTTTGCAGTCAGGCCTTTCCGGAAGGCCTAAGCAGACAAGTACTGAGCTATGGATTGAATCCATAGCTCAGTTCTTGGCTGCACAGGCCTTCCGGAAAGGCCTGTGACTGAGAAATGCAGGCCTGGCTACAGAAGAGGTCTCAGAAGAAGAAGTGGGCCAGCAAAGAGAGGCCTGGGTGCAAGGTAAGTGGGTATGGGGTGGGTGGGGCGGCTCCACCACCCCACCCCAGCTTGATTTTTAGGTGTGTGCCTCGCCCCCAAACTAGGGCTTATTGTTGGGGTAGGGCTTAAATTAGGCCCACGCACCCACCCCAAAATCAAGCTAGGGCTTAATTTCGGTGTAGGCCTTACTTTCAGGGAAACACGGTATTTCAGGTAAGAAATCGTAACAAAGATTTAGATGAGAACAGCAATACTGAAGCGTCACATTGAGATGTATCTTGGTGAGAGTGACATCACTGCATTAGGACATGGAAACCTATCCAAGAAGCCACTGTCTGATGGCAATAAGACTTGTGGTTTCAATATCCGGTAAAATATCATTACAGGATGAGTTATATGTGAATGATGCCTGGTGCCACAGTATCATAGAAATATACGGAGGAAATAGTTGGAAAATATTGGTTTCTTTCAACCTTCTCCCATATGAAAGATGAGAGGTTAAAAGTTGCACTTTCCCCCCTTTTTGAGGTGAATGCCAACTCTCCAAAGGACTGCTCATCTTTTCTGAGTTTCTGAATGCAAGTAGTCCTTGAGATACAACAATTCATTTAGTGACTGTTCCAAGTTACAACAGCACTGAATAAAGGAACTTATGATCATTTTTCACACTTAGCAACCATCCCCATGGTCATGTGATTTACATTCAGATGCTTGACAACTGACTCATATTTATGACAATTGCAGCATCCTGGGGTCATGTGATCCCCTTCTGCGACCTTCTGACAAGCAAGGTCAATGGGGGAAGAGCCAGATTCAATTAACAACCATGTCACTAACTTAACAACTGCAGTGATTCACTTAACAAATGTGGCAAGAAAGGTCATAAAATGGGGCAAAATTCACTTAAAAAATTTCTCACTTAGCAGCATAAAATTTTGGGCTCAGTTGTGCTCGTAAGTGGAGGACTACCGGTACCACTGCAGAAAAAATCAAATCTATATGGCTTACACCAAGACTGGAACGTCTGTTATTGTGACTTAACAGTCACATTCTCTTCTAATATGTTAGTATTTACCAAAATCTACAGCACTGGAAAATGTAGGAAACAGGATCTCAAGGATTGTCTATACTACATTTGTTTTCCTTTGTGTTAAGAACAATGTTTGATATTGTTAGGCAACTTGTGACTGGACAACTCTATAATGTAGGCAGAGAACTATCTACTCCTGAGTTTATTGCCCTAACATCAGCATTTCAATCTGTAATTTTAGGCCTGCCTCTAGATGGTTTTGTAGCTGCCATGGTTTATAATTGGTGTTATTTTTTAAAATATGCTTTTGGCATGTCATATGGGAATTTGTATTAATATAAGAGCATCTGGTGTTTTTGTTGTTGTTGTTTTAAAGTCCTTCATGGTTTTTCTATGCATACGTTATGGGAAACAGGGCAACTGCTATATCTTCAATCCCAGTAGAACATTGCTCAAAAAAGGTATTTAAAAGAAGATTCAAAAAATTATCTTAAATATTTCAGAGAGCATATTTTATGCTTTTCATTGTGCAATATACCATATATGCCAGGTCTTCTTTTAAGAGTCCATGTTATCTTGATAAGCTATTTACATGGTTTACTTTTCTCTAGGATATGTACCCAGTTAACTGCCATTTATGGAAATATTAATCAGCAAGAATATAATTTTCTTCCCATATTACTTTATCTTACCTATGATCAAATGCTGTAAGTCTTAGAACTTTAAAGTTGTAATGAATACATTTGTCACAAGGTGGCAGTCACATACCACAAGTGGATTGTAACCACTTTCGTTACAAATTATATTTTAAAAGACATACATGTAGGAATAAAAGTTTTCTCTCCATCAGCAAGAGATAATGTCAGGAAATTAAGTGACAAATATTTACAGTTATTAAGTACATTGTTTTCAATTATTCTGCAATGAGGAAAAAAACAACTGAAATTATCAACTGAAAATATACATTTTCAGCATTTACAGCAAAGACAATAATCACATTTTCTCAAACCCTCTGCCATATCCTACCAGCACTTCTGCTTTCTATCAGCAGGCCATGTACATGTATCCCCCAACAGAGAAATATTCTGCTTTAAATAAAAATAACTTAAATAACAGAAAAATTACTGACTGAAAAAAGCCAACATAAAAATGCCATCATTTCCCACACGGAGTTGGTCTGCATCGCTGAAGTCATCTCTTGGGGGATATTCTTCTTCCTTTTTAAGAGGACAAGAAACACATTTTAACAGAGCGATAATGTGTAAGATCTTGCAAATCACAACTTTTTGCAAGAGTAGGAATCTATGTATTAAAATCAAGGATGCATTATTACAAGGGATGTATGTATTTCGGTTATCCAGTTTAAGATGTAAACTTGTCATAACCCTTCATTAAAATCAAATCAACAATACATGTTCAAAATGTGTCTTATGTTGTATTTATCAGCAGCCATTTGCCCCCGTTTTTAAGTTATAGTGAGTAAAAATGGTAGAAACACAGAAAACCTAAAGGCAGAGAGAGAGACCTTAGCAGTCCATCGACTTTGCCTTTTGAGGTTTTTTTTCTAATTTATGTCTTTTTCATTATTTTTATTTTATATTTTTTTTAATGAAATGGGTCTTTAGATGGCCTTTCCCTCTCCTTGACTAACCTAAAATTACCTAGCATGTGGACATCCCATGCTTGCCTGTTAGAACATTTTACCTTACTTTGGCAGAATCTGGATATAATATACAGGATCAGGCCTGAGTAGTCATTGCATTGGGGACTGGTAAAAATTCCAGTTTTAAAAACTTTGGAAAAAGGCAATTACAAACAATTTTTGTACTGCTGCCATGACCCAAACTCTCTAGGAATGGAACTCAAAGGAGATTTTATCTTTTTTTAAAAAAATAGGTTTAGGAGTTTCTTTAATCAGTCCTCATCTAAAGATCATTTCTATGGATCACATGACTTATTATCAGTTATTGTGCTAGCCACAGTTATAATAGACAGCAGCCCTTGAGGCACTGCAAAATGAGAAACATGTTAATATAGGTAAATATCTTTCATTATGTATAACGTTTCTTTTCTTGGGACATTCCCCTTAGGAACTTTATGGGGTAGGGAATAACAGAATCTCTTGGTTTCCTCATTCAATGGTACACCAGTCACTAGACATTTAAAAACAACACACTTTAAATGTTGTCATTTTGTGACTTGAAATCTTTCTTTTTTGTATGTGAAAGCAGGAAGGAATGACTAATCCATAGTATAATCCTGAGTTTCCTATACTCCATTCAAAAAAGGCGTGTATATCTATAAGGTGCAATGACTGGCTACCATTCATAGCACATATATTATTTATTATTTTATTTTATTTTATTTTGCCCTAATGTATGTCCACTGGCAGAATATTTCACCAGACACATTCAATTAACTTTTTTCTATAATGTTTAATGGAAAGCAAGTAAGAATATAAGAATATCTACCCTTTCTATTCTTAATACTTGATGTGTATATGTTGTCTTAATATTTTATTACTACCATAGATGTGTATATATTGTCCAAATAATGTATCCAAAGAGAGGCTAAGATCACTCTTAAAGATACAAAAGATTATTGATTAATGAAAATATATTTATAATGCAAACCAATAATGAACTAACAACGAAAGCCAAATATTTTATATATATTGGACACAGTGGGGCTGTGCAAATGATCTACATGGGAAGGATGTGATACATCGATAAATTACAAAATAAAGTAAGTATACAACTGACATTTCACTAACACTTTAGAGCCCCCAGTTTTGGAACTATTGAGACATGCAGCATATGGCCATCCAAACATGCAACAACAATAGTAAACTATCACAATATTCAATCCACAAAGTACTGAAAGAATTCTAAAATTAATGCTTTGCTGATATTCAAACACCAGAGGGAGCTAACATCCTAAAAATTGTTACATGAAGTTGTCACGGCAGATATATATATATATATATATATATATATATATATATATATATATATATATATATATATATATATATATATATATATATATATATATATATATATATATATATATATGTATATATATATATTGCAACACCATTATAAAGTTTGTAAAGCAATTTATCTGCATGCAATTTCAAACAACTAAAACTTATAGCACAACACGGAAGCTGTCACTCTTCCCAAATAATCTCTATGAGGCCTGTTTTTAAATTTGAAATACAAATATGCAGATTAATACTCAGCAGAATTATGCAAACTAATTTACAAAGCATACATTTATCCTTTGAAACAAGGTAAGCTGTTATGCTATTTTTTTTAAAAAAAATCCACTCAGTGTACGTCTCTTTTTAAGTGGGAATTATTTTTAAACAGTAGGTTTATTTCTTAAAAAAAGACTTTCAAGAAGCTGTAGTATACTTTAAAGTATATTAAATTCATGTGTCACTTTCTACACTCCCAAAATATTGAAACAAACAAATCCTTTATTTAGAGCTTACAACTTATTTAAAGCTTAAAACTTGCTACCTCATCATTAAACGTTATTTACCAATATAGGCAATTAAATAGGCTATTTCACTGTTAAATAAATTATAACCCTAGAATCCTGAAGTTACGTACCTTTGAAGGAGGTAAAAGTACAGGATTTCACAAAATCTGGATTAGAGTACCTTAAGCTGAGGTAGTCAAAATTGTATGCCAACAAATGTTAATTCTTTTATACAAAGAAATATAATGATTTGCGAGGGCGTGTGTTTTTAATTATTTTTAACAGTAGTCACAGAATGAGTTAAAGCACTGAACTCTCCAATCACTGAAAGTCCCATCCTGATATATGATGACTCTTTAAATCTGCTGATCCTAATTACATGAGAAATGTATGAATAATGCAGAGATATTACAAGCACATGAGAGAATGAGAAATACACATCTGAACTTTACATTCAGATATCCTATGATACATTCATTTATGACTGAGATTAAGTAATGAGTCATCATCAGGAAAGCCGTCAACTGTTAAAACTATTTTTGTATGCAATTTAATTTTATTACACTATTTTTCCTTGAATATTCCGGTCAGCAGAGTCCAAGACCAACAAATATGTGATACATTAAGCTAAAGTATTTCAGAATGGTAGAATCTGATCTGTTATTCTGCCAAACGACTAATAACTTATTCACACAAATGCAACAACAAAAAAGGTTTATTATAAAATAAAGAAGTATAATTCATACTTCAAACTGCCTCCCACTAGAAAATTAATGTATTGGAAACCTTATTTGGTTTTACAAATAGGTTTTTCCTCCCCACAATTTCATCCAGAGCTCAGATGCTCACTGTACTGGAAACAGCATCTAAACTCTTAAAACTTAAAGCTCTCTAATCGGTAATTAGATGCTACACAAATGAATACTGGGACTATTTAGTACTTTCAATTAGATCTCCAAAAGACAGCTCAAGCATCATGTAGCATCTGTGTGAAGCTTCTTAAAGCACCTGTGTCCTTCCCAAGAGTCACAGAATACAGGTAATTGACTTACAACAGTGTGTTCAATGACTGCTCAAAGTTACAACAGCATTGACAAAAATGACTTATGATTGTTTTTTCACTGACAATCATTGCAGCATTCCCCGGGGTCACCTGCTCAAACTTCAGGTGCGGGGCAACTGGCATGTACTTATGACAGTTACAGTGTCCCCAAGGTGATTACATGACCCTCTGACAAGCAAAGTCAAGGGGAAGCCAGAGTCACTTAAGAACTGTGTAAACAACAACTGCAGCAGTTCACTTAACACAGGGGTCTTCAAACTTAGCCCTTTTATGACTTCTGGACTTCAACTCCCAGCAATCCTCAGCCAGGCACGCTAGCTGAGGAATTCTGGGAGTTGAAGTCCACAACTCACAAAAGGGCCAAGTTTGAAGACCCCTGACTTAACAAGTGTGGCAAGAAAAAATGTAAAATGGGGCAAAACTGACTTAACTTTCTCACTTAGCAACAGAAATTTTAGGCTCAACTGCGGTCATTAAGTCAAGGACAATTCGTACTTGGTGAAGGCAACCCTGTCATTCTGAAAGAAGGTATGGTTGCTTTAATTTGTTGGTGCATGATTGCCCCAAAGGATTTCTGGGAGATCAAATTCAAAGCAAAGCATATATGATAAATACGTTGAGTGCCTTCCAGCACTCTAGAGCAGACATGTCAAAACTTGCGATGTCACAACGTATCTGGACAGTTTTGCCATTGCCGGCAATGGGGTGGGCACGGCTTCTGCGTGATGCGTTTGGCCCACGGGCCGGCAGTTTGACACCCCTGCTGTAGAATGAGGATGACCTGCGCTACCTCATTCAGGGTGTCTGGCCTTTTAAGCAAAATGCCTCTGTAATTATTCTCCATAATGAAAAGAACTAATTATCCTTATAAACAAAAATTCACACATGCATAACGTGTCGAAATATGCCCTACCTTGCTCTGTGCAGCTCACTTCTAAATAAATCTGTGTGGGACTGCCATTTGTTATTTATTTATTTCAATGTTATTGGTTTATTCCAGGGGTCAGCAACCTGAAACAGTGAAAGAGCCACTCGGAACCGGTTCCCTCACAAAAGGAAAAACTGGGAGCCGCAAAAAATGTGTGCACATGCGCATACATGCGCGCATGCGTAGAACAGGGTTTGACTGAAGAGTGGAGCCAAGGCGAGATATGCACCTACCCTGCATATTTGAATTGATTGGTTGAACTTTTTTAGTCCCGCTTTTTTGTTTTTTGGACTGCACATGGCAGAGGACTGGGAGCCGCAGGAGACGGCTGAAAGAGCCGCATGCGGCTCCGGAGCCGCGGGTTGCAGACCTCTGGTTTATTCCATTTGTACAGCCACCCATCTGAAACCAGTGAGTCTGGGTGGCGAACCATCATAAAAACCGTTAAAACAGTCAAAACCACAATACAAAAAAAAACCTTAAAGGCAAATAACAGCCGAGATATATTATAATCCATCAGTGTCTGTATTCCGTTTTATTAGGACTATAATCTTACTGCATGCACTAGGACAGGGGTCTCCAACCATGGCAACTTTAAGACTTGTGGACTTCAACTCCCAGAAGCTGACTGAGGAATTCTGGGAGTTGAAGACCACAAGTCTTAAAAGTTGCCATGGTTGGGGACCCCTGCAATAGGATATTTCCAAACAGAAATGAACAGATTTGCAATGTAAGTCACTTTCTTTTATGAAAGTATTATAATTCATTTGAGAGGGTAAGTTCATTTAGAAAAGGAAAAGATTTTTTTTTAAAAAAAAATGTCTGCCGTAAATGAACTTCACTGCAAAATCTAAACTTCACAGAATGGAATCATACCTCTGGTGGACTCAGGAATATTTCATCAAACAGACTCCTAGACTCCCTAAATTGGCCGTGCTAAGCATGTAAAGAAAATAAGACAGAAGAGCTAAACGTGTGTTAAATTACAAGTCATTCTATCTCTGTAAATTAATTTTTAAATAAAATTTAACAATGAAGTTAAATCAAGGACATAGAAACCCAGTAATTCAAATTTTGAAGAAAAAAAAATAACGGTAAATTATTCCTACATAAACACGTACAGTGAATTTTGCTCAAGCCTTTGTAGCTGACTCATTGCATTTTTTTGTACAAAAAATAGAATGCAATGTAATAATAATGTATATATAATATACATAGAATATAATCCAATAATGAAATATTTTTTTAAAAAAAAACCTGCTTACTGGTCTCCATACAAGATTATATTATATTTATTACATGCTTTCTTGGATTGCCTGGACAGTATATAATATGCATCATAAAAATATTGTTGTTAACACAACGTGCACAGTATTTTTTTTTATCCCATTTATATCCCGCCCTTCTCCAAAGATTCAGGGCGGCTTACAATCTAAGAATCACAAATCAATGTGCTTAGCAATAGCCTTCATTCTATGTATATGCCTGCTTATTAGGGCTTTCGGGGGGGCCCAAGCGGTATTATTACAAAGTCAGCTTATTGCCCCCAACAATCTGGGTCCTCATTTTACCTACCTCGGAAGGATGGAAGGCTGAGTCAACCTTGAGCCTGGTGGGACTCGAACCTGCACTAATTGCAGGCAGCTGGTGTTACTTAAGGAGGCATTAGCCCACTGCTCCACCAAGGCTCTTTTTACAGATTAAAACCTGGAAAATGTCATCCCAACTGAAATAAAAGGGGCTAGCCTGTATAAATTCTTCTACTAGCAGCCTAGGAAGCTGAGCACCTGATGTAGCATAATCATATGGTGCTTTAACTGGTGACACTATCAGATTAAACGTAACCCATCAATATCTACAGAAATCTATCAGGAATCAGGGGGGGAAAAAGCCGCTACTGCTGCATGTCAAAGTCCTGGAAAAAGCCACTGCATTGATTGAGTTTCCAAATACAGGTAGTCCTCAACTTACAAGAGTTCATTTGGTGACCGGTCAAAGTTGCAATGGCACTGAAAAATGTGACTTAGGGCCATTGTTCACACTTAACGACCACTGCAGCAGCCACAGGGTCATGTGATCAAACTTCAGATGCTTGGCAACTGGCTCGTATTTATGACGGTTGCACGGTTGCGTGATCCCCATTTGTGACCTTCTGACAATCAAAGTTGATGGGGAAGCCAGATTCACTTAATAACCATGTTACACAGTAAACAATTGCAGTGATTCACTTAACAACTGTGGCAAGAAAGGTCGTAAAAAAGGGGCAAAACTCGCTTAATAACTGTCTTGCTTAGCAACAGAGACTTGGGGCTCAATTGTGGCCGTAAATCGAGGACCACCTGTATGCTGCACTTGCTTGGGTGGTTAACTCTTGTGCAAAGTCTGAGGTCTACCTTTCGGCAATCAAAAGTTTTGAAACAATTAAAAGCCTCCACACTTAAATACGAAATACGTATCCTTAAAAAAAAACAACTACGCAAACATGAAGAACTGGGACATGACTTAATACAGTGCATACAAAACGCGGACTTGTGTAGTGTAGTTTCCAAAGGGTGCATTTACGTAGCACGATCTGCTTACTCACTCTGTGGGCTGCTGCTTCTGCTGCAACAGCTGCCAATGCTGCAGCTTTGGCCTTCTCTGCCTCATCGTAAGTAGGAAGAGAAGTAGCTACGCTGTATGGAGGTGGCACTGGGTAAAATTCATTAGGTGATTCCACTTCTGTAAAAAAAAAATGAGACTCATCTGGGTGGAAATAAACAAGCCGAGGCTGAATCCAGATAAGACAAAGCTGCTCTTAGTTCAACACAGTTCTCTGCCAGCCATTGTCTCTAAGAGGAAGCTTGGATGGGTGGACAGGGTGCTGTTGTGGTGGAGTTGTTTGGAGTGTACCATGCTCGATTTGTTTTGTAGCTGCTGGTATGTGGCTGCAACCTGCTTCTCTTTCTTGATCCTGATTGTGTTTCCTGTTTTTTATTGCTCGTTTTGTTGTTTGATGTGGCTGGTCATTGACCGAATAAACACGTTTCAAATTCAAATTCAGATTTCAAGTTCTCTAGAGGAAGCAAGTCTATGACCTAGGACAGACATGTCAAACACAAGGCCCAGGGGCCAGATCTGGCCACCGAAGTGGTTTCATGTGGCCCATGAAGCCATCCTGGAAACAGTGAGGGAACGGCCCCCACTGCCTTGGCCCTGGCCCAGAGACCCTCCTTCTGCCAGAGACCCTCAGATCTGTCCCACTCCTGCCCAGGCCCCCACAGGCACCCTTGATGCGAATGATGTAGAGCTGGCCACGCCCATCCAGTAGGCCATATGCACTCGCCCATCCAGTAGGCCACGCCCACCCTGGCCACGCCCATCCGGCCCCCTGAGGGCAACTGCAATGCTGATGTGGCCCTCAATGAAATTGAGTTTGACACCCCTGACCTAGGACCTACTTCTTGGTGGACAATTGGAAGCTATGCCTAA
Source organism: Vipera berus (assembly GCF_964194415.1). NCBI lineage: Eukaryota > Metazoa > Chordata > Lepidosauria > Squamata > Viperidae > Vipera > Vipera berus. Next base: position 108,721,194 of record NC_138206.1, read on the forward strand.
AGGAATCTTGTCTAGCTAGCTATACTTGATGCACACTGTCACTACAGTCTTTCGTGGGAAGGCAAAGAGGCCTTTGTGGCAGTAACTGGCACTTTCATCATAACCAGCTTTGGTACTGTAAGGTGCTTCACATTCCCCTTTAAAGGCCAGTTTGAAACAAATGTTGATTTAAAGTAGAGTGGCCCACATATTACCTGCCACTAAATGCTGTAGGAACAATACATCTATGCTGTATGCCTTGCAGTGGGTGACAGTAGAATTCTGGGTGCAGTTTAAAAGTCCTATGTAGCAGGGTGTGGAATGATCTCTTTCAACTAGAATCAGCTAATCCACTATGACTATCTGGGAAACACTGTGTGCAATTCTCCAGTACTATAAAAGTGCACAGGAAGGGTGGGGGAGGCAGAGAGAGGAGGCATTATCATGCTGCCCGTATTATGGAACAGCTCAGTTTGCTCCCATGCGGTTTGGTTTTCTGGATGGAGGTCAAAATGGATCTCACCCGAAGAGTTTAACTTCAAATGGGAAAAAACTCATAGGGATGTTTCAACTTATTCCATTAGATTTTTTTTATTATTATTTCAATGTATGTGTTACATTTTTATTATTATAAGACTGGTTTTGTGGCTTTATATTTACATCCATGTTTTTGCACTGGTGAGTTATACGATCTAGATTAATTTGCTCTTATTTGCCAAGTTATATTCGTTTAATTATTGTAACTAATCCTGGATAGCGTGTCCTGTTTTCTACAAGTCGCAATCCCCATTTCCTACCCTACAAGAAACCCATGTCTTTTTAAAATGGTATGTACACATTTGTACACGTACGCATCCCCTAAAACCAAGAAAACACCCTTGCTTTCTATGCAATTACGGTTATTTAAAATTAAATCAATTAAATCAAAGATTTTTTTTTAAAAAAATCATGATTATTCTGTTGGAGTATAATCCGAGTTTAATCAATATCAATTAAATAAAAAACCCTAATCTCATAATGCATAGAGAGGAAGGCATGATTGGACAAATTAATTGCATGAAATCCAATTTAGCCTGTTTGTACTGATATGTGAAACAAAACCATTTGACTTTTGCATGAAAGAACTGAGCAAAGCAACTTTAAGCAGGTCAGCAGAGGCAGGCATAGGAGTGCTGGTGGCACTATTTCAGCATTGCTAAAAATACCTGGGGTGGTTATATAATCACGAAAAAAGACAGTACCTGTTGGTGCAGCTGCTTCTGTAGCGATGCTACAATAAGGTGGAGGGGAAGTATCCACTTCAGGTGAAGATGCCTCTGTTTGACAAGCTGGTGCAGTTTGCGTAGAAGTGGACGGTTGTTCAACTGTAGATTCTGCAGGATCATCTTCATTATGAAGCTTTAAAGAAAAACACATGGAATTAAATATATGCACCCCAATATGACATTTGACTAGATAATGTGTACTTAAGTGTTTGTGCTATAAGTAAACAAGAGAGTAATACTTTATCTTCCAAGCACTCAGACACTTAAGAGTTCTGTGTTGCTTTCATCTTGACTACCATGGAGATCAAAAGCATTACGGGTGACACGTTTTTCTCCCAGCCCTTCTATACTCGTCATGTTGTATGTTTTCTCCCTGATATTAATTGTATAGTGGGAGAATCCAGAATTAAGTGCGGAAAGTATTTCAAAACGATTTCTCTACTTAGCATCTAACTCCCTTCTTGCAACTGATTCTTGAATCTGATTACAGCTTACTGGTAGAAGGTGGTTCCCCCCTCAAATTCTCCTCTTCCTTCTGGTAATTATGGTAGCAGTGCTATGAAAAAGAATAGTGGGGTAAAATTGTCTGAAAAACAATTCCTGTTGCTATCCAAGCAATGCAAAAAAAAAAAAAAGAAAGAAGAAGTCACACCAACCTGATGATTTTAACCATCCATTTTAACTTGGCAGCCCAAGGAAACAACATGTCAGAACCCATTTCTTTAGCGGGGGGGGGGGGAGGAAGGTGGAGGGGGGGGGACTTTAGCTAGTTCAGTCTTTTCTTTTCCCATCTGAGGGTTCTGCCGTTCTCCTGGGGAGGGGGGGCGGGGAAGATCGAGGGAATCATTTTGTATCTTTTTTTCTTTCACTTAGCTGCTGCAATGTATCCTTCTCCACTTCCTCTATCTGCTTGCTCTTTGAACTGATTCCACCCTTGATGCCAACCTTAGGTGAGAAAGGAATGTGCCTCCGGGCATCTGGCTTATCTCTCGCTGCAGAAAAGGTGTGAAGGCCCAACGACACGTTTTCACAGCCTTGGGAAGGGAGTATTATCAGCCTCATTCCCACAGCGGACTTAACACCTGTGGATGGGCTCGTTTGAACTGACCGGATGAACTATTGGGGTGGGCTTTACTTTTTGCTCCTTTAATCTATTGATTTGAGCAGGAAACCCTCAGATCCTGCCTTCCATGCCTGCTGTCAGCTTCTCCTAATAAAAGTTCCTTTGGGGATGAAATCATCTGCTTTCTTGGGAAGAGGTTTTCAAGTGGGTCCTTACACAACAGCCAACGACATCAACACCCCAATCAATCCAATAAGAAGCCACACCCAACCAGGTACCACATAAATACAATGCATAGAATAGGGATGGCAAACTTTTTAGAGACTGCAACCCAAAACCCACTTATGTATCGTCGTGTGCCAGGTGGACGTGGCCCATTGGGTGGGCATGGCTGTGGTGGTAACGGCAGATTGGGTGGGACTAAGAAGTTCAATCAATCAATTCCAATTTTGCAAGATTTTTTTTCCCGCGAGAAGTTGAAATTGATTGATTGAACCTTTTTTTTTTTGCACACGGCAGCGGAGGCCTAAAGCGAAAAGGTTTTATAAAACCCAGCTGAAGCCCTAGGACTGGGGCAACGGTGCGCGTGCCCACAGAGAGGGCTCTGTGTGCCACCTGTGGCACCCGTGCCATAGGTTCGCCACCACAGGCATAGAACAACCCAAAGCACACATTTCAGTACAGAGTTCTCTGAGGATGGGCTCTAGCACAAATCCAAAAGCTCATTGTTTGTACTTCAGAGTTGCCTAGCAATCCGTAAGATTTGAAGTAAAAAAAGAATTAAAAAAAACCTATTTCATTATCTGTACTCTAACGTCGCACCTGTGCCCTAACAATCATAGTTAACCAAGAACAGGCAACGATATAAGTTGCCAAGGAGTTGTTTTTTTAAAAAAAAAAAAACTTTGTAGTCTAGAGCCCCAAGATACAATCAGCACATCAAGACACAACACAAAGTAGGCAAAATAGAATTTCAAAATATACACAAGATATTTGTATCTTTGAATCCTCCATCACTCACACACGTGTGTGTTCATGAAATTTCACTCACACACGTGTGTGTTCATGAAATTACACAGAGAGAACGATGCTAATGCAGTCAACACTATGATAGTACCTAGAAGAACGAGAAACTTGGTATTTTTAAAAACGTCCGTTACACTTGCCTTCTGACGAGCTCTGCTGTCTTGTAGCTTAAATTTATTATCTTTTACCCTGGGAATGGCAAAAGAGAATTTGCCCCTTTTCTGGGTTCCACTTTTCAGCTATTTGTAAAGTTCAACTTTACTTCCATTTGGTTTTCTCCTCCCAAGGCTAAGTAATAACTGGCTACCTGAATCTCTGCTCATAGAATTTAATTTCTAGTTTCATTTGACTGATCTACTGACTGGATCTCCAAACTCGACATTAAACTCTGAAATGTTATTTCTGTTTTCCTCTTAGGTTTTATAATTGCTTCTTTTTTTAAAAAAAAAATTCTTTTAACTGTTCTAACTTGTAAATATGAAGTGCTTTTAATTCTGTGTGTGACCAGCCATACGCTAAATAAATAAATAAATCTGACTGATCAACAATAATTCTGTATCATGGATTGCAATAGGTGTTCTAAGCAGGGTTTTTTTCATGCTGAATTTAAGCATGAAAACAGATCCGTTTCTATCAGACTTAGTTTTTTTTTAGGACTCCATCTTCGTTACGCTGTTCAATTAGTGATGTTACAGTTGTGTATTTTAACTTTAGTACCGTAATTACAACAATCGCTGAGCAAAGTCCAATTTATTATTGCTCTCTAACATCAACATCAACATCAACAACTGCTAAGCTTGTAAGCCGCCCTGAGTCTTCGGAGAAGGGCGGGATATAAATGGAATTAAAATAAATAAATAAATAAACATAAAGGTAAAAGGCCTGATAACAAGGACAGAACAGCAGAATGCAGGTTAAGTCATGTTCGGACATGTCTACATATGAACGCCCAGTCCCTCCTGGCAGCAGTTCTTTCGTCAGTCTGGTGTCAGAGCTCACAACTGATTGTATCGTGCATATCATGACCATAAAATTCTGGAAATAACCCTGACACTTTCTGTTATTTGCGTGGCGAGTTGAGATTTAAAATCTCAGAAATAAAACTTCATCCCACTTATCAAAAAAATGCTACGAGGTTTATCTGGGTTGAGAAGTGAGTGAACAAGGTAAGAAAATTAAGGACCTAGTATTTGCTGTATGAGATTTTATTAGACTTCCAAAAGGGTGGTTTCAGAGTTTGCACTCTTTGGTGTCTGCCACTCCTATTGTTTGGAGGAAGCAAAAAACAACCACCATTCATCAGATTGCTATTTCTGCCTAACAAGAACAATGATCATGAGTTTTAACATATTTCTCTTCCAAGATGATGTAGTGTTTTGTAAAGATGTTAGCTCGATGAAGCATTAAATGAAGCTCAAAAGCGTTAAATGAGGCTGCGTGGAAATAATTCACAAACGTCTGCAAAAATATTTCTGGAAAATCATCCAGAAGAAAACTCTTGCAATATAATGAGTGATCTCCTGAAGTTCTACCAAGCTACATGTTTACTCTTGGGCCCTTGCTTGGATTTTTATCCTGAAACTTTGGTGCACTCAGCAATGAGACGGTGAGCAATTTGACCAGGGCACGGCAGGTGGAGTCCCAGTATACCGGCGGACTACTGCTGGGCCCTTAGGAAAGATGCTCCTGAAATCAAGCAATGCTTCTCAAGCAATGCTTCTATTTAGGTAACACTTGTGTGCTTTAATTAACATGTAAATATAAGTTATGGTCAAGTAAAGCTATATGTCATGAAATAATCTTGTCTGATAAACAATCTATTCAAATTCTGCGTAAAAATTGCAAGATAATTCTGTTTATCTGAATTTTTGGGAGGGAGGGGGTTCCCCATGTTAAAAGTTCCAAGTATCATGTTTCTTCTTAGCACAATGAGCTGAAATTATGCAGGCACACAAGAATCCAGAAACTTCTTGCAAGCAATTTATTGCAGAGAAGAGGCCACCATTAAAAAAAAAATCAGCAGCTGCTGAGAACTATTTATTTATTTATAAGATTTGTTTGTATGTTTGTTTTACATGTTTGCATTTCTTGCACAATGCTGGCCCCATACACTTAATGCAAAGGACTGCCTATTTATTATAAAGTTATACCATTATAAAGTTATAAATAACGTTATTTTCTTTTAGGTAGAGACACAATTTCCCTCTGTTCCTGGTTTTGGTAACAACCTCAAAATTTTAATCCAATATTGCTGCTATTTCTACTTTATCAAGTGGGACTTTCCTAATGGTTAATATTAAATTAAGACCAGTCAATACTCTTGCTTCTGTGAAGAAAAGCTGTCAGCCAGGCAAGAATTTACTGAAGAGATCAGGTTTGAAAGATTTCTGGATAATTAAAACATCACATCATGACTATTCATTATCCTTTTGAACTATCTGCAAGCATATTTTAGAAAGCTTAATTCTTATCATTTCCAAGTTGGGGGACTGTTGGTCTATGGAAAGCTTTCAAAACTGGTACTTTATGCTGCACTGCTTAGGTTCAGCTGTTTCCAAAAATGTCTCTGTGCCTAATTTTGTTTTGTACTTTATATTTTATGTTCAAACCACACATCACCGATTCTGCACATTTGCCTATATAATTTCAGATAATCTGCAGAGGTCTTCTAGTCTGACCCCGTGTTCAAGCAGGAGACCCTATAGCACAGGTCCCCAACCTTTTGCGAACCAGGGACCAGTTCTGTGTAGACAGGTTTTTCCGTGGACCGGAGGATGCGTGGTTTTGTGTGCTGCCTGCATCTCGTGGATGGGGCTTTGCTTGTTTGTGTGGACCGGTTGCTGGCATGCTGTGGCCCGGTACTGGTCCACGGACCGGGGGTTGGGGACCCCTGCCCTATAGCATTCTGGATAAAAGGACTGAATTTAAAGCTTTTATGTACTATAAAATAAACACTGAACAAATACGATTCTTCACTATGCTGGCATTCACACAGAATGCTAAATAATGATGGATACATCCAGATGTGATGCAAGAGGGCTAGATTTACTCTCCTTGTTCTTTTGTTTCATTCACCTCCGCTTCTTTTACCAGCATGACCAGGTACAGGAAGTCCTCCACTTACGACCTTTCATTTAGTGACCGTTCAAAGTTACAACAGCAGTGAAAAAAGTGACTTCTGACCTATTTTCACACATACGACCATAGCAGCAGGCCCATGGTCACGTGATCAAAATTTGGCCGCTTAGCAACTGACTCATATTTACGGTGTCTGCAGTATCCCGGAGTTATGTGATTCTCCCTTTGCGACCTTCTGACAAGCAAAGTCAGTGAGAAGCCAGACCCACTTAACAACCGTGTTACTAACTTTAACACAACTTCAATGATTCATTTAACAACTGTGCTAAGGAAGGAAACAAAGGGGGGCAAAACTCACTTAACGACTGTCTTGCTTGGCAACAGAAGTTTTGGGCTCAATTGTGGTCGTAAGTCGAAAACCACCTGTATACAGCTGCTTAATATAATGTCCAAACCAAGACTTTCATTTTGATGACCCCAGGAAAATTAAGCTGTTAAATAAGTTTACTCTTGGACTGTTTCCTTGTTTAAAATTATGATCAAAGGTTTAATTTCACATCATTACCAACTTTAATCTCTTGTATTCATTGGAAGAATAGGCAGATTATATGCAGTTCAGTTACAGTAAGCCAAGATTTACTATAATACAGATTTAACATTAGGTACAAATTTTGTTACTATGTCAAAACAAACAAACTCCTGGGTAGCAAATTATCTAAACAGTACAAGGTAAAACACAAAATTTGAACTAAAAATAAGGTAAAACACAAAATTTGAACTAAAAATATTCAGTCTGATCACTTTTAAGGATAATTCATAATATGTTCATAAAGTAGAACAGCTGAAAAACATAAACAATGCACATTAAGGATGAACACATTCCTCTATTCATTATGTTTTTAGTTACACTATTTTCGAATAAAAGAAAATATTGAAACAGTAGCAAAATACTCCATATGTGTAGTAAGAGTCATGGATCTTCAAAGGAGAAAATGATTTATCTCTTGAACTCTCTAGAAGTCCAAAAGAGTATATTTACATTTTTTAGCGGTGCTACAAATTAAAATGTGTTATGCAGTTTTCCGGTCCTCTCACTGCCACTGAGATAATAATTTAATTTATTAAATTGAATAAATGCTGGCTGATTCTTGGTGGTTTACAAATTGTTAAAACATTTAAAAACGAGTAACCATTCAAAAATACACAAAAGCAAAGGAAAAGAGATGGCAGGGGAGAAAAACCTCGATGGGAAGAAGGAAAAGGAAGCAAAGAGTTATCAATCCTTCTCAACAAGTCCTGGCCAAAGAGCCTCACCTTCAGGGTCCTTTAAAATATCAGTAGGGTAGGGGCCACTCCAATTTTTGAGGAGCCTCATTCCATAAATAAGGCAGATGCTAAAATGGAGGAGGTACGTTTCTAGAAGTTCAAGGCATGTTTCCATAGCTCCTGGTTTATTTAATTTATTTAATGTATTTAATTTTATTTATTTATTTATTTATAAAATTTATTGGCTGCCCATTTTACCATATAGTATCTCTAGGTGAAGGGACGCGGTGGCTCAGTGGGTTAGGACGCTGAGCTTGTCGATCAGAAGGTCGGCAGTTTGGCGGGTCGAATCCCGAGTGCCGCGTAACAGAGTGAGCGCCTGTTACTCGTCCCAGCTTCTGCCAACCTAGCAGTTCGAAAGCATGTAAAAATGCAAGTAGAAAAATAGGGACCACTATGGTGGGAAGGTAACAGCGTTCCGTGCGCCTTTGGCGTCTAGTCATGCCGGCCACATGACCACGGAGACGTCCTTGGACAAGCGCTGGCTCTTCGGCTTTGAAACAGAGATGAGCACTGGCCCCTAGAGTTGGAAACGACTAGCACGCATGTGCAGGGGAAACTTTACCTTTACCTTATCTCTTAGATGGCTTATAGTTTCATCTAAGCTAAAACATGAAAAGTCAAAATCAAACATTAAAATCAAAGACACATGGGGAGGGCACGGGCAGAGTGGGGTGTGTGTGTGAGGTGGGATCTGTTATTACTCAATCAATCACCTCCACTGCACTGTTCCTCCACTGGAGCCCCAAGCCAACTGGCAAAGCCACATTTTTAGATACAAGGGTTGGGGCCAATCTCACACCGAGGGGAGGCAAGGTGTTCCAGAGGGCAGGAGCAACATCAGAGAAGACCCCTCCTCCTTCCGGATCCCACCAGCCGGAATATTTGAGCTGACGGGACCCACAGCATGCCCCCTCTGTTGGCACGAGTGGTACAGGCCAATCCCAGAGGGGTGAGATGGTCCCTCAAGCAATCTGGACCCCTGCCATGAAGGGCTTTAGAGGGGATCCCCAACACCTTGAATTGCACCTGGAAGCAGATTGGTAACTAAGAGCCTTGGTGGAGCAGTGGGCTAATGCCTTCTTCAGTAACACCAGCTGCCTGCAATTAGTGCAGGTTCGCATCCCACCAGGCTCAAGGTTGACTCAGCCTTCCATCCTTCCAAGGTAGGTAAAATGAGGACCCAGATTGTTGGGGGCAATAAGCTGACTTTGTAATAATGCCGCTTGGGGGTGTGTGTGAAAGCCCTAATAAGCAGGCATATACATAAAATAAAGGCTATTGCTAAGCACATTGGTTTGTGCTTAAACTGTAAGCCACCCTGAGTCTTCGGAGAAGGGCGGGATATAAATGGGATTAAAATAAAAAATAAAAATAAATAAATAAACTAATGCAGCTCGCAGAGCGGTGGTTACAGGGACCATACTTGGGGCCCCCCAAACTACCCACACTGCTGCACTCTGCATCAGCTGTAGCTTCCGAATGCTCTTCAAGGGTAGCCCAAAGTAGAGCACATTACAATAGTCCAGTCATGAGATGACTAGGGACTGAATGACTGAATGACTTGGTTCCAATTGATGACTGTTAACTAGAGGAGGAGATTGTGCTTTGATACTATGTGCTCAGGGGAGGGGAATTCAGATTTTGGCTTAATGTCTTGGTTCCGACAGATGAAACTCTTCAAAGAACTTTGAGGCATTGTTTACCTTAAAGAATCTTTATTCAAGAAGCATAACTTTGGCACTTACATAGTCCAACCCAAAATCTGAATTCCTCTCCCCTGAGCACATAGTATCAAACCACAATCCCCTCCTCTAATTAACAGTCATAAATCACATTCTCTAATTAGTTTGAAATGCAGGCTTTCCCTCCAGTTCTCCAACCCGCCAATTCTTATCATCTCTTATTTCAATAACCTTGGTTCTCACACTAGGTTCAGTACTGTTATGTCTAGCTAAACTCCCATGCACATTCCTCCTCCTCCTTCTCCTCCCCCCTAGCATCATCTAATTGTAACTCTAAGAGTAAAACATAAGAAGGAAGATGGTTGCATCTCCATCTGTTGTCAAAGCAAAAACATCCGATGTTAGCAGCGTTGACACTGAGCTTGTTTAATATCAGTGGATGCCATTGTTGAATCAGCGGAACCCAGAGCACATCAACTCTACCACATCAAACTGGCCAATCAGATACAATGGGAAATGGGCCGTTCCTCAAGTAAACAAGGCCGTATGTCATGAAAGACTTTATAGGTAGCAACCAATACTTCAATTGCACTCAAAAGCAAGTCGCAATCAGTACAGCTCATGCAGCAGAGGTTTTACATGGGCACATGGAAGAATGCCCATTACCTCTCATGCTGCTGCATTTTGATCCAGCTGGAAATTCCAGGTGGTATTCAAGAGCAAGCCCTTGTAGCATGTATAACTAAACTAAACTAAACTAAACTATTGCAGTAATCAAGCCATGAGGTGACCAGGGCAGGACGGACTGCCTGAAGGGACAGCGAATCCAGGAAGGTAAACAAAATAACTCTAGTGAAATCTTTACTTTTACTTACCATGTTATCTACATTATCATAGTTATCTAACTATGTTAGACTGAAACTGGACACACATATACAAAATTCATGAGCCCTGCCAGCAATTAGACAGTTACCAATTCTCTCTCCGCTCATGAAGGTTAAGTTATTGCCCACAGTTGCACAATTAAATAGAAACACGTATTTTAACACTTCCCAAATAAAAGTCTCATGACAGGCAAGAAGAAATCTACAAGGGTTTCTGAGGTGATTAAGGGAGGATAGAAACTTGACTCTAAAGCTTGCCAAGATATGTTTGCTTAAGAAAAAAAATCTAATTACGATACACGTAAAGCAGATTTAATTAAATACAAAACAGATTTCACATGACAAGAAAAGATAACAGGGCAAGGATTAAACAGCTATGCTAAAAAGTCGGCAAGCTTTTTTTTTTGGGCAGCTGGGGACCACATTAAATATATTTGGAAGGCAAAATGAGCAGGTTGATTCTACAAAATGAGCAAGGCCATGTAACACACATAGTAATGGAGACTATGATTTTCACCATTCAAATGATCATGTTACAGACCTAAGGAGCTGTTTTTAAGTTCACATATTTTCTTCCTCTTTTCCTGTGAAGTCCTCACAACACATGAGATCAGATTCTGGTAATCGATCTGGAGAAACTTCCAAAACACACAGAATGAAACAAACAAGATAGAAATAGCAAGCAAAGTACACGTTGTGGAATTCTCTACCACTTTACCAGTAGTACCAGGGAACACATCCACATTTTCCTGTGCAACAAAATAATGCATTATATCTGTTTGTGTGTGCATTTGTGTACCAAAGCAGTCCAGTATTCTGGGCAATTTGGCTAGGAGAGAGATAGGAGACCTTACCAAGGAGCAGTCAGCAACCTGATGAACTGCAGACCAACTGCTTTTACCATATCTCCACTACAGCTGTTAACCTGATCCAGACCACTTTTAAACTTTATTTTTTTCTTTTGTAAAATTGCCTCTGCACACAAAATTGTGTCCATTCCATTATTTCCAGGTGAGTTGGGCAGATAGACAGATGGATTCTCAAACCTCTTTTAAAATATTCTTTCCAATATTCTACTGGGTTGGGGGGGAAAAAGAACCAGAGGGATGGGTAACCCCTTCTACTTGATTTAATCTCTATATCACAAGCAAATGCAAAATACCTCAAATTATGACCTTTTGTTAAGGTTACAGGCATGAAATACAAAAATTGCAATGAAATATATATAAAATGAATCTTCAAAAAGAATAGACACAGAAGAAATAATGTTCTTTAAATACGAGTTCCTTGCAATTAAACCTAGTTGGGTAAGACTAACTATCAGTAAAGTTGATTAGAAAGAGACAGGGCAGAGAATATAAAATTCAGAATAAAGCACTGATGTAACCTGAGAGGTCAGCATTCTTACCAACAGATTGCAATTGAAAAAATTTAAGAAACAGAGAAGGAGTCCATGTTCCAGAGTCAGAGCTTCTCAAACCATCATTTGTGATCCTTGAAAACTCATTCCAAATTGTCCTCCAGAAACACTGCAGAGCAGAAGTCTAAGAGTTACTGAATCAGCCCTGAACTTGATTCCCCACTGACTCAACCTCAAAACTATTTTGACCAGAATCATTTTGTCAAGCTTGTTAATAAGGCCTAAGATGATTTTCATATCATCTTATTCTGCAACAACTAAGAGACAGGATTATTATGAACAGGACTTGCAAGCCCAGCCAGAAAAAACCAAACCTACTGTATTTAAATTCAGCTTTGGGAGTACCACACCTTTCACCCCTGCTGTATAAATCAAAAGCTGCTTGTAGTGAGTGGTATGACTGGGTCTATATATTGAATAAGTAGGTGTGGGTCTCAAATCTCCTCTCCTCAAAACCATCTGGATTTTTATATCCTGGCCCTGCCTCCAGTATTGGGACAGCAATTTGGAAATCCCTGTTGCTACCACCTATCTTCCCTGTTGCCCCCTTCTGGGATGCCTTACTCTGAAAGTTCCCCGAATTCCAAAGTGTTTGAGGGGAACAAGATTCTTATATCTTGAAATTTCTTCCTGAAAATTAAAACTGGAGGGGGGGGGGGAGGAAGATTTCTATAACTCAGCCTCCTAGCTGGATAGGATGTTCCAAGAGGATTCACCTCTGCTTTGGGGGATAGACACTAACTAACTCATGAAAGAGTAAATCGGGCTCCTCTTTAACTTCATAGAATAAAATGCAAGCTGTCAACATTAGTGCAGGTAAATGAATATTCTTCCCTTCGGACTGCAACTTAAAAGGAGAACCTTTTGCTTTAAAAGGACCCAATTATTATTATTTTTTCCCCTTTTATCTAGGAGAAGTAAGGGTTGGAGTATCAAATTCTCTGTGTGCATGCCAAAGTGGGTTTTATCCTCTTCTGAAATTTTGAACTGTAGTCGAAATGAGGACATATGTATTCTATGTCAGAGCCTGCAGCTTGCACTACAGCATTATATTCTTCCATACACTCAAGTACTTAATGAATTATACTTTACCATGAGTCACCTACTAAGTAACATTGAATTTAAACAAAAAGCAGAAGACATTTTTCTATAAATGAAAAGGAAAATCTTCTGAAGAGCTTCCATTAGCATTCCGGTCAGTTACCTTAACGTTAGTTTTTCAATGGAAAACCTACAACAGAAAAGCTGCTTGGATTATTTGAAACTTGAAGAAGCTTGATATCCAAACAATACTATTTCGATTATACTGTTGACAAAGTTTACCATGTCTATTTTTCAAATTTGGAATATTTTAATTTGCTTTGAGGTTATGAGGTTATTTCTGAATATTGCTTGGAACCTGCATTTGTGGGAGAATGGACTATCTGGATGTCTTTTGGATATTTTTTTAAAAACTCACAATGTTACACCAATTTTGTCTCTGTAGCGGCTGCTAGTTTATTTCGATATACATTTCAATGTGCTGATTCTGCCCTTTGCTAAGAGCAATGATAAATGACTACAATTTCTCTAGAGTTATGTACAACTCCCAGCATCCTCACCAACGGCCAGAGATCCTGAAGGTATAATTTTGTAACTTTATATGTCTCATATGGGGTTTTAAGTTATTTTTAATTGCTTCTACTCTTTTTGTTTATTTTCCACTGCAGATTTTGCCAAATGTTTTTCTGGTGTTTTTTTTAAACAGTTTTAACATTTTCCGTTTTCCATTGAATGTCACTTGACAGTTGAATTCTGTTCAAAATCTGACTCAGAAGCAGTCATAATAAAAACAAGACCTTGCTTGAATAATTAACCAGTTATCTTCAACTCCCCTTACTTTGTCCAAACATATTCTACAACGTATCTGGCTATCTCAAATTTTCCTTACTTTTTGGAGCTACGTTCTACACTGTATCTAGAATGATGTAATAAAAGGGAAAGTCAACACAGATTGCTTTCTACACTATGACAATTCTTTTGCTGTAGCGATAGAAACCAATCAAAAGTTTAAAAATATAGCTGATAGGATGGAAATGCAGAGCAGGGCATTTGTGTTATAAAATATGCACCTGGAGAAGGGGGGGGGGGATTTCAGCAGGAACACTGTGGTTTCGTGGAGCAGAGGCAGCACATTCCAGAGAAAAGTTCAAATTAAGGGTCTGTGCAATCTTGAACTGGATAGGGGAGGGAGGAACAGCTTCAGGGTAACCATACCCTATAATCACTCAGAGTATATCTATTAGGTTATAAGATTATAGCTTTACTATAGTAAGATTCTGTACATGAGATATAAGCAAATAAAGAATTGAACTCGATTGGGTTTCACTGTGTCTTTTTTGGCCTGACAATTTGCTTCCTTCCCATAGCAATGTTAATATTTAAGATTACAATGTTTGCTTACAAACAGAAATAAAACAGACCTAAGGAAGTCTGGCCACTGATAAGTACATTTGAAAACAGTTCACCCGGTTACAATGTATCCAATCAGAACATGAATAAGCGTGAATGAAATAAAACTTAATTTAAGCCAAATGGGTATAAAGGTTATCAATCTGCATATTTTAGGGGGAAAAACTGGGTGGACCAGAACAGTGGCCCCCATCCTTTTGGTCACCAGGGACCGGTTCCGTGGAGAGAGGGTTTTCCACGGACTGGAGGGGGACGTGGTTTCACATGCTGCCTGCATCCCAAGGATGGGGTTTCGCTTCTTTGCGCGGCCAGGTTTTTGGCATGCCACAGACCAGAGTCAGTCCATGGACTGGGGATTGGGGACGCCTGGACAAGAATAAATTTTATTTTATTTTATTTATTTATTTTAATTCCATTTATATCCCGCCCTTCTCCGAAGACTCAGGGCGGCTTACAAGCTTAGCAGTAGCCTTCATTCTATGTATATGCCTGCTTATTAGGGCTTTCATACACCCCCCAAGCGGCATTATTACAAAGTCAGCTTAATTGCCCCCAACAATCTGGGTCCTCATTTTACCTACCTCAGAAGGATGGAAGGCTGAGTCAACCTTGAGCCTGGTGGGATGCGAACCTGCACTAATTTAATTTATTTAATTTATTTAATTAATTTAATTTATTTAATTAATTTATTTAATTTATTTATTTAATTAATTTAATTTAATTTAGGTTACATAAACCTAAATCTCTAATGATAAGGTGAAACTGTCCAACTATAAAAGAATATGAAGGGACAGAGTTATAGCGACACTAAAAACTAAATATTTACTTGATTAAAATTCAATAAACAGATTAAATCTATTGGAAATAAGGGATATCCATTAAATGTCAACATTAGGCAACTATAACTGCCAGTGATGGATCAAAAAGAAAATGACACTATTTCTGTGGAAAATATTTCAACAAGCATGATATGCACAACAACAAAAAGAAACTGGGATACCAAAGTTGGAGAAATGGAAGATCTTAGAATGATGGGAACATCTGGATTAGTAATGCCTTTAAAACAGTCATGTGTAGAAAGTTCTTGTTTCTTTTGAAAACCTAATTCAACCTACATAAATACAGACTGCGTAAAAATCAACAATTTGTGTTATTCTGATGTTGTCTAATAGGAAACGGAAGATGGAAAAGTACTATTTAATAACAGCAGGTGGGAAAAGCAAGGTCTTACACCAAATGCGCAGGTATAAAATAGGTGGTTCCTGGCTAAATAGTAATTATGGTGACAGGGATGTAAGAGTCCTAGGGTCAACCATGTCAGTATCAGTCAGAAGTAGACTGCAGCTGCCAAAAAACCCAAAACAGTCCTGGGCTGCATCAACAGAGGGATAGTATCAAGACCTCATGAAGTTGTTCTGTACCAGCCTGCTACCGGCCCTGCAGAATAGGCAGGGACAACCCCTTTTACAAGAAGGCAAGAGGCTGGAACTAAGCCTGCCAAATTTATAGCTACAAAAGCAAACAAGACACGAACCATGAAACAGGAGCTATTCAAGCGGTTGCCTTCAGCAAACCAGCCCTCCCACGCATTCCCCTTTTATACAGTTCAGGGCGTGGCTTCTCTCTGCCTCCTTCCGAGGTGCCCCATTGCCTTCCTCTGTTTACTCCTGATTGACTGCCTCCTGCGTCGGGCGCCCTTGAACAGGGCCAGCTGTGGGTCATCTTCATCCACGCTGTCAGGTTCACACAGCTGGGTCTGCATCGTGACCAGGTGGGAGGGGCCTGGCTGAGGGCTCTCATCAGCAAGCTCTCCAACCCCCTCAGCAAGCTCTTCAACACCCCCCTCCTCCTCTGAGTCGTCCGACCCAACTGCCGAACCCACAGGCTGACCCTGAATCACAACAGAAGTGATAGTATCACTTTATAGTGGACTGGTAAGATCACATTTGAAATACTGCATCCAATTTTTGTCAACGTGACACAAAAAAATAAATAAATGTTGAGACTCTAGGAAGAGGACGAAGAGCCAACAAAGATAATAAGGAGACTGGAGATTAAGGCATATTATGAATAGTTGAGGGATCAGGTTATGTCTAATCTAATGGAGACAAGGACCAGTAGTGACCTGATAGAACTCTTCAAATATTTGTGGGCTGCCACTGACAGAAAGAGGTCAGCCCCTTCTCTAAAGCACTTGAGGGCAGGATAAGATGTAATGGGTAGAAAATTATTAGAGAGATCCAACTTAGAATTAAGGAGAAATTTGCTGACAGTGAGAACAATTAATCAATGGACTGGCTTTCCTCTGGAAGCTAGGGTGCTCCATCACTGGATGTTTACAAAAAAAGTCTGCACAACCCATTTGTCTGAAATGGTATAGATCTCCTGTCGAGCAGAGGGTTGGACTAGAAGACCTCCAAGGTCCCTTCCAACCATTTTCTATTTTCTAATCAGTCAGTGCACTTCCAGGCACCTACTTTGAAAGTTAGTGAAGTACCATAATCAAAAATGCAGGTTAAACTTAGAAAATTAAGGAAATCAGGAGAGCCACCATGATACCAACATGGCAAAAGATGAAAAGATTCAAGTGATTTTCAGAATAAATTATCATCACAGGGAGAGAAAGAGCAAGGATGAAAGCCTTAAGCAACACTGACATGAGGTAAGCAGATACACGACTCCACAAATCGAGCAAGGAAAGATCTCATTTGCAGGTATTTTCAAATGCAGGAATATAAGCAGATGATGAAAATGAAAAATATATATATTTCAAATAAGATCAGAGCAATGTCAAAATTCACAGCTAGATAGAATCTGAAGAGTTATCACAGATGACATACTTGTCCACATCAGAGGATTGGTGATGAAGATAACAGAACGCAGAGATGGCAAAATTTACTTGTTTGGTTACAGAAAGATCAGTAACTACGCTTATTAATGACTGGAAACTCTTAATGAAAAAAGAGAAAAATAAACTTGTGATTTATCAGTTTGAAGATTAGAAAGGGCTGCTTACGGAAAGTGCCAAAGAGAAATGCCAAATGAACAGGAAGTAAGTTGTTAATTGAAGAAGACTTAGAGCAGCTAGTAAAAGTGAAATGGAAAGAAAAAAGCCAGGACAATGGTAAATACCAAGACCTGCAAGCTTAGTGAACCTGGAGTGGACAATGAAGTGAAAGTGGTAAATAGTGATAGAATGCAAGAAGATAACAGACTAGAAGACATAATACTTTGCAACACTGAGATAAATAGAAGTCATTTAGTCAGCCAGCTGGATCGGATCAAAGAAATTATTGGAAGACCTTGGATAGTTATTACTGTACTCAGGGCAAGTCAAGAATGGTGAGCATTTGTACACTGGCCTGGCATCCTCCTCACCATAACTGCTGAAAGCTCGTAAGATCTTTAATGGAACACCATAATATCGTAAGGCCTTATACAAGAACATAAATATTTTTAGATTCTAGCCACTTTTAATATTTATGCAAATGGGGCTCTAATCACTAACCATAAAAAAATTGCTTTGTAGACACTATAATAATGTGACATGAACAACGTGGCCCCAGTTGGTATGATGTTGTTAAATGATACATAAACTGTAAGTTACAAATATAATCTGCCTGGTACAAAACAGTCTTAAACCAAAAGTAAACAAACTGATTATCTTTTCTAGGAAACCAGCTGCTAATCAGAATGTTTTCTCATCACAACAATGCAGAGCAATAAGAAATAGAAATTTGGGGTAAAGCTTATACAAATTCTTAATACAGCAGTAAGGTTAAATTTGTTGGTAGCACAATATTGACTGATCCTTCAGAAATATATTTTATCCAATACAAGTTGGAAGCAGTGGAAGTCTTAATTCATATTCATGCAAAGCCTTCTGGTACAGTATGTCCTCAATCTGAAATTTGTGAGAGGAGTAAGTCAAATCATTTTCCTCTGTTCCTCCAATGGTGATTTTGAATCTCATGTTAGCTTTCACCACCCAACACAATCACAATCACCCAACACAATCACAACTTCTGAAAAGTTTTCCCATTAAGTATGTCATAACCTCTGAAATGTTCATCTGGCTACCTTAAAAACAGGATGTAGCAAACTGTTTAGGGTTCTTTTACCTCATAGGAAAGCTGCAGGCTGAATAGGACTTAAAACACAAATGAAGGCAAATTTAGGGCTGAAACAGCTTGACAGCTTTATTAAGAGTCAATTCCATCAGTGCTGTGCATAAGCTGATCCTAAAAGATTTAGATGATCCTACCTGCGATTTTGTCAAAAAATTTAAATTCAAAAAATGGAATATTGGCAGATACAATTTCATCCTCCAAACTAGGGAGAGCCATGATTTTTTAAATACAGCATTTTCCCTCTTTATAAACGATCTTTACTATGTACTGTGCATCATCCATTGGATTTTAAACCATGTCAGCATAGCACCAACTTCTTTATTTTCAGTGAAGTACAAACTGAAGCAACTGAAATGCAAATATGACACATAAAATCAGACATGAAGAAACATTCAAATTTCTTTTCTCTATTTCCTTTTGAAATTACAAATCCTTTCCGGGAGGTAGACTTGGTTCCCTATGAAAGCACTACAAGGTCCCAGCTGAATCAGGAAATTAGCACCTACATTTTCCCAGGAAAAACAAGTATTATCTAGTCAAAGCAGCAGTTCATTGGGCAGGAAATTATGTATTTCAACAAGCACTGAAATGATTCTATTTATAAGAGAGAAATATGTAAGAGCTGCTCAACTTACAAATCTATATAAACAGAGGATCTGCATTACGCATGTTATATTATATGCATGTATATGTGTAAACAAATATATTTATACTTCACATATACTGAAATGTACCTATATCATTTACTTTCATTGTCCCAGATCATATATCTGTTATGTATGTGAAAGTTTAAAAGAAAGAAACGTATAAGGAAAGCATCAGCAGGCACTTACATGGTATGCTTAAAGAACATTTTATTTCTAAGCAAGATCATTGGATTCAAAAAAAGGTCCTAAAAATAATTTAGTTTGATTCTGGCTTAGCCAAATATGTGAAATATGGTTTAACATAATGAAACTCCTATGACTTGCACAGCAAACCATACTTAACATACTAACATAGCCACAAAGTGAGGGAGCAAATACACATTGTTAAGAATTAAAGGGGAACGCACAGCTTATCATTTCAAAGAGAGAGACTAATAAAATATTAGGCTGTTGTGTAGGAAGAGGGGGCAACTCAAACCCACACCCTATACAACTTCAGTTTGCAGATTTTTCTTAAAAAAATATGTAGAGGGGAAAAAAGCATTTGTCCCTTTAAGGACAGAATCTTATATAAATTATTTATGGACATTCTTCCTGACTAGTATTGGGCTACCTGGATCCTTTTAAGAGGACATAAATACAGCTGTGCAGTTGTTTTACCAAATAATATATAAGCTTAGGATACTCTCTAGAACAGGTATGTCAAACTGTTGGCCCACGGGCCAGATGCATCACGCCGAAAGCGCACCCTCCCCATTGCCGGCAATGGGGAAAAAGTCGCGATATGTCACGCCACGTCACGTGACGTCGCAAGTTTGACATGCCTGCTCTAGAACAACAGCAGGGGATATTCCTTGAAATAGAGAACATTCACAAGGCTCAAGTTGCAGTGTATGGTTAATATATCAGAAACACTACCCAATATATTGTTGAAATCAACAGCATTAACCAAATTTTAAAATAAACCTTCCACTTTTCTCATAAAGTTATATTGGTGTGATATCTATCAAAATACAAATAGTGATATTGGTTCATCTCAGAGACTAACTTGTTGGATTCAACTCAAAGGTTGTTCTGTTGCTATCTTGTTTTCATAAATCAGCTACGCAAATGCTACATAAAACTGGCACAATTCATCAAGTGGTAATCGTACAAGGGTAACCAGGCCCAGCTGATAAATAGGTCTGCTTGCGTGGCATATATATGAGGCTGGAAACTCGGATAGTTAACACTGCTAGTCTTCAACTTACAACAGTTCATTTAGTGACCGTCTGAAGTTACAATGGCACTGGCAAAAAGTAACTGATGACCAGTTTTCACCCTGACAACCGTTGCAGCTTCCTCATAGTCACATGATCAAAATTCAGAGATGCTTGGCAACTGACTCATATTTATGACAGTTGCCATGTCCCGGGGTCAGGTTGATCCCCTTTTGCGACCATCTGACGAGCAAAGTCAATGGGGAACCCAGATTCACTTAACAACCATATTGCTAACTTAACTCTAGTGATTCACTTAATCACCGTGGGTCCAAATTCCTTAACTGCTGTCCTGATACGCAACAGAAATTTTGGGCTCAACTGTGGTCGTCAGGTTGAGGACTAGCTTTATAAAAAGGACACATAATTATATTAAATAATTCACTTAACAACCGCGTGGTCAGCTTCACAATTACAGGGGTTCGCTTAACAAAGGGGGGGCAAGACAGGGTCGTAAAATTGGGGCCTTGACAATCGTCTCACTTAACAACCGAACATTTGGGGCTCCACTGTGGCTGTAAGCTGAGGACTGCCTGTGGAAGGTTCACCCCGGGTTTAGTGAGAATGCAAACATATCCCGTGTAAAGCCCTAGAGGGAACATTCACTCTGGACTGCCTCTTCTGCTGAAATCGTTCCCCAAAAGAGAGAGAGAGAGAGAATGAGAGAATGGATGGGAGCTGCAATTAAAGACCCTGAAATTGAAAAGGGAAAGCAAAACACAGCAGTAACAGACAGACAGACCTGGGGGGAGAAGAGAGAGGGAGGATTTAACAGCCTGAACGGGCATTTTGAGGCTAGGAAGGGAGGGAGGGAGAGAAGGAAGAGGGGAGGGAGGGAGAAAGGAAAGGGTGAAGGGAGTGAGGGAGAGAAGGAAGAGGGGAGGAAGAAAGGAAAAAAAGGAGGAAGGGAGGGGAGTGGAGGCAGGGAGGGAGGAAGGAAAGGAAAGGAGTGAAGGGAGGGAGAGAGGGAGAGAAGGAAGAGGGGAGGGAGGGAGAAAGGAAAGAAAAGGAGGAAGGAAGGAGAGTGGAGGGAGGGAGGAAGGAAAGGAAAGGAGTGAAGGGAGGGAGAGAGGGAGAGAAGGACGCGGGAAGGGAGGGAGGAAGGAAAAAAGGAGGAAGGAAGGAAGGAAGGAAGGAAGGGGAGTGGAGGGATGGAGGAAGGAAGGAAAGGAAAGAAGTGAAGGGAGGGAGAGAGGGAAGAGGGGAGGGAGGGAGGGAGGAAGGAAAGAAAAGGAGGAAGGAAGGAGTGGAGGGAGGGAGAGAAAGACAAGGGAAGTGAGGAAGAAAGGAAAAAAAGGAGGAAGGGAGGAAGGGGAGTGGAGGGAGGGAGGAAGGAAAGGAGAGAAGGAAGAGGGGAGGGAGGAAGGGAGGAAAGAAAAGGAGGAAGGAAGAAGGGGAGTGGAGGGAGGGAGAGAAAGACAAGGGAAGTGAGGAAGAAAGGAAAAAAAGGAGGAAGGGAGGAAGGGGAGTGGAGGGAGGGAGGGAGGAAGGAAAGGAGTGAAGGGAGGGAGAGAAGGAACAGGGGAGGGAGGAAGGGAGGAAAGAAAAGGAGGAAGGAAGAAGGGGAGTGGAGGGAGGGAGAGAAAGACAAGGGAAGTGAGGAAGAAAGGAAAAAAAGGAGGAAGGGAGGAAGGGGAGTGGAGGGAGGGAGGGAGGAAGGAAAGGAATGAAGGGAGGGAGAGAAGGAACAGGGGAGGGAGGGAGGAAGGAAAGAAAAGGAGGAAGGAAGAAGGGGAGTGGAGGGAGGGAGAGAAAGACAAGGGAAGTGAGGAAGAAAGGAAAAAAAGGAGGGAGGGGAGTGGAGGGAGGGAGGAAGGAAAGGAGTGAAGGGAGAGAGAGAAGGAAGAGGGGAGGGAGGGAGAAAGGAAAGAAAAGGAGGAAGGAAGGAGAGTGGAGGGAGGGAGGAAGGAAAGGAAAGGAGTGAAGGGAGGGAGAGAGGGAGAGAAGGACGCGGAAAGGGAGGGAGGAAGGAAAAAAGGAGGAAGGAAGGAAGGAAGGGGAGTGGAGGGACGGAGGAAGGAAGGAAAGGAAAGAAGTGAAGGGAGGGAGAGAGGGAAGAGGGGAGAGAAGGAAGGAAAGAAAAGGAGGAAGGAAGGAGTGGAGGGAGGGAGAGAAAGACAAGGGAAGTGAGGAAGAAAGGAAAAAAAGGAGGAAGGGAGGAAGGGGAGTGGAGGGAGGGAGGAAGGAAAGGAGTGAAGGGAAGGAGAGAAGGAAAAGGGGAGGGAGGGAGGAAGGAAAGAAAAGGAGGAAGGAAGAAGGGGAGTGGAGGGAGGGAGAGAAAGACAAGGGAAGTGAGGAAGAAAGGAAAAAAAGGAGGAAGGGGAGTGGAGGGAGGGAGGAAGGAAAGGAGTGAAGGGAGAGAGAGAAGGAAGAGGGGAGGGAGGGAGAAAGGAAAGAAAAGGAGGAAGGAAGGAGAGTGGAGGGAGGGAGGAAGGAAAGGAAAGGAGTGAAGGGAGGGAGAGAGGGAGAGAAGGACGCGGGAAGGGAGGGAGGAAGGAAAAAAGGAGGAAGGAAGGAAGGAAGGAAGGGGAGTGGAGGGATGGAGGAAGGAAGGAAAGGAAAGAAGTGAAGGGAGGGAGAGAGGGAAGAGGGGAGAGAGGGAGGGAGGAAGGAAGAAAGGAAAAAAAGGAGGAAGGGAGGAAGGGGAGTGGAGGGAGGGAGGAAGGAAAGGAGTGAAGGGAAGGAGAGAAGGAAAAGGGGAGGGAGGAAGGGAGGAAAGAAAAGGAGGAAGGAAGAAGGGGAGTGGAGGGAGGGAGAGAAAGACAAGGGAAGTGAGGAAGAAAGGAAAAAAAGGAGGAAGGGGAGTGGAGGGAGGGAGGAAGGAAAGGAGTGAAGGGAGAGAGAGAAGGAAGAGGGGAGGGAGGGAGAAAGGAAAGGAGGAAGGAAGGAAAGGAGTGAAGAAGGGAGAAAGGGAAGCGAGGGAAGAAGGGAAGGATGGAGGAAAAGGAAAGGAAAGGAAAGGAAAGGAGAAGCAGCAGCGCTCCTCGCGGCTCCTTTCCCTTTCCCGTGTCCAGCAGGCCTCGGCCGCGCGCAAGGCCTGAGCCCCGGCCCAGCCACCGTCCACCCCGGAGGGCCTCGCTCACCACTTGGTACCGACTGACGGGCTGCTGCTGCTGCTCCTCCATGCCGGCAGCGGAGCGGGGGGGGGGGGAAGGGGGGCGCGTCGGGTCTGGCCGCCTCAGCGCTCGCCTCCTCCTTCAGCTCCGGGCCTGTTTCGCTCCTCCCGGCCCCGTCTTTCTCTGGCTGCCTGGCTCCGGCGGTGCGGCTGGCTCCTCCCCTGAAGGCCGCCGCCGTTGCCGCCTCCTCCTCCTCCTCCTTCTCGGGGGAACCTGGGCGCTCGCTTCCCCGGCTGGCCGCCTCAGGAGGAGGAGGAGACGGCGGCAGCAGCAGCAGCGAGTGAGGCGGGCTGGGAGGCGAAGAGGCGTCTTGAGGGCTGAGAGGGGTTGAGGCGTTGAATGGAGGGAAAGAGAGGCGGCCTTTTTCATTCGCCTCCTCTTCTTTCACAGCCCTGGCCGCGTCCACACGACTCTTTCCTCCTCCTGGGCCAGGGGTAGGCAACCTCGGCTCTTTTATGACTCGTGGACTTCAACTCCCAGAATTCCTGAGCCAGCTATGCTGGCTCAGGAATTCTGGGAGTTGAAGTCCACGAGTCATAAAAGAGCCGAGGTTGCCGACCCCTGTGACCTGGACAATCCCGGAGAAGAGGAAATACAGGTCGGCTCCACTGCAGTCTCTGGAATTGGGGGGAAAGGGTCTGAACGTCTATGGAGATTCACAGTCACGGTTGTCCCAAAGGTGCTTTTTTCAGGGGGCAACTGGCCTTTGTGTTTTTTTTCCTTGAAGACGGTTCGCTTCTCAGCCAAGAAGCTTGCTCAGCTTACAAATAAATAAATAAATAAACCGCCCTGAGTCCTATGGGAATAGGGCGGTATACAAATCCAATAAAATAAATAAAATAAATAAATAAATAACTCAAGGTCAGGGGTAGGCAACCTCAGCTCTTTTATGACTCATGGACTTCAACTCCCAGAATTCCTGAGCCAGCCAAGCTGGCTCAGGAATTCTGGGAGTTGAAGTCCATGAGTCATAAAAGAGCCTACCCCTGCTCAAGGTGTTAAACATAACTCACCCTCTTTCTTCCTATTTTCCCCCACAACCACAACCCTGTGAGGTGTATGGGGCTGGGAGTGACCGGCTCAATTTTACCCAGCCAGCAATTATACCTGTCCACATCTGTTTACTGCATCTTAGGGACCCCAGCCGTCCTTTTTATTCTGTGATTCAATGAAAAAAAAATGCCCTCCTTTCCATTATTCGAAAGATTCAAAAGTAAATGTCTAGGCTAGAGAGATTCTTAGCTATCCAGGTCATGGTTGTCCCCAAAGCTGCTTTTTCAGGAGGCAACTGGACTTTCTTGTTGTTTTTTTTCTTTGAAGATGTTTCGCTTCTTATCCAAAAAGCTTCTTCAGTTCTGACTGAGGGGGAAATGGTGGGGAATGGAAGGATTTATATTCCTTGCAGACAGCTGGCCATTTGCATTCTTTTATGGCCTCAATGACTCTAAAAGAAGACAAATGACCAGCTGTCTGCAAGGAATATAAATCCTCCCATTCCCCACTATCCAGTCAGAGCTGAAGAAGCTTCTAGGACGAGAAGCAAAACGTCTTCAAGGAAAAAACAAGAAAGTGCAGTTGCCTCCTAAAAAAAGCACTCTTTGGGATAAGGAGTTTGAATGCAGCCCTAAATTGCTCTTCATGTGGAGCAGTGAGTGGTCCTTTGGTGCTCTCTGAATTTGGCTGTCCTCTTGCAGACGTTAGCCAAACTAGGTAACACCCTCAAGGCTAGTAAGGAGTGGGGTTTGAGCCCCGTTTATATTCAGGTGGCTTTTCTTTATTTGTTTGCCTGTTTGTTAAATTCATTTGCTGTCCATCTCATCACAAGGTAACTCTGGGATGGTTACAACCTAAATGGCCATCACATAAATTGCATGGGCGCTTGGGAAAGTCCCTTTGTTCAGCTCCTGTGTAATTTCTAATGGTCGCTGAATGAATGGTCATTATCTGAGGTCTACCTATAATGACGATCAATTGTAGGAGTAATCTCTGAATACATTGTTCCTAAATATCCTTGATTTTTTATATAGTCAAATAATAGTGCTCCATTAATGGTCACTTTTATTTGAATTGTAATATTTATGCTCTCTGATTTCCCCCTAGTCAATCTTCAGAATCCTCCCTTTTATTTATTTTCAATCAATAAAAGTTTCTCATCAATTTCTATATTTATATCTATCTATCTATCTATCTATCTATCTATCTATCTATCTATATCCATATCTATCAATCTATATATCTATATATCTACATCTATATATCTATACTATGCCTATATATACCGTATCTATATCTATATATCTATATCTTGAAATTAATTTAAAAAATCATCCCATGAGAAAATTTTATTGATTGAAAATGAATATAAGGGAGGATTCTGAAGATTGACTAGGGGAAAATCAGAGAGCATAAAGATTATAATTCAAGTAAAGATTATAAATCAAGTAAAAGTGACCTTTATTACCATTATTACATATAATAAAATTCTAAACAATCCACAAGATGCATTTCAAGTCCATCTGGCCCCTTATCTTTCTAGAGTCAACATTCTAGTCCCCCTTTTGCTATTTTCCAAAAGTATTTTTTTCCCCTTTATAATCCTTAAATTTACACGAAACTTCTTTCATAAAGGGTAGAAGAAAACTCTCCTGGCACAGTAAACCTTGCCCTTCAGAAGGTTATTAACATCCCAAAAAATCAATTAACAAGCAATTTCCTGAGGTGGTTAAGACAGGAGGTAGGCAAACCCAGTGCCCAACTGGGTTTATCTTATCTCAGTGGCTTCTAAAGTTCTAAAACTCACCGGATATTGCTATTTTACAGTCTCTTTTGGGGAGGCTTTATATGGAGCAAATTTATGAGTCAACCTTGCCTTCTTGATCTAGAGCGGGTGTCTGATGAACTTATGTCCCCTTCACCAGTTCCTCTTTTTACTGGGGCTGTTGCCATAAAGCTCTCTTCATTCTGCCATTATTTGCCCAGAAGTCCAAAGATTAGTTATTCTTAATGCTGCTATTGTGCTGTGCTGTGAATAATTGTTTATATCATCCTCACCCCCCTGTCATATCTGTGAGTCTAATGGAACTGATCTGCTTCTCCATCTAATTTCAGAAATCCTTATTTACACTTAGCAACACCCTGTTTACCATAGTTTCAAAGGCCTATACTCATTACTTTACAGTAACTACTTGAGGTAGGAGGTGATAATTAGGTCACCTGGCAGAGAAAATGGGTTTTTTTGCCACCCACTCCACTATCCTACACATTTGCTTTGTTCAAAGCCACAAAGCATATTTAGTTCTTTCTTTGCAATGGCCATTACCGCTACTTGTTTGTGACATTTGAATCACAAGATCTGAGATGTTAAAAAAAAATCCATATTGCTAGAAGGAACTGATTAAAAGTTTGTTATTGTAGGAAACAACATCACTCCTTTTAATTAGTTAAGCAGATAATGGTGTTCAAAGCTGAAAAAGAGGGGAGGGATATTTTTACTAGATAGCTCTATTGGGTTATCAATTATGTTTCTAGTTCCTTCACAGTACAAATGAAATTTTCAACCATATACAGGTAGTCCTCGATTTACAATCATTTGTTTTGTGACTATGCAAAGTTAGAACGGCACTGGAAAAAGTTACTTAGGACCATTTTTCACATGTGCGACCGTTAACACATCCCCCTGGTCACGTGATCAAAATTCAGATGCTTGGCAACTGGCATGTATTGTCCCAGGGTCATGTGATCACCTTTTGAGACCTCCTGATAAGCCAAGTCAATGGACTTAACAACTGTGTTTCTAACTTAACTCTAGTGATTCACTTTAACAACTGTGGCAAGTAAAGTTGTAAACTGGGTCCAAATTCCTTAACAACTGTCTAGATAAGCAACAAAAATTTGGGGCTCAGTTGTGGTTGTCTAGCTTTATAAAGGACACAGAGTATTATAAAACTAATTCAGATATTAACAGTCTGCCGTGGTAATCTTTGTATAAAGACTACCGATTACTAATTTAAGTTTATGACTTCCATCGGAAGGCACAAGGTTTACTCCCTGACATTTCCAAACAGGACTGAATAAGTTTTTAGTTGAGAACAGTTTTCCTCCTTTTACAAGCAGAGACCTGTTCACGTAATATATTATGTCATGATGAGTGGAACAGAGTGCAATCTGGTCATAGAGCATAGGTTAAGTTATTCAACTTTGTACGGGTGATTGTTTTAAGTTAATTATTATCCAGCAATGCTATCTGAATCTGTACTAATGGCTCTAATTAACAGGGAGAAAGAGGGGAAACAAAAATGGGATTGCAAAGCATTCGTTTCTATAGCTGCATCTCTCTTACCTCCATTGACCTGTGATAAGAAAAAAAACAAAACAGGTAGTGCTGACCAACTCACCAAAAAATAGAGAAGCGAAGATATGGCTTGGCATGCAAACACATTCTGTAATTAGATGGATGCATCATACTAACCTGTCATTTGGTAATTGGTAAATTGGTAATTATTAGTGACCACGTGCTAAGCCAAAACTAAACACATGTTCCTCACCTTTCCCCACAGCCATTTGACATGCAGCTAGTCCTCATCTTAATGACCACAACTGAGCCCCAAATTTCTGTTGCTAAGCAAAACAATTGTTGAGTGAGCTTGGGCCTGATTTTATGACCTTTCTTGCCACAGCTGTTAAGCGAATCACTGCAGTTTTTAAGTTAGTAATGTAGTTGTTAAGTAAATCTGGCTTCCCCATTGACTTTGCATGTCAGAAGGTTACAAAGGGTGATCACATGACCCCAAGACACTGCAACTGTCATAAATATGAGTCAGTTGCCGAGCATCTGAATTTTGACCCCATGACCATGGGGCTGCAGATTCTGATCAAATGGGCAGAATTGCACTTCAACAAGGCCACTTACTTGATGCACCTGAATTCAAAAAAAATGACCATACGTTTTGTTCATTACCCTACAACATCTTTTACTGATGTCCTCTCCGTGTCAGAAACCAACACAAATTACCAAAGCAACACAGGCTTTGATGTGGTGCCTCTAGGATTGCATAGCTTGGCCTTATTGCATAGTTACTCTTTCTCAATCTCAATGACCTACTAGAAGTTGAACAAAAAAGGGCTAGGTGAACCAGTCAGTCCTCACAGCCACGAAGTAAGCCAGATGGATGCGTCTCTGACTCAAAAGTATAGAAATATCTAGAAGAAATGGCAACGGCTTTACTGCCCACTTCCTGCCCCACCCTCAAGCCTGAGAAGTTCTCTTTCTCTGTCTCTCTGTCTGGGCCTCTCTGTCTCTCTCTTTCTCTCTCTCTCACACACACACATACTCCCACATGTGTGTGTATGTGTGTGTGTGTGTGTGTGTGTTCCATTGGTTATGGAAGGATCTCTTCTGAACCACGCTGATGCCAAAATAGTGAAATCTACATTGTTACACATGCATGTAATGACTCACGCACAATTCAAGCTCCGGTCTTTCATTGTGCATGTATCATCGACACATGAGGTGAAACTTGCATTGTGAGAGACTTTTCTCACTCCAAACCCTTCCCCCACAGGAAAGCAGCACTGTGGCATTAAGCAATGGGTAAAATATCCTTGAACAACAGAAAAAAGGGGTGGTTGACACTTGTATTAATCTGAATTTGTTTTCTGAGAACTGATAAAAGGTGCTTTATTAGGGTTGCTGTAGTTTGTGTCTGTATTTAAGAGGAGACATTTTTTGATAGATGAGGTAAAGGTAGCTAAAACCAAAGCATATTCTGAAATGTAATGAGAAACATCATAATGCTCAGATAGGGAAGGAAGCTTTCAGATTTGGCTTCCTAGTTCTTATTTTTCTAGATAACGAACTAGACAACCGGTGATGTGTTGGCTCATCGTTTCAGAGGGATTTCCTTGCCAGATTCCTCCAAATCCTGCTAGCTTCCCACAGGACTGAATACAATTAGACATGTAAGAAAAACTAAAGCAAAGCTTCTCAAGTACCAGGTTCACTGGAAAAGTTCTTAAAAATTCAGGGAGATATCCAGAGATGTAGCTACACTGAAAGTAGGCCATGTTGAAAGGAGCAGTCAAATACCAGGAACTGATCACAGGAAATGTTTTATGACATTTTGTATTATGTCGTAATATATAATGAAAAGGTTGCCTTATGAGTTACCAAGTTAAGTTTGCCCAGTTTGGGATCCAATTTTGCATCCAACTGCATCCAATTTCGATCACCACAATATAAAAAAAGATGTTGAGACTCTGGAAAGAGTGCAGAGAAGACCAACAAGAATGATTAGGGGGCTGAAGGCTAAAACATACGAAGAACATTTGCAGGAATTGGGTCTAATGAAAAGAAGGATGTGTGTGTGTGTGTGTCTGTGTGTGTGATAATAGCAGTCTTCCAATATTTGAGGGACTGCCATAAAGAAGAGAGGGTCAACCTATTTTCCAAAGCACCAGAAGGCAAGACAAGAAGTAATGGATGGAAACTAAACAAAGAGAGAAGCAACCCAAAACTAAGGAGAAACTTCCCTCACTGTAAGAATAATCAACCAGTGGAACAACTTGCTTTCAGAAGTTGTGGGTGCTCCAACACTGGAGGCTTTTAAGAAGGGACTGGACAACCATTTGTTGAAATGGTATACGGTCTCCTGCTTGAGCAAGGGGTTGGACTAGAAGACCTCCAAGGTCTCTTCCAACTCTGTTATTTTGGTATTCAGTTCGAGGCTACAAAACAAATGATTTTGGTAGTCTATAGGTAAATATTTTAGCATACTAGTAAACATGTTCTTAAAAGGGATGCAGTGGCTCAGTGGGTTAGGACGCTGAGCTTGTCGATCAGAAGGTTGGCAGTTTGGTGGGTCGAATCCCGAGTGCCGCGTAACAGAGTGAGCGCCTGTTACTCGTCCCAGCTTCTGCCAACCTAGCAGTTCGAAAGCACGTAAAAATGCCAGTAGAAAAATAGGGACCACTCCGGTGGGAAGGTAACAGCATTCCGTGCGCCTTTGGCGTCTAGTCATGCCGGCCACATGACCACGGAGACGTCCTCGGACAGGCGCTGGCTCTTTGGCTTTGAAACGGAGATGAGCACCGGCCCCTAGAGTCGGAAACGATAGCACGCATGTGCGGGGGAACCTTTACCTTTAAACATGTTCTTATTTTTTTAAAAAACAATTTTTTAAAATTTAAATACTCATGAGTGAGTCCATCTTATATTTTGACTACATCACGTCTTTCTGCCTCAGATAATAGCACTAACCCATTCTGCTGGTTGAAACTTTTACTTCCTTTGCTGCCAATACCAAAACTACCAAAGATGTTACCCAAGTAAGGATACATTATGTTGATGATACTATATATGAACAGGTATATTACACTGGTTTAAATGAGAATCTCTTGCTGCATGTTTATATTGCTTCTGCAATTTGCGTATTCATTGCGATTTTTAAAACAATGAAATCAGATTTTAAAATATGGATTTCATAGAGGCTCTTTGATATAGTACTTGAACCAAACACTTAAGAATATTTGTTTTGAAGTATATGCACAGTAGGATCATGTGATAGGACAAATCAGACACCCTTGGATATAGCAAAACCTTATGGTTGACAGCGGACAGCTGGGTAGGCATCTTATTACCAAGCAGCTCCGTCCTTGAAGCCTGTACATCTGTTTGCATATAAACAGAAAGGTCTTCAGCAGCAGTATTGAAAATAATTTATGTGGACTTCCCCCCCCCCCCTAGGATGCAGTTCTCTTGCAAACATTCATATTTTGTCTGTTAATGCTCAACTCCTTCCCCGAGAAGATTAAATATTTGTTCTGAATTGTGCCTTGTTTACAGTACGTTCAAGGTTCTTTCTCTTGTAAATACTGAAGGCAGTCTAATTTTGTTTCTGAAACAAAACTTCATCACATCAGTATCACTGTTAATGGAGAAAGCACCAGAAATTTACATATATTCGGGGACGGGGGGGGGGGGGGCGGAATAAATGCATTGAAATATTAAACTACAGAAAAATGCAACAGTCTTCTGAAAATTTTAGAATTCATGCACACCTAAAAATATGAGGTTTTTTTTTTAAAAAAAGAAGGGATGAAACTGCCATTGAGATAGAAATTTTGAAATCTAACTCTCCTTTCTTGTAATTAAAAAAAATGCTAGTCTTTTTGTGGGATATATTTTGCACATTGCAAAAGAAAAAGATGATAGTAAACTGTCAGTTATGGTAGACATTCTATTACATCAGAGGTCCCCAACCTTTTGGGCACCAGGGACCAGTTCCATGGAGAGAGGTTTTTCCGTGGACCAGAGGGGGGGGCATAGTTTCATGTACTGTCTGCATCTGGCGGATGGGTCTTTGTTTGTTTGCATGGACTGGTTTCTGGCATGCCGCGGCCCAGTGCCGGTCCACGGACCGGGGGTTGGGGACCACTGTATTAGATAGTAAATCAACTGACTAACTGAAGAGTGGCATCTTTGTAACAGCATGTGTTTTACATGGAGTTCACATTTCCAAAATCAAGTTCAATTTCTGATGCCTCCAAGGGCAGCTGGGAAATCTCTTTCCTATAATTCTGGGAACTGCATGCAAACAACACTTATGAAATCAAACAAGCCAGTACAGGTATAAGGTGGATTCCTACTTCTCTTTCTGATTCCAAAGTTATAAGACGTTCCCCAAAAAAATCAAAGGGCTATTTTGCGAGTTGTTTAAAGTTTCTTGGGATATTGCAGATCAGGTTCTCCTGCTAAAAATTTTCTCAAATCAATGCTGGACTGAATTCTCTCACCTATGAAGAAAACAGGTGACGTTCACTTCCAAAATCTTAAAATATAAAGGACAGTTGTAATAAAGACATATTTATTACTCAGATCATCAGAGAGAGGATTTGTCTATAAAGAGTGCAACTAGCCTTCAACATGCTCTTTTGTGTGTGTGTGTGTGTGTGTGTGTGTGTGTGTGTGTGTATGCTGTTCCAATTATAAGAGCACTGAATATATCAATTCTTATTGCATTGTTGCATTTTTCTTCCTTTGTTTTGGTCTTCTCTGACATAGAAATCAGTTTATATTTTGAGAATCCTGATATATTGTAAAACTGAGTAAATCAGGTCTGAGTAAATTGGGCCTGTTATGATTGTTATTGTCTTGGTAACTAACATCTGCTGTAAAATAGTATTTATTGAAAATGACATGGATGTCAAAAATGATATTGAGAATTACTGTTAAGTTACTGGTGAATTCTACTTGATAAATATTAATGAAAGACTTCTGAGAAAATGGTGTATCACTAGGAAACACTGAAACACTGAGCCATTATGATCTATTGAACCAACAAAATCTTGAGTAGCAGTAGGCCCCAACTCTAGAAGGATCTTGATTTTGAAGAATTTCAGCGTAGCTTCAAAAATAGAATAATCTTGGGAGCCAGAAGAAATAGGAGGAAGAAAGACTGTGCACATTGGGTGACATTTTATAGGTTTGAGAAGTCTTAACTGCTAGAGAAAGAAATTGTAAGCGAAATAAGCTCTAACCAAGAACGTATGCTGTATGTCCCATAGGCCTTTCACAAAGAATTGATGATTTGGCTGGTCCATTGGTCCTTAGGATGGCCAGGTGAGCCCATCATTAGGGGCTTTTATATAATTTTGCATATTTATATGCAAATGGCCTTGGATGAGTGATGTGTTTTGCACATTTTTGTTTTAATATTTTTGTGTGTTGTTTTTAATTGATTTTAGCCACCCAAGTTTGCATTTGTAAGTTTGTAGCTATATAAATGGACTGAATTAATAAATCAGTAAATTATTCCAAGTTCTGTTGGAAAACTAATGCCTTATTATCTCCAAAATGCAATTTTAAGTATCTAATTCTGTTCATTTAGAAAAGGTTAAAGAAGTTTGTGAGCAAAGCCACATGTGAAGATTTTTTTTTTCTTCAGGATTAAAATCAGTACAACAAGAATTTTCATAAGTCTTAACCTTTAGCATTTAAACAAAACCCAGGAACCTTGAGCTGGTATAAGCAGAAGAATAAATTATAGTGGATAGATAAGACATTGCTTAAAAAGCATACTTATCTATATATTCCCAAAGATGTCAGCAGCTCCTCACACCGTACAATGCAGTATCTGTATAAAGCTATATTATTATTCTCTAGTGAACTGATTTACTGGGATTTCAAGCTTTTATTCTCTAAGGTATGACTTTTTCTATTTTCTATTTTGTTGAGGGCTTTTCTTAAACCAAAGGAGGAAGACCAATAAAAGAGTACGACATGAAAATACAAGGATGAGGGAAGGAGTTGAAGGGCATTCACATTCTAGTTCTCCCCCCCTCACCCTCCCCTCCAAAAAAACGCACACAACTTTTGGTCAAGGATTCACTAAGATCATAATTAGGAGAAGGAAACTTTTGTTAGACTTTCATTTTCTTTTGCCATTCAGTTCTAAAACCCTTCAAAACATGAATACTTTTTGTTGTTAGCTGCGAAGTCGTGTCCGACCCATCGCGACCCCATGGACAACGTTCCTCCAGGCCTTCCTGTCCTCTACCATCTTCTGGAGTCCATTTAGGCTCAGGCCTACTGCTTCAGTGACTCCATCCAGCCACCTCATTCTCTGTCGTCCCATTCTTCTCTTGCCCTCCATCTTTCCCAGCATTAGGCTCTTCTCCAGTGAGTCCTTCCTTCTCATTAGGTGGCCAAAGTATTTGAGTTTCAGCTTCTGGATCTGGCCTTCTAAAGAGCAGTCAGGGTTGATCTCCTCTAGGACTGACCGGTTTGATCGCCTTGCAGTCCAAGGGACTCGCAGGAGTCTTCTCCAGCACGATAGTTCAAAGGCTTCAATTCTTTGGCGCTCAGCCTTTCTTGTGGTCCAACTTTCACTGCCATACATTGCAACTGGGAAGACCATAGCCTTGACTATATGCACTTTTGTTGGCAGGGTGATGTCTCTGCTTTTTAGTGTGCTGTCTAGATTTGCCATGGCTTTCCTCCCCAGGAGCAAACGTCTTTTAATTTCTTGGCTGCAGTCCCCATCTGCGGTGATCTTGGAGCCCAGGAAAATAAAATCTGTCACTACCTCCATTTCTTCCCCAGTGAATAATTAACTATGCCCTTTACTTTAAACTGGATTAACAGGTAAAGGAAGTAGCAATGATCTTTGCTGAAGAAGTAACTTTGGACAATTTTGGCTTCCTTATTTAAAATCTTGTGTTTATGATACATACAAGGAAGCCAATGCAAGCAATAATTGGGTAGAGCTGTAGCTTAATAAACAGAAGGGGAACTGCCAGCTCTATCTACATATTACAGCTGGGTAATGCCTTTTTCTGTTAAAAGTGTACATATACCAACATGAGACATAACTTTCAAGATACTTTGAGAGCTAAAAAAGTCTGTAAATTTATACATAAATTCATTATTATTTTCAGCTAGCAAAGAAATATTGAATTCACTTTATCTAAAAAGTAGCAGTTTGATTTGGCTAGCTACTTTGTGACATTTTTTGATAGGTTTACTTGTCTTGGAACCATGGAGTACCTCTAAATGTAATATTATTGCCTCATAGAAACTAAATGCAGTTCTATAATTAGCTGAACTTCATATTTAGTTCACTGTAATCCCAGAGTTCTTATTTCAGATATGCAGCGCATAAAATTTTTCAATAAGCATTAACTGTTGAGACTGACAATATTGGCTTCTTATGATAATTAAACACACCCTGTCTTCATGCTTGTGTCATCTAAATATAAACACAGGATACAACCACAGGAAAGCGATGCTAACAGATACAGGTTATCCTTGAATTGTGCAGAGACTGAAACAATGTTTAGTTTGCAAATCAAAAAGGTTATTGAAGAACTGAATACTACAGAATATCCAGAGACTTTAAAAGTGGTAGTCAGAAAGGAAAGTGGTAGGATAGCTATTGGGGTTGGGGGGGACAGATAATTCAGAATCTGATAAATTCTGAATGAAAATTAAAATCTCCTAAGCAACAGAATTGGGATTCTTTTTTCATAAATATCAATGCAACATTTCCACCTAATCTTTAATCAAATGGTTGCCTAATGAAAAACTAGGCACATCTGAATACGAAACAAAGGATTGATATCAGAAGTGTGCTGGCAAATGTTTAAGAAAGAACCAGCTCTGTTTCTATATCAGTGCACTGGGTGTAGTGGCTCAATTCTCTCAACCAGCTTGTAAACAAATTCCAGAATATCAAACAATTGCCTCTCACAAGTTCCTGCATACCATTGATTGAGATGAACAAACAAACAAACAAACAAACAAACAAGGCCAGAAGACCTGAAATTAGAATTCAGTGTTCATAAAGGTAAAGGTAAAGGTTCCCCCGCACATGTGTGCTAGTCGTTTCCGACTCTAGGGGCCGGTGCTCATCTCCGTTTCAAAGCCGAAGAGCCAGCGCTTGTCTGAGGATGTCTCCATGGTCATGTGGCTGGCATGACTAGACGCCAAAGGCGCACGAAACGCTGTTACCTTCCCACCGGAGTGGTCCCTATTTTTCTACTTGCATTTTTACGTGCTTTCGAACTGCTAGGTTGGCAGAAGCTGGGACGAGTAACAGGCGCTCACTCTGTTATGCGGCACTCGGGATTCGACCCGCCAAACTGCCGACCTTCTGATCAACAAGCTCAGCATCCTAACCCACTGAGCCACCGCGTCAGTGTTCATAATGAAGACCAAAAGCAAAGTACCTATTGTTGCCCCAGTTGTGACAGAGACATATATTCTGATCTTTGTATTGTATATTTGAATTATTCAAACATTTTATGGTGAAATCCTTAGAGCTTAGTCTCCAATGCATCACCCTACAGATACCAATATATCTCCCGACAGTTCTTTTGACACAAGAAAATCAATTCCCTGCTTGATTAAAAAAAAATTGATGAAAAACAATGTGATAACAGGCTGTACAGCAAAGCTCCAGTCCCGAATCTTTATTTCCAAAAAAGAAAAGAAAAGGTGAAATACTCCACCACCACCCCAAAAAAGATACAACATTTTGATTTGTTATTGCTTTACAACCATCATCCTAATGGTAAGATTTCAGAATTGGTATTTCTTCACAGATTCTTGAAAGAATTAAGATGAACTGGCTTTGGTACATTTTTCATATAGAAGTCATTAGTCATGCACGACACGTACAATTTTCCTTATTTTAAAATAAAGAAGCCTTAATTTTCTGAAACACCCTTTGGCTCCTCCTCTTTACCTCTCTTCCTGTAACCCGGTGTTCATTACGTTCATGTAAAGACAGGGGACGATTTACCTACATATCCAGCCTGGGCCTATTTCTTCCTTATGTTTAATGACTAAGGCAAGTATAATATTACCGCATCTCCTGAGAAGTTGCGCTATTTCCTTGTTGGCTCAGTCATTTTAAACTACATTATTATGAACCTATCGAAAATGTAGGCCAATCATAGTTAAGGCTTACCTTAAACTATGCAAGAAATAATATTTGAGCTCCCTCTTGTGGGACTGACTATAAGAATATAAGGTAAAAAGCACCTCACTTTCTACAGACTATATCCAAACGAGTTTTTGTTTAGATTTTTTTTCATTCTTCTAGACAGCAAACATGCATATATAATATTTAACACCAGTGCTTTTTTTGTAAAAGAAAAAGGTGCCGGAACTCACACATGTCATACAACCTGCCTTGCCTACCCTACAAGGTTCCATCCAAAAAAGGTGCCGGAACTCCGTTTTGAGCGTTCTATGAGAAAAAAAGCCCTGTTTAACACACTTTCACCTCCTATTTTCCCTATAATGACCACTCTGAAATGGGTTGGGCTGAACTCACTCTCTCCTGGTTTCTAGTCTAGTGCCTTAACTGGTTAAATCCAAGAGCAAATTTATATACATTTCTAGATTTGTTTCCTTTCATCATCATCATCATCATCATCATCAGAAGAAGAAGAAGAAGAAGAAGAAGAAGAAGAAAGTTGGAAGGGACCTTGGAGGTCATCTAGTCCAACTCCCCTGCTCAGGCAGGAAACCCTTTACCATTTCAGGCAAATGGCTGTCCAGTCTCCTCTTAAAAACTTCAGTCATTAACATTAAAAATTATCACTCTACGCAAACAATGCAACTGAGGATGGTTGAAGGTTATAAATCCTGAGGAGGCCCTCAGAAGCTTACCATGTACAGGTAGTCCTCAGCTTACGACCACAACTGAGCCCAACATTTCTGTTGTTAAGTGAGACATTTGTTCAGTGACATTTTACGACCTTTCTTGCCACAGTTGTTAAGTGAGTCACTGCAACTGTTTACTAACACGGTTGTTAAGTGAATCTGGCTCTCCCCATTGATTTTGCTTGTCAGAAAGTGAACACATGACCTGGAGACACAGCAATGGTCATAAGTATGAACCAGTTGCCAAGCTTCTGAATTTTGAGCAAACGATCATGGGGATGCTACAAACGTAAGTGTGAAAAATGATCATAATTCACTTTTTTCAGTGTCATTGTAACTTTGAACAGTTACTAAATCAACTGTTGTAAGTTGAGAACTATCAGTAATCAACAAAATAAATTACCTTGCATTCCCCAATAAAATTAGCTTGCTAAAGATATATATATATATATTTATTTATTTATTTAGTTACATTTATATACCGCCCTATTCCCTGAGGACTCAGGGCGGTTTACAGGAAATTAAAAAATCCACCATACAAAAGTTAAAAAACCAAATTAAAAAATATTAAATTGACCCTGTATACTTAAAACCCCAATTAAAAATACCAATGAGAATTAAAATCACCTGCCCTCCTGCCAATCAGAGCCTATGTTACCTGTTCAAAGGTAAGAGATAAGTTTACACATTGCATAATAATAATAAAAAAGCCAAGTTAGAATATTTTGCAAACTCAGCCATTGCTGTCTGTAAATCACATTTATGGCTTAGCAAGTTGCACAATATTGAACATATTAATTAGGAAAAGAATCAAATATAAAACTACCAATATCTTGTTAGATTTGTGTAAGCTTATAATAGCATCATACTAGAAATATTATGTAAATTTCGTATCTACCAAACTTTCCCCATAAAATGAAAAAGATGCCAGAGCTTCTCTATTCTATCTACCTATTTCCTGAATTCAGAAAACATAAAAACTATTTTCTTGTCTGACCAAAAATCAATAGCTTTAATTAGTTTACTTCTGGCTACCTATTATAAAATTTAATTAAGGTGCTACTTAAGATTGATTCTGCCCAGCAATTCCTTGTTTCCTCAAAATGTTTTTGGGCAAGCAAACTATTCATTTACATTTAAAGCAAATTCTTTTAAGTTTCACCTGAAGTAACACAATGCAAGTAGAAGATGAAATTCTAAAAACGTCATAAAAAGCAGCATGATAAAATACCAAACCAAGTAAAAAGGAAATAAAAACATTTGATGCAAAGTCAACCTGATAAAATACTAGTACTTAGAAAAACAAACTAGAACACACTTAGAGGAATAGATCAGACCCAATACATTAGAGACATACATTTTCACTTTTGTCTCTTTTATTTTGAAGTGCTTATTTTGATTGTCCTGTGTAATGTTATTTTATAAATATTAAGCTTTCCATTTGATTCTGAATGTTTAAAGTTAATTTTGGAGAACTCTCTACCTGCCCAGAAATTCAATTATAGTCATGGGGTTAAATGACAGGACGAGCCTTAAGTAGTGATTCACTTTGGTACCTCCTTACTTTGGAATAAATGTGCAATGCATAGTAAAATGTACTTGCTCCTGATTCAGGTAGGAGTAAATAGCAACAGTTGTAAAATTAAAATAAAAAAGTGCCATTAGGCTTACTTGAAAGAGATGATGTTGCCTGGTGTGGTAAGTCAGCCCCCAGAGAAGGAAATATTAAAAGAGCAGAATATATTTCCCTAAAGGATTTTAAAAGCAGAAACCAACCCTGCCCCCAAGTGTCCATTCCCCAAACAGAAACCAAGTCTGAAGAATTGCAGATAATAATCTTGCCAGAATCAGGAATCAGGAAACTGGGATTAGGAAGAAAGTTCCCTAGAATCAACACCAAAAATCTAAAGAGTCATCAGCCCCAGCACCAGGGAAGCAGGATATGATCTTTGGGACATAATAGGATTAACCCACAGATAATAAAGGGCACACTCAGACTCAGGTCAAAGTTCATGCCACAGGAACAACTCCAAACAAAAGGCTTCAGAGGGTATAAAAACCCACTCCCTACATGTGCTCGCTCTTTTTTCTTCCAGAGCCATCTTCCTGTCTGGTTCTCCTCTTCAATAAACTGCAACCTTCTTCCTAAAGCAGTCGCCATGTTGTTTATTCCTGGCTTGGACTGAACCATGAAGAAGACCTTTCCTTCAACACTGGCTACTACTCTTGGCTCTGGAATTTGAAAAGGGGGGATTCAACAGGCAGGTCAAGAGCATGTTATGGGCACTCTTAATGAAAAGAATGCCATGAGCTGTGGGCTGTGTTAAAATGTTTGTGAGAAAGCCAACGGATGAGGTTGCTACACATCTTTTTCTAGCTAAGATGATTCCTAGTATCTCAGCTTTTCTTTCCTAGTCAGGTAGACACAGTTCAAAAGTTCTGTAGTGCAACTTTCTATAATGTTTACTTCCTAAGAATGCTTCCTGGCTACGTGCAGGGCCCAAAGGCAATCTCTGAAATAAACATTTGAAGTTTGCTAACTAGTCATTTTTAACTGAAAGTATCTTCAAAACAAACAAACAAACAAAAAAACCCAGATGAGGCATGGAGTTTGATAGGTGCTACTAAAGAGTGCAATGCAGACCATCAGTGATTATTAATCACAGTGATTCGGTTGCACTCGAAGAGAACTGAGTTCACCTATTAAACCAAGTTGTGGTTTAATACAAACTCCAATCCAGCCACTATATTATGGCTTAGCATGTTGTGTGAATCAGGATGGTATGGATATCACTCACAGGAAAACAAAAATGAGAAAGTGATTACTCT
This sequence comes from Vipera berus, assembly GCF_964194415.1. Lineage (NCBI taxonomy): Eukaryota > Metazoa > Chordata > Lepidosauria > Squamata > Viperidae > Vipera > Vipera berus. The sequence continues at coordinate 108,761,519 of NC_138206.1, forward strand.
TAAGTATAGGGCTTTTTTATAAATTCAGGCACTCTCAAAAACAGGATACTGAATAAAATGTTAAGTTTCTCTCTGACATAGATTTCCTGATATTTTACACACTATACAGCAGTATTATCATTTTTTCCCTATTGTATAACAATTATAAGGTATTTTTTGTGAACCACAGATTTCTATCTAATGTTTAATGTATGATGATGTATTTGGACGTTCAGTATTTTTGTTTCTCCTATTAGTTTTGTGTATTCACTGTTTATCTTTTGTAATTGTTTTTTTTAAAATCTTGTTATACATTAAAATTAAAAAAGAAATTCTGAATTAGCACCCGACTACTGTTCTCATAGATTATGATCTACTGCAATATTTTGTTACAGGATGTTCTTGTACTGGATTATATTTAGTGTGTCTAAGTGTAAGTATTTAATTAAATAAATCAAGATTCAAATCCTCAAAAATATTTTTACTGCTGAAATTATACAACAGTATTGCATTGCGGATCACTGCAATTATCTTTCCAATACCTTCTTTGCTTATGTTAGCAGTGATTCACCAAATCATACCTCAAATTCACAGACCAAGTTAAGAATGTCATTGTGCTATAAGAAAGAAACAGAAGTGAATCAGAAGTAGCCTACAAAAATGCTAGGACAGAAGAAAGCCAGTTTACTCTCTATTTCTAAACAAACATTCAGTCTAGAAGTGCTGAAATAAAAGGAATTTTGTCAAAGGATAACTTGCTAAATTATAAAAACTTAAATTAACATTTAGTATTTGAAAATAAGCAATTTTGTGTTAATACATAAACTGCTATGAAGAGCTGTTTCCAATTTCTGGATTTCAAACATGTCGACCTGATTTCCAATTTAGAAAATCAAAATTAAGGATTTGAAATTTAAACACTGAAATACTTGTTTTACGCTTCCCCCAAATTATTAAACTTTATTGAATAAATGTTATTAGATATATTCTTACATATTCCTACTAAAACATGTGGCAAAAGAGATCTTTTGACTAGCATTTTCTCCTAATACCTATAGTTTATACAAGATCTTTTCTGCCTTTTCTTACAATTTTGGGAGTAATGGGCTATGCCTTACCTGCCATCCACTCCGCCTGTATGTTATGCCAGATGTTAATGTTCCTATCTCCATTTCCATGCTTCATGAGCATAAAAATATCTGGCTAATATAGTGTATTAAATCTTAGTCTTTAACCCCAGCCACCCCATCAGATCCATAGCTGGAGCCTGATGTCACCAAATTCTAAGTTCTGTCACAGTATTCTAAACAATTGTCTAGCAGTTCTTTGTTGTCAAGGTTATTGATACATTCCAGAAACATGGAGAATTTCAGCCCGAGATCTTCAGCTCAGGTCCATTCCCGGTATGTCTTTAACTCTCCAAGGACTTGCTTCACCTGATTTTAGTCGCTTCACATACTACCCAACGGGATTCTTTTTATTCCACTTGACCAATTTATTATATTGATTATAGTAATAATACCTCATAAATGTGTCTAGAAAGCCATGAAGAAGTTGGCATATAGGAAGCAGACAGCCAAATTGCAAATGATCAAGCACCACCAACAGTTCTCTTCTTAAATACCTCCCTCCAGAGAGAGCTGTTGTTCTTTTTAATTAAGAAGAAAGATTTAATGACAAACCAGACAAAGACTAACAAACTCAAGAACTCTCCATATTATATATTTTGGAAAAAACACAAATCACATCTTGTAAGCAGGTATACATGCAAAACTACTGAGAAGCAATATTTTTTGGTACTGTACCCATCATGAGTATTTATGCTAGTTTAGGTAAAAGCAAGTTACTTGCTAGAATGACACATGCTTTACTTGCCTCACTTTAGTGTTACGATCAGGAAGTTAATAATTCCTTCTATAACTCTGATGAGTGTTATTTGGTAGAGATTATCAGAATATTCCTTACCACTTAACATAATTGCCTTTACTACTTTATTATCCCATTCATCAGGTTAAGAGACCTCCAAGCTGTTTATAAACCTATTTTCTAATTTACAACTTAAAATTGCATCACAAAAGAAGTGGAGGGAAAGCAACAGAAAAGCCAACTCAGATACTAGTTCTTAATGTCACAATTGTTTTAGCACAGGCATGTCAAACTCACATCATGTGACATTGTGTGACAAATCGTGTCTTTTCCCCCATTGCCGGCAATGGGGTGGGTGTGGTTTTGGCATGACGCATCCGGCCCGTGGGCCAGCAGTTTGACATGCCTGTTTTAACAGGTAAGAGAAGAAAAATTGTGGATAATTCAGTACAGCTAGTCCTCAACTTACCACAGTTCATTTTGTTTGAAGTTACAACACACTGAAAAAAGTGACATGACCATTTTTCACACTTACAACACTTGCAGTATCCCTGTGGTCATGTGATCCAAATTCAGATGCTTGGCAACTGACTCATATTTATGACGGTTGCAGTATCCTAGGATCATGGATCACCTTTTGCGACCTTCTGACAAGCAAAGACAAGGGGGAAGAGCCAGATTCATTTAACAACTGTGTTACTAACTTAACAACTGCAATGATTCACTTAACAATTGTGGCAATAAAGGTCATAAAAGGGAGCAAAATTCACTTAACAACTGTTTCACTTAGCAACACAAATTTTAGGCTCAATTCTGGTACCAAGTTGAGGACCATGGTGCCTATAGAATGGGTATGCCCTGTGACATGAGAATGGTGCAGTCAAAAGTAGCTGATCTCAATACAGTAGGAGCAATTGAATACACTTGTTTCATCTATGCCCCAGCTTGATAGCATTACTGCTACAAGATGATTAAAAAACAGCTAGAAATATTTTGTTGCTTATCAGAACTCCATTTTTCCCTGAAGCCTAACAGAATGACTATTATTATTATTAATAATTTATTGCATTTGTATGCTGCCCAACTCTCAACTACTCTGGGCCGCTTGCAATCATTAAAATATTTTTAAAAAGAACAGATGAGTTATTGGACTCTTTACAATCTATTATACCTAGTTATAGGGTAGACAAAAAATAGCATTTGAGTGGATTTTTCCATTATCTTGAAAGATGTTACATTTTTATATGATTTAAATACAAGATAAATACAGAGAGGATATTAGTATTAGTATTCTAGAGAGAATCTCCAGACTAAAAAAATAATCTTTTAAATATTAGACATATAGGTAGTCCTCAATTTAAGACAATTAAGCTCAGAATTTCTATTGTTAAGTGAGACATTTGCTAAGTGAGTTTTGCTTTATTTATGACTTTTCTTGCCACAGTTGTAAAGTGAATCACTGCAGGTGATAAGTTAGTCACCTGGTTGTTAAGTGAATCTGCCTTCCCCATTTGATTTGCTTGTCAGAAGGTCACAAAAGGGGATCACATGACGCCGGGACACTGCAACCGTCATAAATACCTGTCAGTAGCCAAGCATCTGAATTTTGATCACATGATAACGAGGATGCTGCAAAGTTCGTAACTGTGAAAAATGATCATGTCACTTTTTTCAGTGCCGTTGTAAATGAAAATTGTCACTAAATGAACTGTTGTAAGTCGAGGATTACCTTTATACATTAGATGTATAAGAAAAGTGGAAGTGGTCAAAAATGGTGACTAGAGTCTTGGCCTGCTACAGTGTTATGTTCCTAAATTATAAAGCAATAATTTCAGTAATTAATTTTTCACTAATTAATAATTACTATCTATCATCTTTCTCTCTCAAATATAATATCATGTATCATATATACTATAATGAAATAAAGGCTGTGAAAATATCTGCAGACCCTTCACATCCTGGACACAAACTGTTTCAAGGAGATGCTATAAAGCATCCCACACAAAAACAACCAGACAAGAGTTTTTCCCCCCATGCCATCACTCTGTTAAATAACTAATTCCTGTAACTTGTTGTATCTCATGATTTATATTGATTGCTTTGGTTTAGTATCCTATTATAATTTATGTTGTTTTTGTTTAGTATCTTATGATTTGTTGATTGCTTTAGTATCCTATGACTATCACTGAATGTTGTATCTGTGATTTTCGATTGTATTTTACTATTATGATTATCACCTGTTGCATGTATGTACACAGAGAGCTTACGCCCTGGAGACAAATTCCTTGTGTGTCCAATAGCACTTTATTTTATTTATTTATTTTATTTTAATCCCATTTATATCCCGCCCTTCTCCGAAGACTCTGGGCGGCTTACAAGCTTAGCACTTGGCGAATCAATCAACCTATATCGTAGTTGTGAGATGTCAAGTAATTGAAAGCCAGGAAACGGGACTCATTAGTGCTCGTTCCTGCAGATCCGTGAAGCCTGCGCGTATTTATTTATGCGTTAAGACAAGGGTCTTCAAACTCGGCCCTTTTATGACTTGTGGACTTCAACTCCCAGAATTCCTCAGCCAGCCACGCTTACGCCGCTGGCTGAGGAATTCTGGGAGTTGAAGTCCACAAGTCATAAAAGGGCCGAGTTTGAAGACTCCTGCGTTAAGAGTTACACACGGGGGCGGGGGGGGGAAAGGTTTTAAAGCAAATGTAGGACTTTTCAGGCGTTCAGTTTCCCCATTCGCCCTTCTTAAGTTAGTCAAGAACAGTATGATTTCTAAAAGGCCACTGTTCGCTCTTCCGGAGCAGCCCGGTGGGGGACCCTTTATGCGGCTGCACCCTCCCTACAAGAGCAGCCACCAGAAGGGACCGTCGCCCAGCAACGGCCCTCAGACGGCCCTTTCTCCCTTTAGCTCTCTCTCTCTCTCTCTCCCCCCGCCCGACGCGTCTTCCCCGCTTCCTCCTCCCGCCGGCCTCTCCTCCTCCTGCCCACCCCCCGCCTCTTTCTCGCGAGGTTTTCCCCCAACTCTCGCGACAGCCCCGCGTCGCCATCTTAGTTATTCTGGCGCGGTGGTCTCCGTAGTCGCTGCCGGGGAAAAAAGAAGAAGAAGAAGAAGCAAAAAAGAAAAAAAAGAGCGCAAGCAGCGGCCTTGGCAAACCGTGTTGCGCGGGCCGAGCTGCGAGAGCGGAGGTTTCTCTCGCTGCCCCGGCCGGGTTGTTGCGCGTGGGGGGGGGGGACGACCGAGCTACCCCTTCCCTTGCGGCCGGCCCCGCTTGCGGAGCGGAGTGTCGCGTCAACTGTCGTTGCTGGCCCCGCCCCCTCCCTTGGCTGGGGCCCCGGGCCCTCGCGGCCACCTCGGCCATTGCTGCTGCTGCTGCTGCTGCTCGGGGAGGCGGGGCTGGGGCCTCTCTTGGATGGTGGTTAAAATGATCATAGAAAACTTCGAGGCGCTGAAATCCTGGCTCAGCAAAACCTTGGAGCCCATGTGAGTAACCGAGCCAGCCACTCCCCTTCAGCCCCTTATAAGGGCTCGCGTGTGCGCACCCGGACACTGTGTGTGTGTGTTGTGTGTGTGTGTTGGGGGGGGGTTTCCATACACGCAATGTGGCAATCTCTGCCTCTGGAGAGCTGCCCCTACGGCCCTAAATGGCCCCTGCTTTCCTGTTGAGGAAGTTCCTCTCCCCCCCCCCCACTTTGTATTAAAACATGGCGATGTGTAAGACTTTTTTTTCCCCCACCCATCTCTCCTTTGAAATCGTGTTTCGTGTGGACGCTGCTATACGCGTGTAAAGAAGTGGGGAAGTGGGATGGTATGCGGGGAGGTTTTCGATAACCCCACCCCCTCTGTCATCTGTGATAACGTTGTCCAGTTCATTCAAAGCTTGACCTGCCTATGTCGATTTAATGCATGGATTGGGAACCGGGCAAAAGAAATCTCTAGCACTGCTACTTCAGTATGTTTGTCATTGAGTGATTTTTATGAGGTTCTGAAGTGACCAGGGAGCCAGTAACTCTGCAGGATACACCAAAATGGAATAAAAGGAAGCCAGGTGAAATAAGCAAAACATGCAGATTGAGTTAGGTTTTCTCTCAGACTCTTCCCCTATTATTTATTTATTTTATTACATTTATATACCGCCCTTTCCCGAAGGACTCAGGGCGGTTTACAGGGTGATTAAAAAACCAAGATACAAAAGTTAAAAACAAATTTAAAAAAATATATTTGTCCCTACATAAATAAAACCCCAGTTAAAATAAGATTAATCCTCAGCCTGGGCCAGAGAGCTCGAAGAGCCAGGTCTGTTCAGGCCCCGGCGGAATGAACGGAGGTCAGGGGCAGTCCTCAGCTCCACTGGCAGCTGGTTCCAAAGGGCAGGCGCCCCCACTGAGAAGGCCCTATCCCTGGGTGTTACCCACTATTACCACAGTGCCAGCAAAAAACCCCAAAACTAATGCAGTTTCACAAATGAAAAGTGGCAAAAACCTAGTTGCAATAGAAATCAAGCAGGACCATGGAGTTAAAACTATAGAAAACATTGGGTAATCTCTTTGAAATAACAGTAAATTATATAATTCCTTTGACCAAGCCTGCTTCTGACACTTAGATGATCCAGTTGCTTCACTCCTGGATCATCTAAGTCCCTGCTTGATTTCCATTACAACTAGGTTTTTGCTGCTTCTCAGTTGTGCAGCTGAGTTAGTTTGCAAAGATCCATGTTGCTATCAATACATAGAAATAATCTTCAAAATAGCAATAAATGACTTTTTGCCTGATATTTCTTTGATCAAGCCTGCTTCTGACACTTAGATGATCCAGGAGTGAAGCAACTGTCATCCTTTTGGGTTTTTGCTGGCATTGTGGTAATAAGGAAGAAGTTTGAGATAAAACATGAAGTCAATCTGCATGTTTTGCTTTTTCACCTGGTTTTACTAGTGTTTCTTATATTCTATTTTGGTATATCCTGCAGAATTACTGGTTCCCTGGTAACTTCAGATCCTCATAAAACCACTCAATGACAAACATACTGAAGTACCAGCTGTAGAGATTTCTTTCTATATGACTAGGAAACGTGTGTAAAACTGGTTCTTGTTAAAGTGGAATCTGGATTGATATATGGCTCCAGAGAGGATTTTTTTAAGAACTATCAAATAGAGCTTAAGTAGGTAATTAATTCAACTATTGACTTTCTTTGGTTCTTTAATTAATAAAATTCAGAGCAAAATTTGATTTTGTACAATTATTTGGCATTGTTTTCAACAGCAGCGTTTAACTGACATTACTATTATCTTGAATAATGCAGGGTCTTTTTGAACCTTGAAGACAATTACTCTATACAATAGTGAGATCAAAATCTAAAATTCATTTCGTCTAAAATATTTTCACAGCATTCAGAAACTCATATGCAAGAATACAAGGTGTAATATGCAGTAAAGGATGCTGCAAACTTTTGTTAATGCTAATGGATATTTCTCCTATTTTAATTTAACTGCTGCACAAAAGCTATGTGGAAAAAAAATGCTGGATTAATATTCATTCTACTGTTTTGGGAAATTGAACTATAGATGCTTTTTGATATGCTGTTGTACTTTATATGGATACAGTTTATGCAAACTCATCAATGAAGTTTAGAAGACTTAATATTCTGCTCAACTTGTGAACTGATTTTTCCTCCATTCCCAAAAATCTTGTTTCAGCACCAGAGAGTAGCTTTCACAGATAAAACATAATACTAAGGATGGGTATTTTTGTTGAGAAAACCATAACTTTACATAAATAGAAGTTATATATGCCCTAGTTGAGCTTGTAAAGATGATATTGAAGTTGGAATCAATATTAGATTATGAGGGTACTAGAAAAAGGCCTACCATTTTACCCATTATTGCAGTAGCAAGGTACTAGAATAGGAAAATGCATAAATTTTGGCAGGTGTACACACATGTACACACATTATTTTTCCTTTCAAGAGTCACAGGCCTTATGTGTAGTAGAATTCGCATATAATGGAACTTCAAGCAATGGAGTTGCACATGCAGAATGAGTTATAATCCAACCTATTTTTTATTTCATTGGAAATTTGCATTAGTGTAATGTTAGTATGTACTTTCTTGATAGAGAAACATTCAAAACATGACTTCTCCTCCTCCGTAATTTTCGTCTTCTGGCCACAATTGAGCCCAAAATTTCTGTTGCAAAGCCAGATAGTTGTTAAACGAGTTTTGCCTTGTTTTTACGACCTTTCTTGCCACAGTTGTTAAATGAATCACTGCAGTTGTTAAGATATTATTACAGTTGCTAAGTGAATCTGGCTTCCCCACTGACTTTGCTTGGCAGAAGCTCACAAACCCTGATCATTTAACCCTAGGACACTGCTAGATATATGCTGGTTGCCAAACGTACAAATTTGGATCTAATGACCATTGGGGTGCTGCAATGATCATAAGTGTAAAAAACAGTCATTTTTTTCAATGTTGTTGTAACTTCAGTCACTAATGGTTGTAAGTCATGGACTATCTGTACAGCAGTAGTGTCTTCAGAACCCACGTTAGTACATGACTTGATTAGACTTTGGGGGGTGCATATATGAGAATTTAAGCTTTAATTTGCTTATTACATACTCTCTGTGCATGGGTGTATATGTATATTAAGGTGACTTTTATGTACCACACATGTTGAGATGACTTTTTTTTTGTTACCAATCTTTCTTCACAACTCTTTGTGAAGAACAATGGCTGCCCTAATCCCATTTATCTTTCATTAGGCTGCACGATTTCTTCATACAGCAGTAAATCAGCTACACTTACTGCAAAAATAAGTTTTGATGTATCATTCTGAATAACCTTTCCTATTGTTTTCTATCTTTCTCCCAAGCTGGAAATGTCCCTGGAGATATTATCCATGCAGATTGGGCAAACAGTTTAGTGTTGTTACAAGTGTTGATTTACTGCACTGCTCCTTTGGGGGTGTTTCATTTGTATCTGATTTGAACTTGTTGCTTTACCTTTTCTCAAATTATTTTTTTAGGATTTTAAAGTAACTACTTATTTTCGCATTGTGTTCTTTACACATCATTTGTTAATACTGGATAATTGAACATTTTATCGTTTATTGACATTATGGAAACATAAGCTCATTAAAATACAGTGTTCTTTATGCTTGTTAAATACCCTGGGATTTTGTAAATCATTATAAAGGGAATATGAGTAAGGTGATGCTTTAACTGTAACTCCTTGTATCTTCTTTGGCAAATAAGAATGGTACAGTATAAGTGAAATTATAACAAAGAAAGGAAAAGCCAGCAGCCTTGGAATCAAAATTTTGCTGAAAATATGAGAACAGTTAAGAAAAAACAGGGAAACATCAAAGATGAGAGTATAGCACACACAAAAAAGTACTTACGAATAATATCTAGAGGTCTCCCAAAAGATCAGTAACAGAATTGAAATTGAGAATGTGAGGCAAGTTTTCAAAATGAAAATCCCATTTTTAGAAAACATTGTATATACTCCCAAGATTGCTGTTAAGATCAAATCCTTTTAGCTTTTAATTATTTGGAGGTTTTAGCAGTAGAGCACAGCTATTGTTGACTGAAAATTGATATACTATTGCCTGGGATTGTCACCCTCATACAGCTTCAGGAAAGATGCTCATGGAGCAGTGAGGGGAAAAAAATAGATCAACCAGATCAACTCTAGGGATCAATGGGGCGACAGATGTTGCTGCCAGATAGTCTTATAACAGCTTTTACGTTTATTTATGAGGAGATTGTACGGTTGATCCATTCAGAAGAATTCTTGGATGCTTTGGGATCCGTGAAATAAGAAGAATAACCAATCGTTACTAACTGGATTGATTTTTTGATATTGCCAAATTTATACTTACTATTATCAGAAATATAACAAGTGTGCAGGGCAGAAAATTGAGTACAACTATGGCAATTACTGTAGAGCCAGGAATTGAAGTGTGCAGCAGCTCTTTATTCATTTTATTAAGATTAACAAGTTGTCAATGAAGAAGTGAGGAAACTTTTCATGTAAATGAATTTTTGCTGTGGATTTATTTTTTTTACCTTAGGAGTAAAGATATTTTCATACATCTCAATTCACAAACATCAGAACTTGTTTCATTTTAAAACATTTCATACAGGTTCATTCATACACATCAGTTCATAAACTTAATAGAGCAACATCCTGTGGTTGCTAAGCTCCAATTGGTTGCAGCTTAGGTGATGGACCTCCAGATCCTGTGAATTACAATGTCCAGTATATTCAAGTTTGGTGTAGTGCTTAAGGCAGTAATGGCGAACCTTTTAGAGACTGAGTGCCCAAACTGCAACCCAAAACCCACTTATATGTCGTCGGGTACTGGGTGGGCGTGACCCATTGGGTGGGCGTTGCTGTGGTGGTAATGGCAGACTGGGTGGGACTAAAAAGTTCAATCAATCCCAATTTTGCGAGATCTTTTTTTTTTCCGTGAGAAGTTGAAATTGATTGATTGAACCTTTTTTTTTTTGCACATGGTGCCGGAGGCCTAAAGCGAAAAGGTTTTATAAAACCCAGCTGAAGGCCTAGGACTGGGGCCACGGCACGTGTGGCCACAGAGGGGGCTCTGCATGCCACCTGTGGCACGCACACCATAAGTTTGCCACCACAGGCTTAAGGCATTAAGCTAGAAATAGGGAGACTTGGGAGAGTGTGAGTTGTAGTCCCACTTTAGGCACAAAGCCAACTTGGAGACCTTGGGGTAGTGACTTTCTCTCAGACTTAAGAAAGAGGCAATGGCAAGCCACTTCTGAAAACTGCAGGACTTGTCCAAGTAGTTTGTGAGAATTGGACATGATTGAATGAAAGGAGGGGGGAAAAGCCAGTGATACAAAACGTTGGAAGGACTATACGTTTATCAATAATGGTTAGTTAAAATTATATCTGTAACTATATTTCAAGTTATTTTATGAGGCTTTTTCAAATAGTGTAAGAGTTTAGGTTTGAAAAAAGAAAATTGTCTTTCAAAATTATCCATACAGTCTAATTACACATGTTGGAATTTATCAAGACACTAACTTTCTTACTTTTGACAGAGTTCATATTAGAAATGTAATAAACTGCAGGTATTATTTTTAAGGAATAGGTAGTATGACGTCAGAAAATGAAGTCATTTATAAACAAAGTAAACCTTACCTGATATTTTCCTTTATTTTCAGCTGAAATCAGTCTTGTATTCATACACCATGCTATGTTAGCTGTACTTATAGCTTTGCCTGACTCATTTCATTTAAAATTCAATCTGAAAATAAAGAATGTATTAATAATTTATTTGCATTATAATGTGCAAAATATATATCAGATAATTTGGACCCATACCAATAAAAGCTTTTACTTGCTTTTAAAAAAAATTAACAAAAACCTAAAGATCTATAAGCTTCTGTTCTGTGGTTCTTAATTCAACTCCAAATTAAAGGAGAAAAAGCCCTGAAGCATATTTATATCACTTAGATATAGAAGGAATTTATACTAAAACCCTGTGTTAAATGTTTAACATAAATCTTGTGTTAAATATTGCTTCTTTGTTATAACTGCTTTTTGCTGAAAGGATATGCTTCAGGAGATATCACTAAAGTATTGTAAAGTTAATTTTTAATTTAGAAGAACATGCAGTCCTCCAGATCTCTCTGATATATTTGAAAATGCTTCCATTTTTTGGAAATCACCTTTGAAGTCTGCTTTCTCATGACGTTAATGTTAGTGGGTTGATGAAATCCTTGTGTGTAGATTGAGAATATTATGTTACTCAGTTGAAGCATTAATACAAAACAAGATTGTTGAATCTAAACTAAGTATTATTGTAATCATTCCATCAACATTTGAAGAAATTTTTGATTAGGAAAAATATTGGAAGATACTATATTCTCAGAAGGCTAAACTTTTCATCATGATTACAGAAGTTCTGTGCTGCCTTTCAGATTTACATAACTTGGATAAAAAAACCCTCTCTATAATTGAATTGTTCTTTGGTGTGTATTTCTGGGAGGGGCGCTTTTGATGAAATCTTTTACTTTTAGAACTAATGCTATTTTTCTTTCTGCTCCTTTAAATGTTTATTCACTGTAGCTACATAAATAATTGCTAGATATATAATGATAATACATATTGGTAGAATAAATTCTATAATAGTGCTCAATTGAAAGGAATTCATTATTTAAAAAAGTGTTTTGCAATGTAAGGGATAGGAAAAAGTAACCTGTCTCTATATATTTGGAATAAAATTCAACACAAGTAGGGAATAGCTATAAATTAAATCTGGTTTTGTTAGATATAGTATGCATAAAATAAAACATTACATGTGTGGGATATGTTGGACATAATCTATTACCTCAAAGCATGGTTTATAAATTCCTTTATGAATTAATTGTGTTCTTCATTTATAGATGTGATGCGGATCCATCAGCCCTTGCTAAGTATGTTCTTGCCTTGGTGAAAAAAGACAAAAGTGAGAAAGAACTTAAAGCACTATGTGTGGATCAACTGGATGTATTTCTTCAGAAGGGTAAGTTCTTGTAAATTTAAAGCTTCAGGACCTAATTTCAAATTCTAATCTCATTTAGATTTAATCCATTTGATTTTAATTATAATTTGGAAATGATTTTACCAGTGCCTCCATTCCCCATAAAAATATAAAATTATTGTATGACCTAGAACATAAACTTTGACTGACTGGTGTTTGAATGCTGCTCTTGCAAATAAGTTTACCATAAGGTTTTCTTTTGGATTCTCCAAATAATATGTTTTGAAAACTTAGATAACTGCCTCAAAGAAAATAATCAAACAACTTGCAGGCAATTAGTATGTGTTCCTTCCTTCCCTCTTTCTACCTCTGAGTATTCTAAAAGATAGCTTTGGCTTGAAAACATCATTGCCTAAGTAGCTGAATGTGTTGTTGTTGTTGTTGTTATTATTATTATTCTGTTATTACCACAAGCATCTAGTGTCTCATTGCAGAACCACCAAAAAATTATGTATGTATGTTTCCAAAGCTGGAAATCCTAGAATTGGTTCTATGGAAATAGAATTGTCCAAATAATGATAAACTACAAAAATGTTAATATTTCAATAATAATAGCCCTTAAGAATGTTTCTTAAGTTGCCAATTATGTACTATATACTGTTTGGGTTTCATTTCAGAGACACAGATATTTGTAGAAAAATTATTTGATGCCGTAAATACCAAGAGCTATCTACCTCCACCCGATCTGCCATCTTCAGGAAGCCTGAAATCAGACTTCTTTCAGCATCAAGAGAAAGAAGGAAAAAAAGAAGAGGTAATAATCAGCCGTATCTTACCTTAAGCTTATGTCCTACAGGTAGTCCTCGACGTATGACCACAATCGAACCCAGAATTGCTGTTGCTAAGCAAGATAGATGTTAAGTGAGTTTTGCCCCATTTTATGACCTTTGTTGCCACAGTTGCTAAGCGAATCACTGCAGTTGTTAAGTTAGTGACACAGTTGTCAAGTGAATCTGCTCTGTCAGAAGGTTGCAAAAGGTTATCGCACTGCAACTCTCATAAATACATGCCAGTTGCCAGAGGTCCGAATTTTGATCACATAGCTAAGGGATGCTGCAATGGCCATTAATTTTTTTCTTTTCAGTGCCATTGTAACATCAAATGATCACTAAAGAATGGTTGTAAAAGGTCTGTCTGTATCTTGTAATCTGATCTACGTACATATTTCATTGCTGTTCTTTAGCACATATGAATGGCAGCTTGTTAAAACTACGATATTTCTGATGAATGTCTTCTAGACTTCAATCATAGTTAGTTCTGACAACAGATGGTAGCGATATAAAATTTAAAATATATCAGATTATGTAATACTATGAGAAACAGGTGGTAAGGGATTTCTAATAGAGCAGAGTAGCACAAAATATCACTCACACTTTATATATTTCAGTTACTGTTGTGATATGGTATTTTCTGTAGGATAAATAAGATAGGATGTGCAAAGTTTGTGGGCAGACCTTGGAGAACTTTGTAAAGTTCACTCATATTTATACTTTATTTACTTGGGCAAGTGTGGACAGACACACAAGGAATTTATCTCTGGTACTTTCATTTTAACTTTCATTTGGTTGCTAGAAAAACAAGCTATTTCATATTCTTTTTTATCAAGGTAATTAAGGAAGAAGAACGAGAGAAAAAATTCTCTAGAAGGCTTAATCATAGTCCTCCTCAGTCAAGTTCAAGATACCGAGACACCAGGTAACACCTATATTTTTTCATTTTTGAAGTTGATAAATGTTTCTGATTTTTATGACACTCGTACCAATGCTGAGACATATTACGAGGTTTACAGAGGTACAAATGAACAAGTGTCTATGCAGAATGTATTTTAAACAAAATTGAAAAATCAGAATGTTTTGTTTTGGAGTTACTTTCTTAATAGACATGCAAGCAAGTGCATTTTATGAAATATAACATATTCACAATAGAATAATTGATTTTAGAAAACTGCCAATATCTGGATTTTCCTCTTTTTTGCTTTTGTATAGCTAACAAAATTGGCCAGTACTGTATATGTTAAAGAGCCATTCAAGCACTAAATTTGCACTAAATTTGCACAATAAGTAAAGAAAGTAACATTGTTACTTTCATTATTTTGTCATAGACAATATATAGTGCTTTTGTCTGTCTCTGTCTGTCTATCTGCATTGGACTGGTAATGTGTTTATTAGACTGGAGTGTTTATAACTCATCAACCCGAAAATGGAACTTTGTAAGCAACTTACATGTGGAAGACCTTGAACCACTACTCTTGGTTTGAAGGATTTACTTCCAGAAATTGCCGAATCCTCATTGCTATAGCACGTTCTAGAACTGGAATGAAATATTCTAGAGTTGTCTGGAAAATTCCATTCCCAAATTGATCAATTTTTGCGTTTCTCCCAGTTTTGGTGAAATATTTCTGCTATTGTTGATATAAATAGCCTTTTTATCTATATGAATTTTCCATTTGGAAAATAAAATTTGTCCTTACAAAGTTTTCTTCTCCGCAATATTTAGAAGCAGGGATGAAAGGAAGAAAGACGAGCGTTCTCGCAAGAGAGATTACGATCGGAATCCTCCACGAAGAGAGTCCTACAGAGACCGCTACAATAGAAGAAGGGGAAGGAGCCGAAGCTACAGTAGGAGCCGTAGTCGAAGCTGGAGTAAAGAAAGGTTGCGGGACAGAGATAGAGATAGAAGTAGGAGTCGGACTAGAAGTAGAACAAGAAGCAGAGGTAACGGATGACCCTAAATATTAATGTGCACAGTGTGTGCTTCATTTAAATAAATATAATTATAGAGGCAGCATGCAAGGAGGTTCATTCAGACATTCTTTGCCCTTTCTTTGAGAAATGGACCACATTTCTGGTTTTTAGTTTTCCCTTACCTGCTTTTTCTGTATCCTGCAAATGACAAATAGAATGGAATTATCTGAAAGTCGAACATGTGTTTGGTTGCCCCGTCTTTTGGCTCCATTGCCCAGAGCACTGTGTTGGAATGTCGTCTGGATGCAGTCTGTCCCGGGAACCCAGACGAACATTCTGGATTGCAACAGTCGCTTCTTCCCAGAAAAGCAGATAACATTCCATCACAAGCATTCTGTTGCCGTCATTAAAAACATCTGTCTATCTCAGGAGAAAAACGTGTGGTTTTCAAATTAAATTCAAAGCTATGGATGCCCACGGAAAAGAATTTATGCAGATTTTAGAATTTATTATATTATTTGAAATGTTCACTGGCTTATTGTCTTTTGTTGTTGTTACACAAATTAGATTTTGAAGGATTTCTTTGGTGATTATTGATTAGCCTGCATAAGTTATTGATGTCTTGCTTATGTTATCCTGTCACCTTCCACAGTTCTCAAATATTCTTTTATAGAAAGAGATCTGGTAAAGCCGAAGTATGACATGGATAGAACAGAGCCGTTAGAAAATAATTACACTCCGGTTCCTTCTGTAACAAACATTTCATCCGGCCACTATCCTGTCCCTACGCTAAGTAGCACTATAACTGTCATTGCTCCTGCTCATCATGGGAATAGTACCACTGAAAGTTGGTCAGAATTTCATGAAGAACAGTTGGACCACAATTCCTATGGAAGGCCTCCACTACCAAAGAAACGGTGCAGAGACTATGATGGTAAGGCCAGAACGTTTGACCCAAATATTAAAGATTAAGATGCATGTACAGATTGTAGTTCTCGACTTACCACCAGAATTGAGCCCAACATTTGTTAGGTGAGTTTTGTCCCATTTTACGACCTTGCTTGCCACACTTGTTAAGTGAATCACTGCACTTGTTAAGTTAGTAACACCGTTGTTAAAGGAATCTGACTTGACCATGGACTTTGCTTGTCAGAAGATTGCAAAAGGGGATTGCGTGGCCCTGTGTCACAGCGACCGTCATAAATATGAGTCAATTGACAAGCATCGGAATTTTGATCACGTGACCACGGGGATGCTGCAACTGTCGTAAGTGTGAGAAAAAGGTCATAAGTCACTTTTTCCAGTGCTGCCGTGAATTCGAACGATCACTGAACTGTTTTAAGCTGAGGACTACCTGTATTACATTTATATTTGTACATTTTGTTTGTAGTTGAACCCCACAGAAATTAAATGATCAAAGATCTTAAATATTCCCATTAGATGATTTTGTCTTTGGCATTTTATATACTATTGTCTAAACCAGGGGTCGGCAACCTAAAAAAGGAAAAGAGCCACTGGGAACCGGTTCCATCACAAATTAAAAAAAGTGGGAGCCGCGTGCGTGTGTCCATGCATGCGCATGCGCAAAAAAGTTTTGCGCATGCGCAAAACGGTTTTTTGCGCATGCGCGGACTCACGCGGTTGCCATTTTTTTTAAAAGTGAGATGGAACCGGTTCCCGGTTGCCCGACGGCGACGGCCCGTCTGCAAAGCTGCCGCTTTCAGCAGCTTTGCAGACGGGCCGCGGCAGCTTCCTCAAAGAGCAGCGCCCCTGCCCATTCTGAGAGGTGCGCGCGCACCTCTCCGAACGACCGGAGGTGCGCGCACACCTCCCCAAACCTTTGGAGAGGTGCGCGCGTACCTCCGCGCGAACGGGCAGAGGTGCCGCTCTTTGAGGAAGCTGTAGCGGCCCGTCTCCGAAGGTTTGGGGAGGTGCGCACGCACCTCCGGTCGTTCGGAGAGGTGCGCGCGCACCTCTCCAAACGGGTGGTGCCACTCTCCATTTGGAGAGGTGCGCGTGCACCACTGCCCGTTCAAAGAGGTGCGCGCGCACCGGGCGGCTGGGAGCCGCAGGTAGTTCGGAGAGGTGCGCGCGTACCTCTCAGAATGGGCAGGGGCGCTGCTCTTTGAGGAAGCTGCCGCGGCCCGTCTGCAAAGCTGCCGAAAGTGGCAGCTTTGGAGACGGGCCGCTACAGCTTCCTCAAAGAGCGGCATCTCTGCCCGTTCGCGCGGAGGTACGCGCGCACCTCTCCAAAGGTTTGGGGAGGTGCGCGCGCACCTCCGGTCGTTCGGAGAGGTGCGCGCGCACCTCTCAGAATGGGCAGGGGCGCTGCTCTTTGAGGAAGCTGTAGCGGCCCGTCTGCAAAGCTGCCGAAAGCGGCAGCTTCGGAGACGGGCCGCTACAGCTTCCTCAAAGAGCGGCATCTCTGCCCGTTCGCGCGGAGGTACGCGCGCACCTCTCCAAAGGTTTGGGGAGGTGCGCGCGCACCTCTCAGAATGGGCAGGGGCGCTGCTCTTTGAGGAAGCTGCCGCGGCCCGTCTGCAAAGCTGCCGAAAGCGGCAGCTTCGGAGATGGGCCACTACAGCTTCCTCAAAGAGCGGCATCTCTGCCCGTTCGCGCGGAGGTACGCGCGCACCTCTCCAAAGGTTTGGGGAGGTGCGCGCGCACCTCCGGTTGTTCGGAGAGGTGCGCGCGCACCTCTCAGAATGGGCAGGGGCGCTGCTCTTTGAGGAAGCTGTAGCGGCCCGTCTCCGAAGCTGCCGCTTTCGGCAGCTTCGGAGACGGGCCGCTACAGCTTCCTCAAAGAGCGGCATCTCTGCCCGTTCGCGCGGAGGTACGCGCGCACCTCTCCAAAGGTTTGGGGAGGTGCGCGTGCACCTCCGCCCATTCGGGGAGGTGTGCGCGCACCTCTCCAAACGGGCGGTGCCACTCTCCATTTGGAGAGGTGCGCGTGCACCACTGCCCGTTCAAAGAGGTGCGCGGGCACCGGGCGGCTGGGAGCCGCAGGTAGTTCGGAGAGGTGCGCGCGTACCTCTCAGAATGGGCAGGGGCGCTGCTCTTTGAGGAAGCTGCCGCGGCCCGTCTGCAAAGCTGCCGAAAGTGGCAGCTTTGGAGACGGGCCGCTACAGCTTCCTCAAAGAGCGGCATCTCTGCCCGTTCGCGCGGAGGTACGCGCGCACCTCTCCAAAGGTTTGGGGAGGTGCGCGCGCACCTCCGGTCGTTCGGAGAGGTGCGCGCGCACCTCTCAGAATGGGCAGGGGCGCTGCTCTTTGAGGAAGCTGTAGCGGCCCGTCTGCAAAGCTGCCGAAAGCGGCAGCTTCGGAGACGGGCCGCTACAGCTTCCTCAAAGAGCGGCATCTCTGCCCGTTCGCGCGGAGGTACGCGCGCACCTCTCCAAAGGTTTGGGGAGGTGCGCGCGCACCTCTCAGAATGGGCAGGGGCGCTGCTCTTTGAGGAAGCTGCCGCGGCCCGTCTCCGAAGCTGCCGCTTTCAGCAGCTTTGCAGACGGGCCGCGGCAGCTTCCTCAAAGAGCAGCGCCCCTGCCCATTCTGAGAGGTGCGCGCGCACCTCTCCGAACGACCGGAGGTGCGCGCACACCTCCCCAAACCTTTGGAGAGGTGCGCGCGTACCTCCGCGCGAACGGGCAGAGGTGCCGCTCTTTGAGGAAGCTGTAGCGGCCCGTCTCCGAAGGTTTGGGGAGGTGCGCACGCACCTCCGGTCGTTCGGAGAGGTGCGCGCGCACCTCTCCAAACGGGTGGTGCCACTCTCCATTTGGAGAGGTGCGCGTGCACCACTGCCCGTTCAAAGAGGTGCGCGCGCACCGGGCGGCTGGGAGCCGCAGGTAGTTCGGAGAGGTGCGCGCGTACCTCTCAGAATGGGCAGGGGCGCTGCTCTTTGAGGAAGCTGCCGCGGCCCGTCTGCAAAGCTGCCGAAAGTGGCAGCTTTGGAGACGGGCCGCTACAGCTTCCTCAAAGAGCGGCATCTCTGCCCGTTCGCGCGGAGGTACGCGCGCACCTCTCCAAAGGTTTGGGGAGGTGCGCGCGCACCTCCGGTCGTTCGGAGAGGTGCGCGCGCACCTCTCAGAATGGGCAGGGGCGCTGCTCTTTGAGGAAGCTGTAGCGGCCCGTCTGCAAAGCTGCCGAAAGCGGCAGCTTCGGAGACGGGCCGCTACAGCTTCCTCAAAGAGCGGCATCTCTGCCCGTTCGCGCGGAGGTACGCGCGCACCTCTCCAAAGGTTTGGGGAGGTGCGCGCGCACCTCTCAGAATGGGCAGGGGCGCTGCTCTTTGAGGAAGCTGCCGCGGCCCGTCTGCAAAGCTGCCGAAAGCGGCAGCTTCGGAGATGGGCCACTACAGCTTCCTCAAAGAGCGGCATCTCTGCCCGTTCGCGCGGAGGTACGCGCGCACCTCTCCAAAGGTTTGGGGAGGTGCGCGCGCACCTCCGGTTGTTCGGAGAGGTGCGCGCGCACCTCTCAGAATGGGCAGGGGCGCTGCTCTTTGAGGAAGCTGTAGCGGCCCGTCTCCGAAGCTGCCGCTTTCGGCAGCTTCGGAGACGGGCCGCTACAGCTTCCTCAAAGAGCGGCATCTCTGCCCGTTCGCGCGGAGGTACGCGCGCACCTCTCCAAAGGTTTGGGGAGGTGCGCGTGCACCTCCGCCCATTCGGGGAGGTGTGCGCGCACCTCTCCAAACGGGCGGTGCCACTCTCCATTTGGAGAGGTGCGCGTGCACCACTGCCCGTTCAAAGAGGTGCGCGGGCACCGGGCGGCTGGGAGCCGCAGGTAGTTCGGAGAGGTGCGCGCGTACCTCTCAGAATGGGCAGGGGCGCTGCTCTTTGAGGAAGCTGCCGCGGCCCGTCTGCAAAGCTGCCGAAAGTGGCAGCTTTGGAGACGGGCCGCTACAGCTTCCTCAAAGAGCGGCATCTCTGCCCGTTCGCGCGGAGGTACGCGCGCACCTCTCCAAAGGTTTGGGGAGGTGCGCGCGCACCTCCGGTCGTTCGGAGAGGTGCGCGCGCACCTCTCAGAATGGGCAGGGGCGCTGCTCTTTGAGGAAGCTGTAGCGGCCCGTCTGCAAAGCTGCCGAAAGCGGCAGCTTCGGAGACGGGCCGCTACAGCTTCCTCAAAGAGCGGCATCTCTGCCCGTTCGCGCGGAGGTACGCGCGCACCTCTCCAAAGGTTTGGGGAGGTGCGCGCGCACCTCTCAGAATGGGCAGGGGCGCTGCTCTTTGAGGAAGCTGCCGCGGCCCGTCTGCAAAGCTGCCGAAAGCGGCAGCTTCGGAGATGGGCCACTACAGCTTCCTCAAAGAGCGGCATCTCTGCCCGTTCGCGCGGAGGTACGCGCGCACCTCTCCAAAGGTTTGGGGAGGTGCGCGCGCACCTCCGGTTGTTCGGAGAGGTGCGCGCGCACCTCTCAGAATGGGCAGGGGCGCTGCTCTTTGAGGAAGCTGTAGCGGCCCGTCTCCGAAGCTGCCGCTTTCGGCAGCTTCGGAGACGGGCCGCTACAGCTTCCTCAAAGAGCGGCATCTCTGCCCGTTCGCGCGGAGGTACGCGCGCACCTCTCCAAAGGTTTGGGGAGGTGCGCGTGCACCTCCGCCCATTCGGGGAGGTGTGCGCGCACCTCTCCAAACGGGCGGTGCCACTCTCCATTTGGAGAGGTGCGCGTGCACCACTGCCCGTTCAAAGAGGTGCGCGGGCACCGGGCGGCTGGGAGCCGCAGGAGACGGCTCATAGAGCCGCATGCGGCTCCGGAGCCGCGGGTTGCCGACCCGTGGTCTAAACCACAGGTCTGCAACCCGCGGCTCCGGAGCTGCATGCGGCTCTTTCAGCCGTCTCGTGCGGCTCCCAGTCCTCTGCCATGTGCAGTCCAAAAAAAAAAAATGGGACTAAAAAATTTCAACCAATTAATTCAAATATGCAGGGTAGGTGCATATCTCGCCTTGGCTCCACTCTTCAGTCAAACCCTGTTCTGCGCATGCGTACATGTACGCGCATGCGCACACATTTTTTGCGGCTCCCAGTTTTTCCTTTTGTGAGGAAACGGTTCCGAGTGGCTCTTTCACTGTTTTAGGTTGCTGACCCCTGGTCTAAACGGTATCAAAGAATAAAAGTTCGTTTCCTTGTAGCGTGTTCAGCTATTGCATGGCTACGTTCTTAATGCTTCTTAAGAACGCTACACAGTTTCAGAATGCTACACGCTTTCCTAATTTTGTTTTGCTTTGGCTTTTCAGAGAAAGGCTTTTGTATGAGAGGCGATATGTGTCCCTTTGATCATGGAAGTGACCCTGTAGTTGTAGAAGATGTGAACCTTCCAGGCATACTGCCTTTTCCAGCGCAGCCTCCAGTGGTTGAAGGACCACCTCCTCCAGGCCTTCCGCCTCCACCGCCTATTCTTACTCCTCCTCCTGTAAATCTTAGACCACCTGTCCCACCTCCAGGCCCTTTACCACCTAGTCTTCCACCTGTTACAGGTAGGTTCTCTGAATTGTAAATCGATGACTAGCTGCAAACATAGACATTGTGTGTCCAGATAAGAGTGTACCAGTCAAGGTTGGGATGAGATCTGCTTTCTCTAAAATATGGTAGTGGAGAAGCATGGATCTCACTTGTCTTAACGGAGACTTGCCAAAGCTAGCGTAGCACTTCTGAAATTTACCCATCGGATTTCTGGATGCCCAGCTCTCCTAATGCCATGGTTAGAAAGGAAATATAATAGTTTTTTTTCCCTTTCTGAGACCAGATGTGTTTGCACACGGATGGGTGAGAGGGTCTATATCTTACATTGTGCCTTAAGGAGAGGACGAGTGATCAGTTCATTTTCTGATTTATATGTTTTTCATTGGTGCTGGACTGCTGTAGAGGCAAGGGACTGATTAAGAACATCAATCCCAGGTACCAGTCTTTAAGCTTTACTTTTCAGGGAAGGTTGAAATAATATTGTTCTGCTGAATCGCCTTCATCAGGACCTGAATGAAGGTAGCATGTTTCTCCAGTCCTCTTAATATTGCAGGCCAACCTGGTTCAGGGAACCTTAACAGCAGCGAACCATCCCCGTGTCCCCTTGTGGTTAGATTTCTACAATAGATTTTTTTTGTGTGGATCGTGTTTGAAGACAACTGGGAAATGCTTAGTTGGTCAAGAACAGCTAAATTCAGCCCTGTAACGCCTGTGGTGCGGTTGTTCCCTGGGTTAATTTGTTACGGGCCCCATTCATAGTGTGTTACTGTCCTTCAAACCTTATGTAGCTTTCCTCTCAGCTGTTTTCTGGACTGTCTCTCCTGGCAAGATTTGTTCTACTCCATGCATTCTTGTAAGGAAGGCTTATGAGGGATCTTATACCACATGAAATGAAGTTGGTGGGGCATCCATAAAACATCTTAAGTTGACGCTTTGCCTCCTGAGTAATAGAATGCCTTGAATGTCCCAGGCTTTTGGAAATTTCTTTACCGTTCCCTGTTTATTATCCTTTTGGAACCTAACGATGTTTCAGCTACTTCATGGAAGATTATTTAAGTACTAATTGCTCCTAGTTTTATGAATGTATTTTTCTTAGGGTTTTTTTTTGTCTAATTGCCTTATCTGTACAGAATTTGGCAGTCTACAAAGTGTGTGAAATAAATAGATAAATAAATACTCCTACTCTACATTATATAACCATTTTCTCCAAACCACACACATTTTCATTATGATGATACATGGAGATATCTTTTTTAGATATCCAAGATCCAGACGAAGCTTTAAAGAATTAAAATTGGATTGATTGCAAAGCACGCCTCAGCGGTGTTTCCTTTAGTTACAGTTCTAACACTTGCATTATGAGATGGTTATGCAGCTGGCAACAAGTTGGAATTTGCAATGAGAATAATTTGTAGTCAGAACTGCTGCAACTATTTTTTTTTCTTTTTCCACATTTTACATTAGAAAGAAAATAATTGTTTTATGGCACACTAACATGATACAACAGGTTATTTCCCCTAGTGATTGCAGAGACGTTTTCTTGATAACTGATTTATACCTCTCTTGAAACTATTGCCATCCCAAAGAAACAAAACATGTTAGCCATCACTTACTTCATACTGCTACCTCATATACTGCTAAAACCTCCATTTCTGATTGTTTGTCACCTTTAATTTGGCAATAGTCAGCATCGTAGGGCAACAATCAAGATACTTCAAATGAGCTAACTTACAAAATGCATCCAAAACCTAGAACCTACGACATTTGTGGAATTGAAATTTGTCAAACCTCTAGTTGCTTCAGTGCCGTCATGCCCAGTTGTGTTTGGATAGTAGTTATTAACAATGCCTCCTTGTGAGCCAATGGGGAAGTTGACGGGGAATTCAGAAATTGTTCCAATCCCCACTGCTGTTGAGTCCATTCCTGGTTCATTTGGTTTCTTTGTGTAGGTAAGGAAATAGCCCTGAAATGAAGACCCAACACGGGTTATCTTAGTCTATTTCTGAAGATGCAGAAAATTTTGAAAGAAGATGTACAGATCTTTTATTCTGTGCGGTATGTGGTTGCTTTCTTTGTTTTTTTCATTTTTATAACTCCATTATTATTATTTTCTTTTTGGTAGGACCACCACCTCCACTGCCACCTTTGCAGCCCTCTGGTATGGATGCCCCTCCAAATTCTGCTACCAGCTCTGTTCCTACAGTTGTAACAACGGGTATTCATCACCAACCGCCACCTGCCCCGCCCTCTCTCTTCCCAGGTGTAGTACTGGATTTTTTTATTTTTAACCAACGAAAGGGGAAAAGTGATTTCTACACATGATGTGTACTGGAGTATTAGAATATTGGAAGAAAAAAAAAGTCATGTGAGGAGTATTCCACCCTCA
The DNA here is from genome assembly GCF_964194415.1 of Vipera berus. Taxonomy (NCBI): domain Eukaryota; kingdom Metazoa; phylum Chordata; class Lepidosauria; order Squamata; family Viperidae; genus Vipera; species Vipera berus. The sequence continues at coordinate 108,785,438 of NC_138206.1, forward strand.
CTGGATGGGACTTCCTCAGTGGTCTCTCTCTTCCACAGTCTTCTTTTCCCTGTTGTTTGATCCCAAATTATCCCCAAGCTTTTAGAGATTTTCAATTTATGGAGGGAGGTAAAACATTTGGGACTGATTGCTGTACCTCTCATTGAATGCCATCAGATAGAGTTTACTTTAAAAAAGGCATTTGTGAGTGGCAAAAAGGATAATTCTAGCTAACCAAAATAGTGCACACACTATGTTTTTAATAAGGCTGTGCGTGGGATGTGGTTTTATAGTCAAACACACAATCAAAAGAATTCCAGACTTATTGGAGCATTAAATGTATTTTCCCTCAAAAGGTCAGAACCTTTTGAAATTAAGGAAGCTCCCAAATGAGTTTATTATATGTATTACAAAATTTAAACAAAAAGTGTTTTTAAAAACTTTAGGGGTTAAAAAAGTATGAAAAAAGTTATTTTGAGTTCTAATTCTGATTTGATTCTACGTAAATTGTATTGAGCCTATGTCTATGATTGAGGTTTGAAAAGTTGATTTGTGCACATACTTCTGTTTAGTAGGATAATAATTCACTCTTTCGAAATTAATTCAGTTTAATTCAAAATTATTCAGCTTAGAAATCCAGCTAGTTTTGCCTATGTGAGAAATAACCTTTTTTCCCCCCTAAATCACATTGGTGATATGAATCATTTAAAGGTTGATTTGCATTCCTGTAGTATATGGTTTAAATTTCTCTATACTTGTATAATTAGATAATATATATATTTTTGCCAGAAACATACGACACAGATGGTTACAATCCTGAAGCACCAAGTATAACCAGTACTTCAAGACCCATGTATAGACACAGAGTCCATGCCCAAAGACCAAACTTGATAGGACTTACCTCAGGTGATATGGACCTGCCACCAAGAGGTAATATGAAAATTTTCTTGCTTTAAAATGTAAATGGGTAGTATCACATGATTCTAGAAGACCTTAAGTTTAGTCTGTTTACCAAGGCTTGTACCTCCTACCAAATGCTCACCTTTATGTTATTCCATTTTACTAATCGGGAGTCATGGTAGGAACAGAAACTGCAAGGATCATTTTCTAGTGCTGCCATCCTCCTCCGCGTAATTACGTTTTTCCCAGTCCAGTAAGCACATGCTTGCAAGGTGTAAAGAGTTAATGGAAAAATAATAATCCATTTATCCTGTACGCTCTATTGGAACCGTGCACCTTTTTAATCAGTTGGTGTTGGAAGCTCCTAATCAGTTGAACACTGGGGGGAAATGATGCAATGCACCACAGATTTGTAATTAGCTGTATGAGTGGTTAAAAAGTAATGCGTTTGCCTTAGGTTTAATTCAGGTCTTATTATTTAAACACCCCCACCCCATTTCTTGTCACTTTATCATAAAACATTTAAAATAATACACGTATTTTGCCTCGTTTAAAACAAACTCAGACTAACAGGCACAGTGGTTTCATGAATACCACCCACCTGCTAGGCAATTTTCTCTTGTGTTACTTCAGTTCTTCTAAATTATTACAACTAACTGTGCTACTCCCAAGAGTTTTCGAGCTGTCTAGAAAACGATTAAAATACCTGCAGTAAATCCAGTTAAAAATACCTATTGTCCGATAGAAGAGAAAAGCAAACGCAATGGGTCAGGAACACATGCCAACATATTAAATCATGTATGTGCATGGATGACCACTTTTAAGTTAGAAATACTCTTATGAAGGAGCCTAGTTTTTCACACTTTCTTAATTGCAATCTGATTTTCACTGGATGGCTATTCCAAAAAGTTAATGTTGCTACTGATAAGTTAGAATTTTTTTAGCTGCAGTTCTTCCCAGAAGTGGGGAGCTATTTGCCTTTTCTTGTTTGATGATCTTGTAACCAGGAATACATGGGGATTAGGATAGGTGTGAAAAAGAGATTAGCAGAAACTCGTTTCAATTTCTTTGGTGAGTCTAAATCAAGATTCAAAGGGGGGGGGGAAAGGAAAGGAAATGCCCATGCAAATAATTCAGACAGAATGTATGCCCTGAGAGACTCTCCTGATCTTATATTAACTCTTCGCTACTTCCTTTATGAGACGCAAAGAAACTCCTCTTGGGCTTCAGGTCGCAAGTCATCTGCTAAATGTCTGCAGTTGAAAAGAAATTATATTTTCTAAGCGGTGTAGTCTGTAGTTGTCCTTTGGGGTTACTTGCATTTCCCTTTGAAGCATGTGGTTTTAGTGTATCTTGGACCAACACTGAATCAAAGGGACCTGGATCTAAAGAAACCCTGCCTGCATTCAAATATACTGCGAAAATGTAGTAAGCCGGTTGATGGTAATCAGGAGAGAAAATTCTACTATAAAATGCACAAACACCCTTTAAAAATTAATCTTTCTTCCTCCAGAAAAACCTCCCAATAAAAGCAGTATGAGGATTGTAGTGGATTCGGAGTCCCGGAAGAGAACTATTGGTGCAGGTGATGGACTTGCAGCAAAGAAGAATTGGTTTGACAAGTAAGCTGTTGTTAGCTCTGTTGACAGCAAAGTCAACAGAGTAATGAAGAATCAACTGTCATGCCCTCTGCTGCTCAAAAGACCCTTCCTCTTAATCTCCCTCCCCCATAGTTTGATTTAAAAGTGGAATTTAGATAGTATACAAAAATATTGTCTATGCCTGATTTAAAGTTTTGACGGGTCAGAAAATGTGAAAATAGCTGCAGCAACAATGTAATCAAAACCTACCCTTTTGTATGTGTTTCTAATATGTATTTGTGTAAAACAGCCAGGCTTTGCAACCATTATATTGCCTTTTTTTTGATGGATACTGTGGACACTGTAGATTCAGATCAGATAAGCAACGCTTTGAATTATTTTTATATGGGCCCTGTGGTAACACTTGTCTGTATACCTGTATTAAGAGATAACCACATTATTGTGTAAGTATCACTTTTGAGTAATATAGGCATTTCCGTTGCATGAAAGCATGTAAAAATACCGCTTTCCGAATTAGGAACAGTTTTAACAATAACAGACTTGGAAGGGACTTGGAGGTCTTCTAGTCCAACCCCCTCCTCAAGCAGGAAACCCTACACCGGTGATGGCGAACCTTTTAGATACTGAGTGCCCAAAAAACGCCATCCCACTCCTGTCCCTGCTCTGCCCTGCCCGGTGGGCCACCACCACCTCCACAGCCCGCCACAGATCACCCAAGCGGCCCAGCAGTGCCATGGCGGCCACGCCCTCCACCCGTGCCCCGCAGCATCATCTGCACGCAACAGGGCACAAGGACAGAGTCTTGTCCCCGCTGCCTGGCTACCATGTCTGGCTGTGCTGCTTCACGTGGGCCGCGCCTGGGTGTGACTCTCCTCCGGGGGGCTGCTGGTGAGGGGGCCACAGGTGGAGGCGGGGCTGGGGTGACGGCACGCGTGCCCACAGAGAGGGCTCCGAGTGCCGCCTCTGGCACACGTGCCATAGGTTCGCCACCACTGCCCTACACCATTTCAGACAAATGGTTGTCCAGTCTCTCCTTGAAAACCTCCAGTGTTGGAGCATCCACAAGTTTTAGAGGCAACTCGTTCCACTGACTACTTGTTCTCAGTGTCAGGAAATTTCTGCTTAGTTCTAGTTGCTTCTCTCGCTGATTAGTTTCTATCTAGTTTTAATATACATGTCAACAACTTCCTCATTCCACGTGGAATTAATATTAGTTATTCAATTTGCAATATTCATTAATATACTACAAGGATAAATCTTTAACAAGATTTTTAAACAAGCACTGTACAGGTTTCTGTAGAGGAAAATTTGGGAATCTAGAGGAATGTTATTTACGATCATGAATATATTATATATAGACATATAGAGGTTGGCATGTAGTGATGAATTGATCTTTGGTTTTCTGTACTTGGGTAGCTGCGAATACTGGTGATATTGAAGTTTTTCTTGTTCCACAATAGTGTTAAAAATAGATGCTGCCTGAAATTTAGTTTTAGATTATCATTTAATTCAGGATTTTAACCGTTCTCTTGTGAATTGATTTCTGTTAGTAACTTTAAGCTTTTGATTCTTTTTTTTTCAGACAAAATTTTAATAGAACAAACAGTCCGGCTTTCCAGAAGAAGTTGCAATTTGGGAATGAAAACACAAAACTTGAACTGAGGAGAGTTCCTCCCGAACTTAATAATATTAGCAAACTAAACGAACACTTCAGCAAATTTGGAAATTTAGTGAATTTGCAGGTAGGCAATGTTATAAACCTTTTACTGTATTATTAAATGAATATATTAGAAATTCTCTGCCAGTTGGAACATGGATCATGACGGTGCCCTGAAAATTTAGCATGAATGTATCAACTGTTTAAACGAGAGCTTTAATCACAAGTTAAATACTGGCATGGAGTTACCCTAAGGCAGGGGTCGGCAACCTTAAATATTCAAAGAGCCACTTGGACCTGTTTCCCAGAGAAAAAAAATACTGGGAGCCACAAAGGCTGCTGTGCATGAGTACTCTCTTTCTCTCCCTCTCTCTCTCTCTCTCTCTCTCTCTCTCTCTCTCTCTCTCTCTCTCTCTCTCTCTCTCTCTCTCTCTCCCCCCCCCTCTCTCCGATCTTCTGCTCATCTGGCAAGCTGGCGTCTCGCTGTTCTCGGACAAGCTGACATACATTCTTATTGGGCTGGCTCTCCTGCCCTTGAGAGTTGCTGCTTCCTGCGCAGACGCAGCAAAGGCAGGAGCTCCACCCAATAAGCTTGTTAGCTTCTTGGAGAACAGCATGAGTTACAGAGAGAGAGAAGGGAAGCGCAAGTGCCTCCCTCTGTCTCTCTCTCTCTCTCTCTCTCTCTCTGTAAACTGGGAGCCGCAGGAGAAGGTTGAAAGAGCCGCATGCGGCTGCAGAGCTGCAGGTTGCTGACCCATGCCCTAAGGCAAGAATAAGCAACATTGTTCCTTCCAGGTATTTTGGCCTACCTATTCCACATTTCTTTGCAATTGTCACTACAGTTGCACGCGATTAATGGGAATTTGAATTCCAAACATATGAAAGGCATTAGATTGCCTATCTCTATGTTTGTAAAATGGCATAGATACTATTTCTCAAATAAAAACAACAACAATAATATAAGAAGTCGTCTGGATAGTGGATGTGGCAGTGCTTGGAGACAGCAGAATAGACAAGAAAGAACTGGAGAAGAAAACAAAATACAAAGAGCTACAAATAGAAGTAGAAAGACTGTGGCAAAGGCAAGCAAGGGTAGTATCAATAGTAATAGGCGCCTTGGGTGCAATCCCAAAAAAACTTGAGCACTACTTGGACACCATTGGCATTGACAAATTTGCCATTAGTCAGTTGCAAAAGGCGGCCTTACTAGGAACTGCTTCCATCCTGCTACGATATCTGTAATACCATCAAACATCGACATCTGCCTGTCCCAGGTCCTTGACTCGATAGGTAGACAAAAATGCCAAATCCAGTCTGAACATCTGACTGACTGTGCGATGATCAATAATAATAATAATAATAAAAATAAAAATAAATGATGTTGGAAGGGACCTTGGAGGTCATCTAGTCCAACCCCCAGGCAGGAAATTATACCATTTCAGGCAAATGACCGTCCAGTCTTTTCCTAAAAACTTCCAGTGTTGGAGTGATCTCTGGAGGGCTCGGGACAGGGGGCATTCCTCTGTCCTAGTCCTATTAGACCTCTCGGCGGCTTTCGATACCATCGACCATGGTATCTTGCTGCGGCGTCTCAGGGGATTGGGAGTGGGAGGCACAGTTTTACAGTGGTTCTCCTCCTATCTCTTGGGACGTTCGCAGTCGGTGTTGGCAGGGGGGCAGAGGTCGACCGCGAGGTCTCTCATTTGTGGAGTTCCTCAGGGGTCGGTCCTCTCGCCTCTCCTGTTCAACATCTACATGAAGCCGCTGGGTGAGATCATTCGTGGCTTTGGAGTTGGGTATCATCAGTACGCTGATGATACCCAACTTTTCTTTTCGACCCCAAACCACCCCAGTGATGCCCTCAACGTGATGTCCCGTTGCCTGGAGGCGGTTCGGGTCTGGATGGGGAGGAACAGACTCCAACTCAACCCCGACAAGACTGAGTGGCTTTGCATACCTTCGTCCCGGGTTTATTCGGACATTCCACCTCTAGTTATGGGGGGTGAACTATTACCCCCCGTAGATAGGGCTCGCAACTTGGGGGTCCTCCTAGATTCACGGCTCACTTTGGAAGACCATATAGGAGCCGTGACTAGGGGGGCCTTCGCACAGGTTCGCCTGGTGCGTCAGTTGCGGCCCTATCTTAGCCGGGACGATTTATGCACGGTCACTCATGCGCTCGTGTCCTCTCGTCTGGACTACTGCAACGCTCTCTACATGGGGCTGCCCTTGAGGACTACTCGGAAGCTCCAACTGGTACAGAATGCAGCCGCGAGAGTGGTGTTGGGAGCCTCCCGATACTCCCACGTTACGCCTCTGCTCCGTGAGCTGCATTGGTTGCCAGTTGTCTTCCGGGTGAGATTCAAGGTACTGGTAACGGTATTTAAAGCACTCCATGGCATGGGGCCGGAGTACCTCAGGGAACATCTGCTGCCGGCATCAAGCTCCCTGCGCCCTGTGCGTTCCCACAGAGAGGGCCTCCTCAGGGTGCCACCGATCAGAGAATGCCGATTGGTGGCCCCCAGGGGGAGATCCTTCTCTGTGGGCGCTCCGGAGCTGTGGAATCAGCTACCGGTTGAGCTCCGGATGGCGCCCGATCTTCGCTCCTTTCGTCGCGATCTCAAGACATTTCTGTTTGTACAAGCCGGCCTAGCCTGAGGGGGAGTGTTGGGGTTATTTTATTTTTCGTTTTTTAACTTTTCTGGGGGTTTTTAGTGTTGTATTTATATTGTTTTTAACTAGGGCAATTTGTTTAATCTTATTTTAATGTTTGTATTCGCTATTTTATTCTGCCCTGTGAACCGCCCTGAGTCCTCAGGGAGAAGGGCGGTATATAAATGTTATTAAATTAAATTAAATTAAATTAATTCACAGCTTCTGGAAGCAGGTTGTTCCACTGGTTAATTGTTCTAACTGTCAGGAAGTTTCTCCTTAGTTCTAGGTGGCTTCTCTCCTTGGTTAGTTTCCAGCTGTTGCTTCTTGTCCTGCCTTCAGGTGCTTTGACTCCCTCTTCTTTGTGGCAGCCCCTGAGATATTGTCACCCCTAGTCCTTCTCTTCATTAGCTATAAGGTATACAGGTAGTCCTCAACTTTACAACAATTCATTTCGTGACTGTTAAAATGGCACTGGAAAAACTGATTTAATGGCTGTTTTCACACATCTATTACAGCATCCCCATGGTGACATGATCAACAGTCAATTGCTTGGCAACTGGCATGTATTTATGACGGTTGCAATGTCCTGGGGTTATGTCATCACCTTTTGCGACCTTCTGAAGAGCAAAGTCAACAAGGAAACCAGATTCACTTAACAACTGTGTTACTAACTTAACAACTGCAGTGATTCACTTAATTGTGGCGAGAAAGGTTGTAAAATGGGGCAAAACTCACTTAACAACTGCCTCACTCATCAACAAAACTTTGGGCTCAATTGTGGTCGTAAGTCGAAGGACTACCTGTATTGCAATTTGCTGTACTGCAGTTCATTAAAAAAAAGGATCATTTTGCCAGGCCTTCTCCTAAATATTTGTGTATTGGGATATTTGGATCAGTTTATAGCCAGTTAAAAGTCTACGATTTGGGGTTGGGTTTCTTTTTAGACTTAAAAAACGTGCAAGAAAATTTGGATTTGTTTATGCCAAAACGTGCTTAGCAAAATTCACAGAAGTATACATTCTGAATAACTATATTCCTCTGTATGCTTTTCCACTTTCCTGACTAGAAATTACAAATTAGATCAGGTTGTTTTAACAATTGTATTTTATGAGATTTCTAGTAAAATCTACTTCAACTCTGAGTGGAGTATTTTCTGTTTTTTTAAATTAAGTAAATACAAAAAGAAAAAACGCACAAAATTATAAAAGAAAAGTACTAAAAAAGAAACAAAAATATAAAGGGTGTCTATTCACGTAAATACACATATAATAAAGCATTACAATATTTCAGTGATTGGGAGCCAGATTCTTGAGATCTTTCATAACTCGTATATATTGATTTAACTCTGCAAATGAAGTCTCAATTATTTTGATAAATAGGTCTTTTAGCAGATTTCAGGCTACTTCAGAACATTTAGAATAGTAGTAATTGTTGAATACAGTTTGTTCATGCAAATAATATTCATTAATTGTGCCAAGGACAGTGATGCTACTGAATGATAATTATAGGTTCACATCCTCTTGTTTCTAATGTGTAAAGGTAAAGGTAAAAGTTTCCCCGCACATGCGTGCTAGTCATTTCCGACTCTAGGGGCCGGTGCTCATCTCCGTTTCAAAGCCGAAGAGCCAGGGCTTGTCCGAGGACGTCTCTGTGGTCATGTGGCCGGCATGACTAGATGCCAAAGGCGCACGGAGTGCTGTTACCTTCCCACCGTAGTGGTCCCTATTTTTCTACTTGCATTTTTTACGTGCTTTCGAACTGCTAGGTTGGCAGAAGCTGGGACAAGTAACAGGTGCTCACTCTGTTACGCGGCACTCGGGATTCAACCCACCAAACTGCCGATCTTCTAATCGACAAGCTCAGCGTCGTAACCCACTGAGCCACTGCGTCCCTTACAGTGATGCTACTGAATGATAATTATAGGTTCACATCCTCTTGTTTCTAATGTGTAGGTTATCATTTTTCACAGATATGATTATAGTTCTATGTCAACCCTTTGAGATAGGCCTGGTCAGGAAATAGACAATGCAATGACTGCTGGAGCTCTCCCTTTATTGCTGTAGGATATAATAACAGAATTCCTTTTGCCACACCTTATTCCAAACAGAATCAAGGTGGGATATTCCTGAGTCTCTTTCTAATTTTCAGGACTGGGTTGTTGTTTATTTTTTTTCTGAATGACGTTCCTAAAGAGTCTTACGCTCCTTTGAGAAGACACTGTCTGCATTTTTTTACATTTTTGTTTGCCTTTCCTTGAAAATCATAGGTTGCCTACCAGGGAGATCCAGAAGGTGCCCTCATCCAGTTTGCTACCCACGAGGAGGCTAAAAAAGCAATATCGAGTACAGAAGCAGTCTTAAATAATCGATTTATCAAAGTCTATTGGCATAGAGAAGGCAGTACTCCTCCAATTACAACTTCAGTGCAGAAGGTAATGAATAAAATTTGGTTAATTTGGATGGCTCTTTTAAGCTAAATTTAGCGGGGGTTTAAGGAAGACGTTTGAATCTTGAATTTTCCAAATCAGTACTAAGAAATCAAGATTTTTTAATTTTAATTATTTTGCTTATATATCAATATAGAACAGTTAAATATTTCATTTTACATATTTGATTTTTTTTTTGCTGTAGGAAAATGAGTCAGTCAGAGCTGATAATACTTGATTGTTCTCTCTGTAAGATGTTCTTTATCTTCCTAGTTTCGTTTTGAAAAATAATACCGTGCACTTTTCAAAAATAATTCAGAGTTCTTCCAGTCTTATACCGAAAACATCTTTGTTATTCATTAAAGAATTCCCCACCCCACAGGCTTACATATGAGCCTGAAACAGATGATGGGATTGCTTTTTTTTTAATGAACGCTAGAAAGATGTTTTCATGAGATTCACCTGCCTCTGTAGAATACGTTTTTTTTAGCATGCACGCCTCTAAAAATAGTATTTTTAAGCTTTGTGATAATCTGCGACACCCATCCCCTGATCCCTCTCTGAAGTATTACACAGAATTATATAATTACTTATTGGAAAGATCATCTGAAGGATATTAATAAATTCACACAGAAATTCTTAGCGTAAATAGGAAAGGTTAAAGAACATTTATTCTTAAACTGTTCAAGTAGCTTGTTTTTAGATGTAAATAATCTGGTAGTTTCGGGACTATGGCCTTATCAATCTTACTGAAACGTATCGTTAGGCCAAAATAATATTCAGATTAGAAAGCACCATGAAAAAAAAGGAATAATGGTAAAGTGTCTAGAAGCCAGGCATGCTCTGAATTGACATATTTATGAAGTATTGTGAAGATTGTATTTCTTTTTAAGGTAGTACAGCCTTTAGCCCAGCAGCCCATTTTGCCAGCTGTGAAGCAGTCAGTCAAGGAACGATTAGGACCAGTTCCCGCCAGTAACGTTGAACCTGCTGAACCACAGGGTGCTGGCACAGAAGCCGTTCAGGTAAATGCGGCTCAGTAATTTTCCTGAACTTTCTTCGTCTGTGAAGCCAAGCCACGGTTTCTTCTTTGTCGGAGGCGGACGTTCAGTATAAATGATGAACGGAACCTTTGGAAATGGTTTTTACATCCAATTTGCATGTTTTGTAAAATGGCACCTTTGAGTTTATAAGGCCACATTGCAGATTCACTACAGTTCTTTCCAATTAGCAGCCAAGGATGTTTCAAATTAAATGAATTCTTCTGCCTCTGAAGAATTAAAAGTGTTCTAATAGGTAACATTTTTAAAAAATTTATCTACTAAAACAGACATGTCAAACACAAGGCCCGGGGGCCAGATCCGGCCCGCGAAGTGGTTTCATGCGGCCCGCGAAGCCATCCTGGAAACAGTGAGGGAACGGCCCCCACTGCCTTGGCCCTGGCCCAGAGACCCTCCTTCTGCCAGAGACCCTCAGATCTGTCCCACTCCTGCCCAGGCCCCCATAGGCACCCTTGATGCGAATGATGAAGAGCTGACCATGCCCACCCAGTAGGCCATACGCACTGTAGCCACGCCCACCCAGTAGGCCACGCCCACCCAGACCATACCCACCTGGCCCCCTGAGGGCAACTGCAATGCTGATGCGGCCCTCAATGAAATTGAGTTTGACACCCCTGTACTAAAAGGTATCGTCATACTGTTTCCCATTACAAAACAACAACAACAATGTAATGGCATTGTTACAAACTCAATGACAACATAATCAAAACTACTTCATTAGTAAAACAAATGTTACATGAATTTATGGCAGGAGAAGGCCAATGTTCCGTCCCAGCCTACGTATGTTTTTGTTACTTCACAAAGACAAAGCCCTCTTTTAATAAGTAGGCTGTAAAACCAACCCCTTTTATTTGAGTTACAAACCTGCTAATCGTCCCAAAAGCAAAAGCAACAGAACATGTTTTCCAACGGAGAATTGTTCAAAGCAAAATGGAGCACGAGTCAAACAGGAAATAGTTCACCGGCAAAGCAAATAAAACATGATCTCTTAAAACTGGAGTCCTTTGCAAACAGTTGCCTTCAGCAACCAGCCCTGCCCACACATTCCCTTTTTGTTATGCAGCCCAAGGCGTGGCTTCTCAATGCTTTCTCCTCCCCTGGAGTCGCCCCATTGCCTCCCTCTGTCCTCATGTGGCCTGTCTGCATTTACAAGCATCACGAATGTCCTCCAGCTGTGCGTCCTCACAGTCTGACTCAGCTTTCCAGCACATCTGAGTCTCATCCTGAGCACGAGTGGAGGGGCCAGGTTCTTCATCAGATTGTAAATCTGGGAGCTCATCAGAGCCTTCCTCCGCCTCTGATGGCTCCCCAGGCCCCTCCTCCTCCTCCTCTGATTTCCCCGGACTCAGCTGCCGGGATCACAGGCTGGCACGGAATCACAACAGCCAATCTAGAAAGTTGGGAATGTAAAAGATTCTTAAAACATTTCAGTTTGGGATATGGCATATCATAAAAGAGAGCAGTCTACAAACTTTAGCACCTTAGCCAAAACAAGGTCTTTGGCTATATCGCATTTATTGACATTAAAAGGCACAAAATATGTTGCATTCAGTATTGCCAAAGCTCTTGTGAGATGATAGACTTCCAACACTTTGCTTTGAGCAGCAATCGTGAGACTTAATGAACCACTGCTTTTTGCTCGTCTCCTCTTTTCTACGTGGAAAAGGTATGTCTGAATAGGCCTTGTCCCATTATTTATTATGTAGTATGCTCATTAGTTTTTAAATCGGCTTGCAGCTGATTTTTCCCCCCCAAGTTGGTCTTTGGGCCAACAGACATTTTGAAATTAAGCGCCCAAATTCTGTAGTTAAAGGGAATAGGTGCAGTTAGTCCTCGACCACAATTGAGCTCAAAATTTCTGTTGCTACTAAGCAAGACAGTTGTTAAATGGAGGTTGCCCAATTTTCTTGCACAGTGGTTAAGTGAATCATTGCAATTGTTAAGTTAGTAGCACAGTTGTTAAGTGAATCTGGTTTCCTCATTGACTCTGCTTGTAAGAAGGATTGCAGAAGGTGGTCACATGAACCTCAGGATACTGCAACCGTCATAAACATGAGTCAGTTGCCAAGCATCTGAATTTTGACCAAGTGACCATGAGGATGCTGAAACGGCCGTGAGTGTGAAAAATGGCCATAAGTTGCTTTTTTCAGTGCCATTGTAACTTCAAATGGTCACTAAGTGAACTTCTGCAAGTCAAGGACTACCTGGATTTTACAAAACTTCTAAAGTCTTCTATTTATCTTGGCAGAATTGGTTGGGGTTTAGATAGCTACCTTAGAAGTGAGACAAAATTTATTTAGGAACACATATTGCATATATAATAGATCCTTTTTCTCTTCACCTAGAATGTCACCAAACTATCTGTAAAGGATAGACTTGGGTTTGTGCCTAAACCCCCAACTCCAACTACAGAAAAGGTAAGAAAACTATAATGCTCAGCAAACTGTTACCTAATTAACCTGAGTCAGCTTCAAAGCAGATGCTCACATGTTATAACTGCAAAATAGTTGTCAGCTTCTATAAAACCATAACGGCTCTTGAAATGAAGGCAGTTGAAATGCTACTAACCATGCTTGTTTTCACATAGGCATCGCCAGTGAAGCCCAAATTGTTGCTGGTTGGGCATGGATTTGCATGGTTCACAGTACTGGATTTGGTGCAGCATCTGTTAGTGCAGAGCAAAGAAAATTGCTTGACATTGGTGTGGTAATGCTAGTGGCAGGCAATTGCTGTAGTGTGCTGTCACATTCCTAAAGCTCTTGGCAAGAGCAACCCTTTTGGATTAACATTTTAATAAGCCTCTTGTCAGCATTGCTGGTAGGAAGACGTTATGGGAGTTCTAGCCCAAAGCACCCAGATGATGTCTGCTTGGCTATGCTGTATTTTGCTTTAATGGTTCCGGCTCGTTGCTTGGCTTCTGTGGTTGTCATTTTCAGTATTGAGATGATACTCCTACTCAGCACAGTTTTATTTTACCTAGTGGAATTTGCATATTGGATAATAGAGGAGGTAGATACTGAACAGTGTGGGTGTATAGTTAGTTATAAATGACAAATTAAAAACTTGCTGCCTTTTATTTGTAAGTTTAGATTGTTTTTTTCCTTGGCGAGTCCAATATGCAAATAGTGATCCAGGATAATTTAAGTTGGATAAAGTGATTAGGGGATGCGGTGGCTCAGTGCGTTAGGACGCTGAGCTTGTTGATCAGAAGGTCGGCAGTTTGGCGGGTCGAATCCCGAGTGCCGCGTAACAGACTGAGCGCCCGTTACTCGTCCCAGCTTCTGCCAACCTAGCAGTTCGAAAGCGCGTAAAAATGCAAGTAGAAAAATAGGGACCGCTACGGTGGGAAGGTAACAGCGTTCCGTGCGCCTTTGGCATGTAGTCATTCCAGCCACATGACCACGGAGACGTCCTCGGACAAGCGCTGGCTCTTCGGCTTTGAAACGGAGATGAGCATCGGCCCCTAGAGTCGGAAACTACTAGCACACGTGTGCGGGGGAACCTTTACCTTTACCTAAAGTGTCGATAAGCTTTTGGGGAAAAAAGAAGCAGGTCAGAGAGAATTAGGATAGGACAAATAAACCAAAGCCTAATCAAAGGAGGCATTTAGGGTCTGTCTTGAAAGTGTTACAGATTATTTTGAAAACTTCTTTTAACTCCCTTAACAAGCCGCAATTCATAATCTCAATATAGATTTTAATGTACAAAATTCATTAGCTCTTTCTTTTCTATATTATAATACAGAAGGAGCTGTAAGAAAAATTAGTGAGATGTCCATCTATGTACATTTGATTAATAAATAAATAAGACAACCCCTTTTTTTCTAAGTTTCCATTTTTGTATGTTGAGGATACCAGAGGTTGTGAATCTATGAAGATCATATGTTGACTCCATAGCACTCTATAACTGCTGATTTTAGTTTTAAAATTATTCTAAAGACAGTTAAGCTGCCACTAACTCCCAGTCTTACAATTTTTGAATTCAAAATAGTAATTATAGTAAACACCCATTGACTTCTCAATGTATATTGAGACCATGGCAATGGAATGGAATGGAATAGAATAGAACAGAACAGAACAGAATAGAGTATAGAATGCAGAATTGAATTGATTTGAATTGAATTCTTTATTGGCCAAGTGTGCGTGGACATGCAAGGAATTTGTCTGCGGTGCATAAGCTCTCACTACATACAAGCAATAGTGATAAATTATCAATCATATCATCATCAATCAATTATAAGTGGGCAGATCTAGTCTGTATTAAAATGGAAGACCACTAAGAAATTCCTCGACTGAAGAGTGATCCTAAATATCCTAGAAGGTAGTAGCAATCTCTTTTGTCTTATTGCTAAAAAAACACTTAAATGAGTCTATGTAACCTGAGTTTTATTTGAGAATTTTTACTTCATTAGATGGTAATGAAATATTTTTCTACTACAGGTGTTGTCTACTTCTACTGGCTTGACAAAAACAGTATATAATCCAGCTGCTTTGAAGGCAGCTCAAAAAACTTTGCCTGTTGTTAATACTACTCTGATAGATTCCAGTGAAGCACAGAAGAAAAAACAGGTATACTTAATGTGATTGTGGGTAAAGGACATTTTTCTTGTTGGAGCATAATCTTTATGATCTTCTAACTATGATTAGGCGATTGAGATCACTTGAAGATTTTCTTCCTATGACTTTCCTTTTATATAAATATATCCTTATTTGAAACATATTTATGTGAAACTTTATATATGTATGTGTATTTGTGTGGTCTCCTAATGGTAGCATGCAATCATGGCTACAAATAATTTACAAACTGGTATCAGTTATCACATAGAATAAAAATCCTGGTGTTGCTTGCCATTTGTTTTTTCCTCATGGGATACACACACACACTGCTTTCTGTTTGTTTTTTTCCTCATGCTTTCTTCAGATACGGTGATTGTTAGATAATTTTAATGTGTATTAATTTAATGAAAATATAATAGGCTGGTTTGGGCCTTTTTCCACATATAATGATTCTTTTAAATACAAAATATATATTTAATGAATTAAAATTTTAACTGTATATGTTTGTGCATGTGTACCTATACACACACACATGCATACATGGGTGCATATTCACACACATATATACATAGTTGGAGGCATTTTAGTTTTTATAAGGTATTGAGATATTGGGATTTATATATTTTTAGGAGGCATTAAAACTTCAGCAAGATGTGAGGAAGAAAAAACAAGAGATCCTGGAAAAGCATATTGAAACACAAAAGGTAATAGAACGATAACAGTCAAATATGAAGCTTTAAGATAAAAGGGTAGACTTACATCAGAAAAAAATCTATTATAAAAGCAGTTAAATGGGAAAATAGAGAACAAATAGAATCAGTCCCCGTTTAGCAACTGTAATTGGGATGGCAACTCAATCCTTAAGCAAAGCAGTTACTAAGTGAAAAATCATATGATTGCAACTGTGCTTACTATTTTACTTCAGCTTCCCTTTGCTTCAGAAGGATACAGCCCCAAACAATTGAGTGAGCCCAAACTGTATGAAAGATTTCTGGAACTTGACTCACAAGGAAGCAGGGTAAAAGGGTGAATCTTGTAGCCCTTTCCCCCCACTCTCTCGCCCTTTGGAATGCTTACCCCAACACTGCGGTTATTAGCAAAAAAATGATCTTTATATTTACATTTATTGGAGAGGAAGGGATTACAAGAGAGGAAGCAGGCGTACAATGGGAAATGCAGATCTAAAGTAATGCATTAGTGCCAGCTCTTTGCCTAGCATGCTAGTAGCTACAATCCATCAACTGCCTAGAAGGCAAAAAAGCCTTCAGTATAAAATTGATTAAGAGTCTTGTCAGTGTCAGGCAGCATCCCAGCTGGATGATTCTAATAACTAACGTCCTAGAATTGAGTTTGTTAACTTGCACTTACACTTTTTAGGGACACACTGTGCTGAAGAGAAAAGCAGCTCAGGAAGAGCTAGCTTATTTAGGCAAATCTCTTCTGTCTGTGAATGGAAAAGAAAAATAGGTCAAATACAGGAGAACATTGGAGATTGTATTGACAAATACATGAGGGAAAGATGCCACGAGGATTGTAAATGGCATTAGTTGCAAAGATATTTTTCATCTCTGCTGTAACTGCAAAGTGTCATTGATGAGGCAGTTGTTCAAGGACTACCCATATTCAGTAAGATATATATATATATATATATATATTCAATATGGGTCAGGATTTAGCAAAGCTTTATAACTTTGGAAGAATTTTTATTTCATTTTGTTTCTTGTGAATGAATTTTTCAAACAGATTTTTTTTTGAGAAAGTTAGATCTTGGTAGTAAATGGATTTTTCTCTCTCTTTTTATTGTTGATCAGTGTGAATTTTACACATTTTTAAAAATTGAATCATGTAATTGGATACAGGATTTCAGTGTGAAAAACTTAACAGCACATTGGTATTAGAATGAATATCTTCATATGTTTTATGTGTGGGAAAGTATTTGTGAAGAATTCCTGTTACTAAAATGATAATTCCACCAGATGCTGATTTCAAAACTGGAGAAAAATAAAAATATGAAGTTAGAAGACAAAGCTGAAATCATGAAAACTCTGGAGACGTTAACCAACAGCATCACCAAGTTAAAGGATGAATTAAAAGGAGTTTCCTCAACAAGCACCCCGGTAAAAAACCTGAAAACAAAGACACAGGTATACAGATTTTTTTAAAATTTATTTTTTAATTTAGTTATTTGTATACAGCCTTTTATTATTTTTACAAATAACTCAAGGTGGTGAACATATCCAGCATACCTCCCTTCTTTGATTTTCCTCACAACAACAACCAAGCGAGGCATGTTGGGCTAAGAGAGAGAGTGCCCAAAGTCACCCAGCCGGCTTTTACATCTAAGACGGGACTTGAACTCACAGTCTTTTGCTTTCTATCCTGGTGCTTTAACCACTAGACCAGGAGTAGGCAATCAAGGAGAAAACATACAACATGATGAATATAAAAGGGCTGGGAGAAAAACTGTCACCTGTAATGCTTTTAGATCTCCATCATAGTCAAGATGAAAGCAACACAGAACTTGACCCATATAACCCTTTTCTACTATAAGTGTCTGAGTGCTTGAAAGATAAAGTATTACTCTCTTGTTTACTTACAGCACAAACACTTAAGTACACATTATCTGCTGCAGGGGTAGGCAACCTTGGCTCTTTTATGTCTCATGGACTTCAACTCCCAGAATTCCTGAGCCAGCTGGCTCAGGAATTCTGGGAGTTGAAGTCCATGAGTCATAAAAGAGCCGAGGTTGCCTACCCCTGCACTAGACCAAACTGGCTCCCATTTTATTCTCTTCAGAACTCTTTTATCTCTTTTTGTTATTTAATTAGTTTTGTTTTTGACATCTATGATTGCGTGTATATATTTGTGAGTGTTTACAATTTCTTCTTGCCTTCAGAGAAACAATGGAAAAAATATCCCCTCTTTTTTCAGTGCAAATAATTGAATGGGGGTTTTAGCCCACTAGTTTTTCCCATACTGGTCGAGGGCTTTATAACTTGATAGATTATTGAATAGCTCTGTACCATAAGATTGCCATAATTTGTTTTTTAACCAGTTTTAAAGGAACTAATTTTATTTTTCCAGTTTCTGACTTACGATTTTATGCTGAAAATTAATCTGGAAAAATAAAAGTAGTTCATTCAAAACTGATTAAAAAGCAAATTATGGTTAGTGTTCTGCTAATGTGTGTAATCTCTGTTGGGGTCTTCCTATTCTATCTAGCATCCTTGTTACACGCCATGGGATCTAGGAGATCTGGTATTGCTACACGAGTTAGGAAATGCAAACTAAATTGCTTCCGTAACTTTTTAGATGCAGAAAGAGCTACTGGATACAGAGTTGGACCTATATAAGAAAATGCAGGCTGGAGAAGAAGTTACTGAATTAAGGAGAAAGTATACAGAATTGCAGCTTGAAGTAAGTATATTTCACCACTGATGGTTAACAATGCAGATGTTTCACTTCTTGTCTGCGTAATGCAAAAAATTGTTTTAAACGGAAATCATCTTAAAATTGTTTTTAATGGTGCTCTTGAACTTAAATATTTCTGTTCACTTGCCTTTCACCAATTTTGTCTTTAACCTAAGTCCCTATCAACAGCAGGTATTTTTTACAGTGTACCCATAGATGGTGCTATTGGTGTTTGGAACTAAAAGTATTGAAACGCCTCTAACCTATTTCCCTTGCTTTTACGACTCACCACCCCTTTTCCTTACTACTGACACATTAACAGAAATAGTTCCTTTGTTAAATGTAGCTTGTGATTTATAAAGGGAATCATTAATTTCGTAAACCATCCATTGTGCAGCAGGCAAGTGTTTAAAAAAAAAATTAACACTCACAGAGACTTACCTTTCAGTTGGTTCAGTTGAACTTTGGCTCAGCCTATGGCATATATATATATGTGTGTGTGTGTGTGTGTGTGTGTGTGTGTGTATATGTATATATGTATGTGTATTTTTGTGTAAATTACTAACAAAGAATTAAAGGGAAACTGAAATGCATTTCTGACTCTTTAGTCTTCATCAGTCAGCTATACCCTTCTGAGATTCAGCCTGTTCGATGGCCTTCAAGATAGGCTGAAAACAGGAAATAAAGATTTGCCCCATGTTTGGGGCCTAGCAAGGTAATCTAAATAGTTAACATTTGAAATATATATATATATATATATATATATATATATATATATATATATATATATATATATATATATATATATATATATATATATATATATATATATATATATATATATATATATATATATATATATATATATATATATATATATATATATATATATATATATATACAGGGAGTGCAGAATTATTAGGCAAATGAGTATTTTGACCACATCATCCTCTTTATGCATGTTGTCTTACTCCAAGCTGTATAGGCTCGAAAGCCTACTACCAATTAAGCATATTAGGTGATGTGCATCTCTGTAATGAGAAGGGGTGTGGTCTAATGACATCAACACCCTGTATCAGGTGTGCATAATTATTAGGCAACTTCCTTTCCTTTGGCAAAATGGGTCAAAAGAAGGACTTGACAGGCTCAGAAAAGTCAAAAATAGTGAGATATCTTGCAGAGGGATGCAGCACTCTTAAAATTGCAAAGCTTCTGAAGCGTGATCATCGAACAATCAAGCGTTTCATTCAAAATAGTCAACAGGGTCGCAAGAAGCGTGTGGAGAAACCAAGGCGCAAAATAACTGCCCATGAACTGAGAAAAGTCAAGCGTGCAACTGCCAAGATGCCACTTGCCACCAGTTTGGCCATATTTCAGAGCTGCAACATCACTGGAGTGCCCAAAAGCACAAGGTGTGCAATACTCAGAGACATGGCCAAGGTAAGAAAGGCTGAAAGACGACCACCACTGAACAAGACACACAAGCTGAAACGTCAAGACTGGGCCAAGAAATATCTCAAGACTGATTTTTCTAAGCTTTTATGGACTGATGAAATGAGAGTGAGTCTTGATGGGCCAGATGGATGGGCCCGTGGCTGGATTGGTAAAGGGCAGAGAGCTCCAGTCCGACTCAGACGCCAGCAAGGTGGAGGTGGAGTACTGGTTTGGGCTGGTATCATCAAAGATGAGCTTGTGGGGCCTTTTCGGGTTGAGGATGGAGTCAAGCTCAACTCCCAGTCCTACTGCCAGTTTCTGGAAGACACCTTCTTCAAGCAGTGGTACAGGAAGAAGTCTGCATCCTTCAAGAAAAACATGATTTTCATGCAGGACAATGCTCCATCACACGCGTCCAAGTACTCCACAGCGTGGCTGGCAAGAAAGGGTATAAAAGAAGGAAATCTAATGACATGGCCTCCTTGTTCACCTGATCTGAACCCCATTGAGAACCTGTGGTCCATCATCAAATGTGAGATTTACAAGGAGGGAAAACAGTACACCTCTCTGAACAGTGTCTGGGAGGCTGTGGTTGCTGCTGCACGCAATGTTGATGGTGAACAGATCAAAACACTGACAGAATCCATGGATGGCAGGCTTTTGAGTGTCCTTGCAAAGAAAGGTGGCTATATTGGTCACTGATTTGTTTTTGTTATGTTTTTGAATGTCAGAAATGTATATTTGTGAATGTTGAGATGTTATATTGGTTTCACTGGTAAAAATAAATAATTGAAATGGGTATATATTTGTTTTTTGTTAAGTTGCCTAATAATTATGCACAGTAATAGTCACCTGCACACACAGATATCCCCCTAAAATAGCTATAACTAAAAACAAACTAAAAACTACTTCCAAAAATATTCAGCTTTGATATTAATGAGTTTTTTGGGTTCATTGAGAACATGGTTGTTGTTCAATAATAAAATTAATCCTCAAAAATACAACTTGCCTAATAATTCTGCACTCCCTGTATATATATATATATATATATATATATATATATATATATATATATATATATATATATATATATATATATATATATATATATATATATATATATATATATATATATATATATATATATATATATATATATATATATATATATATATATTGGGCACGCGTATTTTGAATACGTTTGCTTTAGTTTCATTTTCTTTTAAGAAAACTTACGTCATCATCAAGGAACAAAACTATTCATAACAAAGCGTAGATTTGAATCCTCTTTTTCCTCCAGGGTGGCATAATTAGCATTTAATTTTTCTCACATCAAGAAACCCCTGGGAAAGTTCAGCTGAGAGGGCACGCGTGACCTAAAGTCACCCAGTGAACGGAGTGACTTTAACTGCTTTAATTTCAAGACACCAGCTTTGCGGCATCTTTCTGTAAGAACAATTCAAGTGCTATATGCGTCGTGACAAATTATGTTAATGCAGAGCGTTGTTCTAAAGCTGAAAATGCAGATAGAGCACATGTTGCACTTGGGTCTCTATGAACCTTTTTTATTATTATTATCGCCAGGCAGCCAAGCGAGGAATTCTTTCCACGGGCCGTGGGAGAGGGATGCACACACGAGGCCGAGGTGTATCTCGTGGGAGAGGGAGGGGAGTTCGAAGCCGGGGCCGTGGAAGAGGCCTTTCTGTTCACGCTGTGGTGGATCATCGTCCTCGGGCCCTTGAAATCTCAGCTTTTACGGAGAATGACAGGGAAGATCTCCTCCCTCATTTTGCGGTATGTACCTGTCTGATTGTTCTGATAATTTTAATTTGTCTGGGTTGGTTTGTGTGGGTGGGGAGGTGTCGTCTTACCTCTCTTGACATTTTCATTCTGACTGATGAAATACTCAGGCCAAGTTAAAATCGGTTGAACTTCTTCAGGTGTTCCTTAGATTAGACAAGTGTCGCAGTATTTTCCTGCAGGTGTGGAAAAAGCGCAGGACAGGATAGAAATTGGCAGGTTTGCACGGTGGTCAACAGTGAAGGAAGGGGTGAAAATAAGGAAACACCTGGGTTATTGATTTGTAGTAAAGGAGATTGGATTGGACCAGATTCGTACTCCATGATATAAAAGTCTGTGGCTTTGATACATACATCATGACATCATAAATCTGAGAAGTGGACCTTGCATCATGCTTGTTTGATCATTCTGATAAAAGAGGGCATGTATACGTTAGGGTTGAACTTTTGGTGCTCTCTGAGCTTGGTAGCTTGCTTTCAGAAATTTCATTACCCAAATAGGTAGATAATGAACATCAGATAATGTTACCTTGTCAGGTTTTTTTTTTTAACATGCTTAAACTTCTCCGATATTCAGTTTCCTTTTAGACCGTTTTAATACTTTTTTAAAGCACAGTTCTACAGTTGTTTTATATTTGGAATCATTGTCAGCGCAAACTGTTAAACTGTATCTAAATGCTGCTTAAAGTTAGCAGGGAATAAATATGTTGCCTAGATGAGAATTTTTTTCCTCTTTAAAAGCAATATGGTGAAATTGAAGACTGCCAGATAGACGATTCTTCTCTCCATGCAGTGATTACTTTCAAGACACGAGCAGAAGCAGAAGCAGTAAGTATTATACCCTTTCCCCCCCCTTATATTTATATTTGAAAGTAAAGTATTTTCAAATGTCCTGTCTTTGGAGCATTGCAATCTCCCAAAATCTTATTAACTCCTATCCTTTTCAGTTTTAGGACAGTTATTAAAACTTTTCAAGAGAGTTCTGCAAATATATCTGCTTTGTGTCAATTATCATGGGTGTTTTATACTAAGCGCGGGAGGGAGGGATAAAATGAAGTAAAGTCTTCATTTCGGGCAGTTGTACTTGCAATATTAGTTCTAGTGAATATTATTCTAGCTGAAATTATTTAATTAAATGCAATAAATTAAATAACACAGTATTTCTGTGAAACAACCTCAGAGTTTGCATCACAATCTTGAGATACCAGAAAAGAGGTATAATGAATGTTGGCTAAGAATATTTTCTGAATATATTTCTAGCATTCATTTAGCTGTTTCCTGGAGCAGTGGCAGAGGGAAACAACCTCTCTGAAGAATACCTTTTCTTTTTCCTTTTATTTTAATTGAAAATCAAGAATCAGGAGTGTTCAATATGAAACTTAATAATTCTAGGTCAACTTATGTCAGATAATCTTTGTTGTATTCTTCACCATTTGTGAATATTCTAAAATTAGAATGTATTAAAATGTTATTGATTTTAATTGTCTTTAATTACTTATCTTCCAAAAATTAAAGATACTTTGGGGAAAAAAATTCAACTTGGAAAGATTTGTGCCCTAAAGTTGGAGCTATAAAAGCACGGCATAAGTTCATATGAATTTAATAATTTTTTTACTAGTGCCAAATCACAGTTTGCTCAAATGTTGAACGTGTGCAAATTTGTTATGCCACAGATATAATCCTGTAGACACGATTAAAAATGAAGGATAATATGTATAAATACAGTATATACAATTCTACTTGTCAGTATATACAGACTCTACTTGTCAATAAACTGAATACTGTACAGTATATTTTTTGAAAATATAATTTGAAGGTAAAGTAAAATCTTGCACCTAGACACGAAAAACCAGATGAATAGGTATAAGATAAGCAGCACCTGGTGCAACAGTATTACCTATGAGAGATCTAGCTGCTCTGGTGGACCATTGCTTAAATATGAATTAGCAGTGTGCTGCAACTGCCAACACAGTCCTGGGCTGCATCAGCAGAGCGATACTATCAAGATCAAGTGAAGTTGTAGTACCACAGTATACCGCACTAGTGAGGCCAAGTTTGGAATATTCTCTCCATTTCCATGATGCCAAAAAGGTGCTGAGGCCCTAGAAAATGTGCAGAGAAGAGCAACGAAAATTGTAAGGAGTCTAGAGCAGAGGTGTCAAACTCAATTTCATTGAGGGCCGCATCAGCATTGCGGTTGCCCTCAGGGGGCTGGGTGGGTGTGGCCTGGGTGGACGTGGCCTACTGGGTGGGTGTGGCTAAAGTGCATATGGCCTACTGGGTGGGCATGGCCAGCTCTACATCGTTCGCATCAAGGGGGCCTATGGGGGCCTGGGCAGGAGTGGGACAGATCTGAGGGTCTCTGGCAGGAGGAGGGTCTCTGGGCCAAGGCCAAGGCAGTGGGGGCCGTTCCCTCACTGTTTCCAGTATGGTTTCACGGGCTGCATGAAACCACTTTGCGGGCCGGATCTGGCCCCCGGGCCTTGTGTTTGACATGTCTGGTCTAGAGGGTAAATTGTACGATGAACAGTTAATGGAACCAGGTGTATTTAGCTTAAAGACTCAGAAGACAGTTGATATTACTCTTCCAATACTTAAAAGTGCTGTCACAGGGGAAATGGTGTTGACTTATTCTCCATAGCACCTGAGGGTAGGACAAGAAGCAATGGGTAGATCCAGCTTGGAAATAAGGAATTTCCCGATATTGAGATAACTATTAAGCAGTGGAACTGCTTGTGTCTTGGAATTGTGGATGTTCCATCACTGGAGGTTTTCAAGAAAAGACTGGGCAACTATTTGTCTGGGATTGTGTGAGAATTCCTATCTTGGGAGGTTGGACTAGAAGATTTCCAGGGTTCCTTTCAACCTTATGATTCTAGATTTGAGTCTATGGAAAAACAGATGATAGAAATTCATTTCTCAATAGGTTTCAGCTTCATAAGATTTCTTTGAAGGAACGATAGCGAACATTTTACTGCCTTGAATGAAAAAAAAGAGTTGAATTTTATGATCGCATACTTTTGGGATGATTCCCTAGTCATGAAATGTTACATTTTTATGTTGCTGTAATTTTTTTTCAGAGATTACCATGTTTTTTTAAAAGCTCAAATGTCATATGTACTCAGTCTTTAAAATCCCACTTTGTGATGTTGTGACAAGACCATGTACAAAAAAGCCTCCCGAGTTGCATTTTAATAGGTTTGTGGTATCTTTTAAAATTTATCATAAATTTATATGTACAGATTTAAAATTTATGCCTAGGGACTTTAATATCACACAATTCATGTTCAGATGTCATTGGACATGTAATTGTTTCCACATTTCACATTATGCTGCACTTTCAGATTATGCCATAAATCGTTTTTTGACCATGGCAGTTATTATTTCAGAATGATGCTAACACTGATTTATGCTAGTTCATGTTACTTTAATTTGGAGATACTATTTCCAAAGCAAGCACTTAATGTATCTGATAGTTGAAGGCATGAATATCCCATAGGTTTATTTTTTTTTAACAATTCAGTTACCAGACTTTTGCCGAAAATAGAATGTTTTACTGCAAGATAAATTAGATTCATGAAGCTTATTTTTTATTTATTTATCAACCCATTGTGTTATCAAGATGGCATGTTTTGGATTGCAGTCTTACTGATATTAATAAATATCGATATTTTGGAGAAAAACACAAATAAGGAAATTATTCAGTAACAGTTGGCAGTCTAATATTGTATGATGCAAGTTTGAGAACTTTAATTTGAAGTTCTTTTTTTTTAAATAAATATAGCATTGCAGTATAAGGGAGGGTTGTAAAAATGAAAATACTTTCATATGCTTGATTATAAACGCTGAAATAATTTAATGGAACATTAAACCTATGTTGCATTTAATGAATCTCTGCAATCAGAGACGGGCTTATTTTATTCTATTAAAAGCTCTAGAAATAAAAATCACAAAGTTAGTAGAAGTATGCCAAAGAATTGCATTTGCTCTCGGCTTTTTTTTTTTTACTATTTTTCCTTGGAACAACATCACCCTGTGAGATATAGGGATCTTGATATTTCACTTTGTTTAAAATGCCTTGCTAAATGCAATCCTTTAGGCATATAGGGATATTTGTGAGCTTGTTCCTGCTCACAGTTCATCTGGCCCTTGGTTCTCTTCCCTTTGTGAATTCTGCACTTGATTATAGCAGGCAGTTGATTATAGCAGGCATACGTATTTTTTCCCCCTAAAAATATTTTTGCCTCTAGGCCGCTATCCATGGATCTCGATTTAAAGGGCAAGACCTGAAGTTGGCATGGAACAAGCCAGTAACAAACATGTCAGCCGTGGAAACAGAAGAGACTGAGCCAGATGAAGAAGAAGTAAGTGTACAAGAAGATGAAGGAGAGTGAACTTTTATCACTTTGTTTGTCCTGGGACAGCCTACCTCTTTTCTCAATTATATATGTTTGGGGAAGGCATACCGCTGATTAAGAGAGGCACTCACCATTTGACATTTCAGAATGCAGGATCTCTCAAAGGAAATACTATCTTGATAACAGATAGACTAACTAAACGATGAAAACATGGCGTTATACAGGTAGCGCTCGACATATAAGACCACAGTTTGGGCTGGAATTTCCATCACTAAGGGATGCTATCGTAAGGTGTGATGTCACGTGACCATATCACTTAGAGACCGCAATCCCAAGCAGTCTCCAGGGCCGTTGTAACTCCAGACACTTGTTTTCAGAAATGATTGATAACAGAACAAAAAGAAAGTCTCTGAAGTTCATGGTGTTTGTCTTTGTATAATGTGAACATACTTTTTTTAAATTGTGGTACGACCTTGCTGCTAGAATTGTTCATGGTGGTGTGTGCATAGCATCAATAATTAAATCTCTGTCCTGCATATTCTTATGCTATGCATATATACATTGTTATACACTGTTGTTAAGTGGGACATTTGTTAAGTGAGTTTTGCCCCATTTTACGACCTTTCTCGCCACAGTTGTTAAGTGAATCCCTGCAGTTGATAAGTTAGTAACCTGGTTGTTAAGTGAATCTGGCTCTCCCATTGATTCTGCTTGTAAAGAAAGTCACAAAAGGTGATCACATGACTCCGGACATTGCAACAGTCATAAGTATGAAACAATTGACAAGCATCCAAATATTGATTGCATGACCACGGGTATGCTACAAAGGTCGTAACTCTGAAAAATGGTCCTAAGTAACATTTTTCAGTACCGTTGTAACTTTGAACAGTCATTAAACAAACTGTCATAAGTCGAAGACTACCTGCCTTGGTTCCTTACAGTCTTGTTAACAAGTTGTGTGAAAATAGTATTTTTTCTTCTCTTCAATAAATTCACATAATAGATTTCCAATCAAAGTTTCTTCAAGCATTTAGCATGATTTTATTGCAAGCTTTTACAAAGGTAAACATTCACCCCTACTGCTAATAAAGATACATATGAGCATTAAAATATATGTAAAGTCAGATCCTAGAAACATCAGTTGTAAGGTAAATTATGAGTGCAGAAATTAGACTGACTTCACCATAAATTTTATCAGAGTTGCTGTTCCATTGTCAGGTCATTTATTTTATTATTTATGGTCTTAATCTCTGGCCTGTGTATAAGCACCTTCTAAAAGATACATATTTCATCTCTGGGAAATTACTTTTGTAATTTTTTTTCTTTAAAATGAACCATTTCCGATCTAGAGTATTTAATATGAATTGCAGAAAATCTACATGTATTTATTTAAATATTTTTCTAAATTTTATTTTTTTGTGGTACAGGACATTTTGATGCATTAATATACCATACAAAATGCAGTTTTCAGTCAATTTAGGTTTTTGTCTGCCTTTGCCATAGAGCAGGGCTTTTCAACCTTTTCACCCATTGTACCACTTTTAGGTTATGGCAACATCCGAGTACCACCAGTCGCCTAGCAATGTGTCAAAAAGGGGGGGGAGGGAAGTGATAAAAGTACAGGTAGTCCTTGACTTACAATAGTTCACTTAGTGACTGTTTGAAGTTACAACGGCACTGAATAATGTGCCCCCCAAGCCACAGCCGAGCAAGACACTGCCTGCCCACCCGGCGGCGCTCTTCCTTCTGTCTGAGGTTTTCATTGTAAGCATTTCTGTTGAGGATTGGCAGCGGGGTTGGGGGGTGTTTGGCTTTTATTCCCTCGTCTGCTGGGTGGTTGCAGCAGGTTTTGGTCACTTCACATGACCCTGGGACACTGTGAAAATCATAAATATGAATCAGTTGCCAAGCATCTGAATGTAAATCACAAGACCCTGGAGATGCTGCAACATTCCGGCTGATCGGTGCTTCTGGGCTCAGAAGCGCCAGGAGCAGTGCCGAGCTCCAGCTGGAGCCTGGTGCTGATCTTGGCACTTCCACGGAGCCCTGACAGCCCTGCAGCTCCAGCCATCTTTCGCTCGAGCTTGTGCAGTGCTGCCACCGGTTCAGCTCATTCCCCTCCCCTGCTACCATTTTTCTAGGATGGTTGCATACCACTGGCCAGGTGCCAATGTACGACAGGTGGTACCCGCACCACTGGTTGAAAAGCCCTGCCATAGAGCAAGGGTGTCAAACTGCCGGCCCACGGGCCAATTGCATCAAGCTCCGGCAATGCAAAAAAAGTTGCTATACGTCGCGACATGTCGCGTGACGCGGCGAGCTTGCCATCCGTGCCATAGAATGTGAATTTATTTTCATAGATCAGTCTTTGTATCTCAAACATATAGTAATGAAACAAAGAGATTGTTAGGCAGCATGACTTTCAAAGATACGCAGCAATGTGAATATGAGGATATAAATGTGGGGAATTGTTTTCCCACATTTCTCATTCATGTTTCCATATACCACACTTGGAAATGAATGAACCTTTATTGTCAAAGTACAACCATGTATACATTGAGATTGGCTGAGCCTCCCTTCGTGCGCCCACCTCCAACTTACAGTGACACAAACCCTCCATCTTATTACACCCTGTGAGCTAATTGCACAACGCACCGGCCTCGCTAGTTAATTATGCATAAAGTTTATAAAATTATTTCCCATTCAAAAGCCTGACAGCCCATGGATAAAAGCTATTCTTCAGCCTGTTGGTACGGCTGGCTATACTCCTATATCTCCTACCCGATGGTAGGAGAGTAAAGAGATACCGTCCAGGGTGCGAATCATCCCTGAGAATTTTCCTCACTCTTCCAAGGCAGCGAGCCCTGGCGATGTCATCCAGTGGTGTCAGGGGACAGCCCACAATGTCTTGTGCTGTGCTCACCCCCCTCTGTAATACTTTCCCATCTGCGGCTGTCAGACCAGCATACCAAACCACAATACCATATGAGAGGATGCTCTCTACAGTAGACCGGTAAAAAAGGGTCATTAGCCGTTGTTCTACCCTGTTCTTCCACAAGACCCTGAGAAAGTGAAGTCTCTGTTGGGCCTTTCTGGCCACCTAGGTTGTATAGTCCCCATGATACAAAAAAGAGATTCTAGACATGGTGCAGAGAGGAGCAGCAAAGATGATTAGGGGACTGGAGGCTAAAACATACAAAGAACGATTGTAGGAACTGGGTATGACTAGTCTAAGGAAGAGGAGAACTAGAGTGACATGATAGAAACTTATCAAGGAGACATCAAAGAGCTAAGCAGAAATTTCCTAACAGTGAGGATAATTAACCAGTGGAATGGCTCCAGAAGTTATGGTGTTCCACCACGAGGTTTTTAAGAGATTTTACTATTCCATTTGTCTGGAATAGTATTGGGTCTTCTGTTTAAGCAGAGGGTTGGAGTAGAAGACCTTCAAGTTCCCATCCAAATCTGTTAATTCTGTATTCTAAAAAGAAAAAAAAGTAGTCTTAGGAATGCTATATTGATTTATGCTACAGATAAATAAACACAGGTGAGACCTCATGGAATTTAAATAATTTAGTTCTATAACCAAGTTTCGTTCTTTGGTGCACCATACAGAAGAAATTGGAAGTTTTAATCCCTTATCCAACTATGATTTCTTACATACTAAGTTGGAATTATGATAAATATTAACTGGGTTTTCTGAACAAGCCAGGATTGCTAACATGTTTGAAGTAAATTATAGACACATGATGGTTAATAGAGCCATTGTCTATGCTTATAGACAGTGCTGGGATTTAAGGCAGGCTTTATTTATGCATTTTGCTTCCTTAACAGAAATCTAAATGTATCTAACCATTTTGCTAAACAACCCATAAATAAACCCTGGGTTGTTTACTAGTCATTTAAATGACCTTCGTTCATTCTGCCGGGACCTGAAGACCTGGCTCTTTGAGCTTTCCGGCCAGGACTGAGAATTTTAATTTTAATTTTATTTTAATTGGGTTTTAATTGGAGTTTAACAGGGGTTTTATACTTTATTCAAGGACTAAATTTAATTATTTTAATTGTTCTTAACTTTTGTAATTTGTATTGTTATTTTAAATACCTTGTGAACCGTCCTGAGTCCTACGGGAGAAGGGTGGTATATAAGTCCAATAAACATAAACATAAACATAAAACATCAGGTCATGATTTACATACAGGTAAAGACCTGGGATTTACTAACTAAAGCTACAGGTAAGGCTGTAGGTAGAATAGTCTTGAAGCTTTACATCTGCTTCTGCATATTTTGCCTGATGTGCCCTTCTATTTTGCATCATATTTTAGATAGCAAATGTTTGCCTGCGAAAACCTAAATAATTTGGTGATTTGGGTAAATTAAGTGCTAGAAACTGAATTTTTCTTCACATTTCATCATTGCACTTACACCAGCATAAGGGCGTGACAGAAATAATTAAACTCCCACCAAATATTCTTTGATTTCCCAAAGATCCTTTTTCAGTTTGGTATGTTTATATTGAATGAAGTAAATACAGGTAGCCCTTGACGTGCAAGCACATTTGAGCCCAAAGTTTGCATTGCTAAGCGAGACAGTTGTTAAATGAGTTTTGCCCCATTTTACAACCTTTCTTGTCACCGCTGTTAAGTGAATCACTCTAGTTGTTAAGTTAGTTAACACGGTTGTTAATTGCATCTGACTTCCCCATAGACCTTGCTTGTCAGAAGACCCCAGGACACTGCAACCGTCACAAATATGAGTCAGTTGCCAAGTGTCTGAATTTTGAACATGTGACCCTGGGGATGCTGCAACAGTTATAAGTGGAAAATGGCCATAAATGTGAAAAATGGTCATAAGTCATTTTTTCAGTGTAACTTCGAACAGTCACTTAATGGACTGTTATAAGTTGATGGCTACCTGTACTAATGATGGATGATGATGTAAAAAAAGAATAGTTGTGTTAGCCAGTCCTCTCGAGGTGCAGATTTGCATGATCTCAGATTCTAATGGATGTATTTCTTCCAGCAGAGTCTTATTAAACATTTCTTTTAGTTTCAGGAAGAGTCCTTGGTAGATGACTCATTGCTTCAAGACGATGATGAAGATGATGATGACAATGAATCTCGTTCGTGGAGAAGATGATTCAACTGATCAGAGACAGCGCTAGAGATTTAGCCTCATTGCATTAACATTTCCTAATGAACTTTTGAATATTTGTACTACAAGACAATGGGATGAAAAGAGATCGATTTCAGATAAGAAAAAAAGCAGCTGATTGATCCTGTATTTTGAGTGATTGATGTTCAAGTTGCATTTACATTTCAGTAAATGATTGCTACAGACATCGTATTAGGAACGTATGCAATGTTTTTATTCTATGGAAACATTACAGAATTCTTTGGATTCTTTGTAATTTAAAATAATTGGTCATACATCAAAGTGACCAAGTGTTGTTATAACATATAGAATATTCTTTGTTTGTTTCATTCCAAGTATGGAATGAACATTTGCATTTAAGATCTTTGTGAATGTTTTCAGAAATGATAGATAACAGTACTAAACTGAAGTCTCTAAAGTTATGTATTCATAATATTGCATAGTAGTATGCTTAGGCTTTACTATGTACTAGCCTTTTGTTGGATTTGTGAACGTATTTTACGTATGAGTTTTAACGATACAGTGTATGACTGCTTTGCATATATATCTCTATCACCTTAAGATGTTAAAAAAAATAAAGAAATGGAATGGTCTTGGAAAAAAAAGAAAAAAGCAATAATGAAATTATACCCATGGCCCATGATAATGGAGGAAAAAAATTAAAAAGATTAAAAAAATGAGACCATTCCAAGTGGCAATCCCAACCCCCCAATCGTCAAGAAAAGAGCTGAATCACTGTCAATTTTTTTCCACTTTATAATGAATAAAACAATATCGAAAACAAGGCATTGAAGCCATATGCTCAGTTTACATATATATATATATATATATGTATATATATACACAGTGTGCTAAAACCTTTGGAAACACACTTTAAACTGCTAAACTGGCAACATAACGTCAGTTGGAGTTCATGCATTGAAGCAAATCTTCCAACGCCCAGGGAATCGAAGAGAACCTTCTCATGTGAAGACTTGAGCTTAAAGATACATAACAAAATGAGTTACAAAACTGGTATGTATTTTATTAGTTATTAATCACTGAGAATAGTTCAAAGAATCCAAATAGAGTTTCCTCTCAAAACGACGTATAGTTTGAAGCTTTTTAGACCAAGTAGCGTAATGTGTCCTAATTCTGTTAAATGCAGGAAGTTGCTTTCCTTTCTTTGATTTGTACTTTATATTATAATGACCCTGATAAGTAACTTGAGAGTTTTTTGTTATTTGGTCTTTTTTTAAAAAAAAAAAACTTTCTACTTCCTGTTTCTTTTTTTAACCTTTTTCCCAGAAGGTGCCAAATTATATAGAGTGAAATACAGGAGTAGGAGGGATTATAGCATTTAATATTGAATTGGACTCTAAAACAGATTATAGAAGTGTGTTGAAAAAAGAAGAACCCTGTTTTTCTGTTGCAATTTCCTCTTTCCTGTAGTCCGGGAACATTTCCTGGTTTACAATAGCACTTTTTCTAACGATCATAAGTAACTCAATTGGAAGGAATAAAATATACTTCCATTAATTTCCTTAAATTATTTTACCTAGATTCCAATCCACCAAATGTTTTCCTAGAATAGTATGTTGTATATCCAGAGATGAGAATTTCAAAGTGCTGAAGCTAAACATGTACAGGTCTGAACATTGATTTGACGAGAGATGTAAGAATCTTGCCTCTGCCTCTGCTTTTTTAAAAAAGTTGGCTCATAATTAATAACTAATTACAAAAACGTATTTCATAGAATACATTGACTATTTCATTACAAGAGAATGTATTTCTGTTTTCTTTTAGGCAAAAGAAAAAAATGACGCCATGTAATCTTCAGTATTTCAAGATTTACAGTGCAGACTGAAATACAGTACACCATTCTTAATAGAAGTAGGTTCTAGAATCTCTTAATTGATTTTTAATGGAATTTGATCCATAGATTGCCGATAACTAAGGTGTTAATAGGGACGTGGTGGCTCAGTGGGTTAGGAGGCAGAGCTTGTTGATCAGAAGGTCGGCAGTTTGGCGGGTTGAAACCCGAGTGCCGCATAACAGAGTGAGTGCCTGTTACTCGTCCCAGCTTCTGCCAACCTAGCAGTTCGAAAGCACGTAAAAATGCAAGTAGAAAAATAGGGACCACTACGGTGGGAAGGTAACAGCATTCCGTGCGCCTTTGTCGTCTAGTCATGCTGGCCACATGACCACGGAGACGTCCTTGGACAAATGCTCTTCGGCTATGAAACGGAGATGAGCACCGGCCCCTAGAGTTGGAAATGACTAGCACGCATGTGCGGGGGAACCTTTACCTTTACTAAGGTGTTAATATTGTTACACAGTTGAGTAGATTCTGAGTTACCTCTCAGAAAGTGTCTCATTCTGTCAAGAGATTAATTTGATCACTGTAAGAGATATATGGTCTCTATGGAGCAGTGAAAAAAACAACCCCATGATAAATGACTACTTGGATTTGAAATGACCCTATGTTTATTACTTGAAGTTCTGAATGCTTTTAGATGCCATATTTGTTGCCTTTTATTGCAAACAACACTGAAATAAACGAGACAGCAATAAAGGATGTTTTTGTTCTTCAGGTAATTTCAGCATAGAAGTACTAGAAAGATTCAACTGCAAAAATTTCCCACAATTTGAATCCTTCTTCCTAAGCAATGTTGGGAAAATGGTAGTCAATATTACCATGGATAATTTAGGCTGCATTATCTAAGAAATGCTGAACCAAGTAATTTCTTCAACACTGCAAACAATATTTTTAGATTTCTAAACAAATGGATGGCCATCTTAAAGCCTTGCTTCTGGAAAAAAATCTGAATCAAGGTAGGCTTCATTTTTAATCAGGTACGTATAACTGTATATATTTTGTGGGAAAATGGATTATTTTGAAAGAACAGTGGTACTAAGCAATATTTCTTGACTATTTATGTCCCAGGCAAATGTCACATGTTCAGCATTGCCTTGAAAAGAGTATTGTGAGCTCAAGCATCAGAGGTGATTTGTTCATTTCATAATTTCTTTTTGTGAATCGTTGGTTTAGATCCCAATAGAAGTTTCTCATCCCTTTTCCTTCCTTCAGCGCCCTTCTAGAGGACTATTGTCAAAATCATGCAGGAGATTGCAAATTCCTGATAGAAAAGGGAATAGCCTCAAAATCAGATTTAAATCCCAAAGTCGGTTAAAGGTGTTTGCTGAAAGACGTTTCATGATTTTTCAAGATCCTTGAAGACGGGATAGAAAATTTTACTTTTCATGATTTTCTTTCAGTTCAGCCTCTTAGGAACTACTAAACCAAAGAGTGAGTATGAGTAGTGGACGAATCCCCATTTCATAACTCAAAGCTTGCTTTCTTTTTATTGTTTAGCCTTCTGTGATCAATCAGATTGTAGCAGTTCTAGATCCAAACAATGAAAATGTGTAGCGTGATCTCTGCGAAATTAAGTTGACATCTGACTATTTCACATAACCGTCTAATAGGAGACTGCATATGTTAAAAAAAATACTGCTGAGTGGTATCACGGCATTTATAATGCCAGCATTAATTTATATAGGTTTGGATTAACAATTGCAATTGTTTTGAGAGGGAACTTTGATGCAAAAGAGACTTTTCGCTTTGGGGAAAGGATAGGCGGGGTTCTTTTCCCATGATAAATTGCTTGGAATTAATGCTGATTCTTATGTCCTACCAGCTTCTGTTTACTTCAGAGGTTGCACTCTTCACTGCAAAACAAAACAGGGAATCAAGAAAATGGCCACTCCTTCTATTTTTTTGCACAGCAAGCAGTTTCTAAAAGTATTCAAACCATTCAGTATTTTTTTAAAAAAAAAAGTTTAGTTTTTTCACATATTTGAGTATAGAATGTTATAGCATCACAATTACAAATGAGGAAGAAATGCAGTAGAAGCAGAGCCAATAATCTTCAGGTAAGTCTACTGTGCAGAAACAGGTAAGGAGCAACACCTGTAGCTTCTGATATTTATGTGCTAATGCAGATTTAAGCCAGAATTTTTTTTTTAATTTCCCCTAATTTTCTAACAGACCTAGGATTTCTTGATAATCTCCTACCTACTGTATATATTAACCGGATACGACTTCACTTGGCTTTTTCAAGAACATTCAAGATCGGCTTGATTCTGCCACCTGCTATGATGGGCCTATAATGATTTAGGCCTAGTTTATTCCTCAGTATAAATAGATAAATCGGTATGTTGTCTGTGTAGATTGATAGATTGTAAAATTGAGGCCTAACCTTGAATTCTCTAATATGAGCATAAATAATTGGAGTTCCTGAATAGGGTGAAATGAAAGAGTAAGGGAAAGACGACAAAATTCCTTGTCAATATTATCAGTTGACATTAATGTTTGTTAATAATTGTTACTTTCCAAAAGGTCATCATATTATTTATAAAGACTTTTGCTAATATTGTACTCCATTGATACCTTCTATATGGCCAGTTAGCTCTGTTTGATCCCATAACGTTTGTTCTCATTTAGAAAGATGGTTCTCTGGTTGTTTTAAATAGATGCAGTGAAGAGCATGGGGTACATTTCTGAATTTTGGTTTGATGTTTTGCCATAACCTTACAAATGAATAATTCCATAAACTTAAAAAAACTGAGCAGGAAATAAAATAGCTTTATAGAACGTTACTAATGCTTTTTCTTCTGAGGTTCGTGATATCCAAGTTAACATCCAAACGCAAACAAATATGCACCCTTAAAAATAGCAATTGATTAAAAGTTGTGAAACCGGATTGGATTATTTTTTTTGATCCACTTCAGAAATGTTTCCCATACCTCATTAATTGAATCTCTGGTACCCTCATTAACCAAAACTTTGAACTATTTCTGAATGAATGATTATTAGTTGAGGAATAATAGTAATATTAATAACAACAACAGCAGCAGCAGCAACAGTAGTAATAAAAACAGCTCCGAGTCTGATCAACTGATCAGGGCTATGCAATGCTTCATAGTTTGAGGAAGAAAATGATTGTTGAGATTAATTTATTTTTAAATTGGAGGAAGAAAGATCCTTCAGATATACACATGCAGACAAAAATAAAGTGATACACATCTCTCTCATTTTGAATCGAGATTTCTGATCCATCTTTAAAGAGATGAGAAAGACATGATTAATCAAGTTCAGTTATAGTTTATTAGAAAAGGTGTTAGCAGTTTGCTTTTTTTCTTTTGAATCTTGGACACCACATTTTTCATTTGCTTATTTAATGCTAATTTACCTTACTAGGACTTGCTTGTTTTAATTCTAATAATTTTTATTGTGTGTTTTTTTTCTTTCAAATTACCCAATTTTTGTTCAACACACCAAAGACAACTATCTTTGTCCAGAAAATGGTAAAGTTATTAGAAGTGGTTTTATAAAATTTAAAGTCTGGCATATCTTGTATTGTATTTTACTAGCTTGATATAAAAATGCATGCATTGAATGAAATGCATGGAATTGATCTAACAGTATATAGTTTTGTATTGCTGAAGCAGTTTTTTAAAGAGATGTGTTTATATTTTTAGCTTGCCGCCAAAATTTTGTGTAGCTGGCAGAATATTCAAATGTTTTTAAAAATGCAAATATAAGATGAAGGGTTATCTACTCTTAGTCTATTTATGGGTTGCAGGCATAAGAAAAATTATTTACTTCCAGTCTATTTTGAGGCTAAGTGTGTAAAACGATAAGTATCTTGTTTACAGATTTGAGGCTAATATGAAAAAAGTATGGCATTGTTGCACAGTTACAAATCTGAGAGTTTTACTGTTGATTGATGATTTTACTCTTGGTTTTTTTACACTGTACTGAGAAATATTGCTAAATGTTACTGACAAGTAAATGGAAAGATCTTAAACTTTTGATTTAAACTGACATATTCAGTTCTCTTTCAAATGATAAACAATTTCAAAAAGAACTCAAATACACTTGAATGATGAAGTCATATTAATGAATCTAGTAATAGACTTTGATATTAACAATATTTTTCCTAAATGAAAGTTTTAATCACCATCTAGCATAACCTTTTATGCAGGTTATACAAAAATAGAAAAGCAGATAAGGCTTAATTTCAACAATTTTCATCGTTCCATGACTTTTATAATTAGGAAAAAAGCCTTTCTGTTATAACGAAAGTAATTATTTTTAGTAATATATTTGAGAATGAAATAAAAAGCCTACAATTTATAAAAATGCTGTGTTTTTTAAAATAAATTCTGCACGTTGGAAGCTAGGGGGCGCTGTCTACATAACTAAAACTAATTTCATTTTTTTTTAATATATCAGTTTATCATCAGACCTTTGCAATCTTAACAATTGAATGTTTATGTTTTGCTATTCAAAGTACCGTATATATTCCCCACAAAGAACTCATTTAAAAACTGTTTTTATCTAAGCCGGTATATTCCTCTCAGGGATTCATCATTGCTTAAGATCATAATCACGAAATCATTAATGGAACTCACACTAATATCCCACAGCTAATGCAAGCTTCACCTTTATTATATCGTGTACATTGATATAATGCATGTTAGTGAAAGAAGTTCAGAACACTTCAGTCAGTCGTAGAAAAGCATTTCATTCTGGAGAGAGCCCGCAACTACTTTCCTTCTTTAAAAAAAATACAATTAATTGTTACAGTTTTATTGTTCCTAATCTCCCTATTACAATAAACCTGGCTTTCTATTTAGCAGCCGCTTCCAGTATTTTTCATGCTTTTTTTCACATAAACCAAATGGACACTTCTTTCCTATTTTTGGATGTTCATATTAACATCTTAGAAAATAGAACGGTTGCCAGCATGGGGATCAAATTGTGATGCAGTCTTTGAAATGAAAATAAGGAAAACGGAAAATGAGCATTTTCATGTTTTTGAGGAGAAATGACTCAGATTTAACAATCAAAAGTATTGTTGTCCAATCTGCAAAATTATATGCGATGTTCCATGTGTTTACTGGCTAAATTTACCCTCAGATGTTTTGTTGTTGGGTTGCAATAGACTAATATGGTTAAGTTTCTAACTTGGCGGAAATGGCAAAGATTTCAGCATATTTGAAAGATCAATCGCAACAGAGATACATTGTGGAATGGAGAAGATGGATTGAATATATTCAGAATAAATATGGGACTAAAAAGTATCATTTAGCATTTGAATAAGTAGCAGATTTTTATGACGTATAATTAGTTAGTAGTTATTTTATTAATATTTTGACTATGGAGAGTTAAAGTGTGATAGAATTTGATGTTTTATTATTGTTGTTAGCATATTTTAGATTATGCTTGTTTGTATTATTATACCCTGTATTCAGCTCTGGGAAGTCGGGGAGGGGAGGGTGGGGGGGGTTGGGGAGAGGGGAGGGGGAGGAGGGGTTTTTTCTTTTTTCTTTTTGTATTCAAAATGTATTGTAAAACTTTTCAATAAAAAAAGACTAATATGGTTACCTATCTTCTGGTTAAAAAGATTTGTTTATCCTTACCATTCTCTTTAACAATCTGCATTTTTATTCTAAATAACCATAAGAAATTGCTTACTAGCCAACATTTGGCAATAAAGATTAGTTCTTTATATTGTAATGCTCTTTTTTTATTTTAATATAAAATATATTTTTAGAAATGTTATAAAATTTTCTACTTGTTATTGTACAATTTTTGATGCTTTCAACATCCAGCTTTAACAGAACATTTTCATATTTAGACAATAAGGTTGAAATATAATCTCTGCAGTCTAGGAGATTAAATAGTTAATTAATGTCTCATAGAAAAATATCTTGATTATTTTTGAGGGTAGTTCTTGTGTATACTTCCTAATTTTGTTTCATTATTCTACTTGTTTTCTCACTATTTCCACTTTCAGTTTTATTCTTTTCCTTTCTTAAAAAAAGTAGGAATCTCTGCTGTAAGTTTCAATTTAAAATAAAGGAAAACTATTTCCAGTATATAATGTATATACAATATATTACTGGCTAGAGCAAGGAACAGTACAACCAATACATTGCAATCATTTCTCTTGAAATTGCATGTGAAAAAATGTGATTGATCTTGAACAAGATCATGGATAATGAACAAAATAGCTATTTTACGGTGACACGATATGAGCCAGGGATAGTGTGTTGCTAAGATGGGTGTGCAAACTTCCAACATTATTTGCTGGCATAAGTTTTGTTTAGTTGGAACTTTTACTGGTTCTTCTTTAATTGTTTGCCATATTCTATAGATATTCCATCAATTCCCAGTATTTTCCCGGTTTGGCAGTGACCAAAGTGCTGATCCAACCTTATTTTTTAATATGACAGGTTTTTATAAATAGGACAGAACTTTTAAGATATCTTATATGTTGCCATCTCTAGTGTAAATCATAGTACCTTTTCCATTTTTATCTTCAAACTTGTTACTCTTTATTCATTGCTTTCGTTCAAGATAATTTGAAGTTACAATGGTCTTTACTCATTTCTCCCAAAGTGAGACATAGCAGGATTTCGGACATGTAATCTCCAAATTGCAGCCTTCTCATGCTTCAGACTTATTCATTTTGTATGGGTATTTTATATGTGTATGTATAGGGGTACATTTCTACGTGTTAGTTTGAACAAGTAGAATAAGGTCAGTACGTGCAATTTTGCCTAATAAACCAAGGATTTATTTGAGATATATTTTCTCTCCATCTCTCTCTCTTTCCACCCATTTCCAATTCAATATCCAAATTCCTGTTGTGTCTGAGAAACAATCAATGTATCTGGACATTTATAGTGGAGCAATTGGTGAACTCCAATTTGACACTCTCTACATTTTTAGCAGGAGTACAATAATTTGCTTGTGCTTGTAATTCTTTTCCTCCTTCCCTGTT
Source organism: Vipera berus (assembly GCF_964194415.1). Taxonomy (NCBI): domain Eukaryota; kingdom Metazoa; phylum Chordata; class Lepidosauria; order Squamata; family Viperidae; genus Vipera; species Vipera berus. The sequence goes on from NC_138206.1 coordinate 108,825,266, forward strand.
CTCTTCTCCTTTCTAATACTGTGACTTTGCCTACCAGTTGCTGCCTAATGGTAAGATTAAATGGCCCCATGTAGTTTGTACAATTTATTTCTCTGTTATCCTCTTTAGGACTTTTTTCTTCATTTCTCCATGTTCCCAGAATTCCCACCTCCCAATTATAACTACAGTAAATTATATATATTATATTTTATTTATTTGCGGTCACAGACCAAAGTACAAGTGCAACAAAAGAAAAACATGGGGAAAGTAAAATCATAAGACAATTGGACACCAGAAGCCTTGGTTGAAGGGAATTACAACGTTCTCCTCTAATAGTTATAGCTCTTAAAAGAAATTTAGAAACCTGAGAACTACAGTAAATTATCTATAAGAGACTCCGCTTCTGTCCCCTTTCAAATTGTCCCAGTAAGAGGGATACACCAGTACCATTTAACCCACCAGCCGGCTTTTCACTGTAGACAAGTTTGAACTCTTCAAACCCAATCTTTGGTGACATTTTTATTCCTTACTAAGCAACTAAAAAACACTTTTTTCCCCTTAGCATACTCCAAAACTCCATGGATGTTCAAGAGGAGCCTTTTTCCCCCTTCCCCTGAAACTTCCATTGATAACCAGTATGCTGAAAGATAAGGTGTCACTTAATCTGGTCCTGCAAAGCACATTTACTATAAGAAGAAGAAATTAACTTTTAGCTGATAGCAAAGTTGTCCCATTCATTCTCATGAGACAGATTATCATCTCAGTACTGGGGGAAAAAAAAGAAGTATCTGTGGTAGAAAATAAGAGAAAAAGTCAGAGTTGCAGAAAACTTCCCCAGATTCATTAAAGAAGAATATAGATTAATCGGTAGCTAAAAATAACCATAAATATGCAACAATTTGTTGTTTTGTGTGTTTAATATTTGTTTCTAATGTGTCTTGGATTTTCCTTAGGGATGCATTAAAACCTCCTCCTTTTTCTCCCAGTGAAAGAAATAGCAAGCATCAGAACTTTAATTTATAGTTTGGTTTGATTTTTGCAATGAAGAAAAACTACTGATCCAGCTTTATGGGCTATTAACGTCAGTTTCACTATATCTTCAAATTATTTTGAATACTTAATAAGCATTCAATAGAACAATATTTTATGTAATTAAAAAAATTAAGATGGGCAGACTATTTTTATTTCTGCCAATAATCCTAGGTTGCATTGACAGAGAGATAGAATCAAGATCATGTTAAGTACCGCTTTATAAAACCTTAGTAAGATCACACTTAGAATACTGCTTCCAGTTTTGGTCACCATATTATAAAAACTATGCTGAATCTCTGGAAAGAGTGTAGAAAAGAGAAACAAAGATGATTAAGGGGCTGGAGGCTAAAGCAAATGAAAAACAGTTGCAGGAATTGGGTATGTCTAATTTCGTGAAAAAAGAGACCAGGGGTGACATGAGAGCAGTGTTCCAATAATTGAGGGGCTGCCATAAAGAAGAGAGGATCAACCTATTTTCCAAAGCACCAAAAGGCAAAACAAGAAGCATATTAACCAAGGAGAGAAGCAACCCAGTACTAAGAAATTTCCTAACAGTGAGAACAATAACTAGTGGGACAGGTTGCCTTCAGAAACTGGGTGTTGCATCACTGGAGGCTTTTAAGAAGAGACTGGACAGCTGCTTATCTGGAATGGTATAGGTTCTCCTGCTCGAGCAGACGGTTGGACTAGAAGACCAAGGTTCCTTCCAACTCTTGTTATTCTTTTCTGTTCTGTTCTCTAGCTCCTAAAATTGCTCTGTCTTTGTGTTTGGCTTATTTGGCTATCAAAACCACTGGAAACATTTCATCTGAAAATTTTTATTGTTTCCCTTACTTTTCCAGTTATGGGAAAGCTAGATTATTACTGAATTACTAGTAGATTGTTACTGGTCATCTATTATTTAATATCCAGTTAAGTTAAGAAGAAAAGGTTCACAGTAGCAAGAGTAAGACCACGATGTCTTTCAATTGTCATACTGTTGATTTCTCAAGTATAATACAGTCTGCTTGTTTTCTGTGCAAACTGCTCAAAGTCTGTCCTAAAATTTTTAGCTTAAGCATTAGATCCTCCCATGCTATGTAGCATATCGGGCAGTAATTTCAGTTTGGGGCAAGTACATCAGCATCTTCCCTTGTGATGTTTAAAATGCTCATGTTGTCTATGAATATTCTTCGCCATGTATTTCAAGCATATAATCCTCTTGGTCATTTGGCATTGGGGGCATCCATCTCACTGTCATCTTGGGAATTAAATTCTCCATACGGAGTATATGACCTGCAAGTTGAAGTCTCCTGCGTGTGACTATGCTATATAATTTGCAGGAGAAACTCTTTTGGAGCACTTCATGGTCAAAATAGCGAATCGTTAGGATTCAATGAAGGCATCTTTGCTGGAAGATGTTAAGTATTTTGTTAATACTCGCTGATGCCTTCTAGGTCTCACTGGCATGAATAGCTGTCAGGATCACTATAAAGGTAAAGGTTCCCCCGCACATACGTGCTAGTCGTTTCCAACTCTAGGGGCCGGTGCTCATCTCCGTTTCAAAGCCAAAGAGCCAGCGCTTGTCTGAGGACGTCTCCGTGGTCATGTGGCCAGCATGACTAGATGCCAAAGGCGCACGGAGCGCTGTTACCTTCCCACCGCAGTGGTCCCTATTTTTCTACTTGCATTTTTACGTGCTTTCGAACTGCTAGGTTGGCAGAAGCTGGGACGAGTAACAGGCTCACTCTGTCACGCGGCACTTGGGATTCGACCCGCCAAACTGCCGACCTTCTGATCGACAAGCTCAGCGTCCTAACCCACTGAGCCACCGCGTCCCTCCTTCAGGATCACTATAGAGGCAAGCAAATGGAATTTGTATCATTTTTATGGTCTTAGAAATGGCTCAACAATGTTAAGTACAGAAATGTTTAAATTAATTTTATTTCATAAAGCCGCTCTACTGGTAATCTTTGTGGCATATGCAAACAAACCCAACACCCACAACTGGAGAAAGAGAGAAAGACTTCATTGGTATTATATAAGTTATCATAGCAAATGTTGTTTTCCAGTGGATTATTAAAAACAACACTAAATTAAATCCATACTTGGCTACGTTGTCCTAATTTGGATTTTGTAATTACTCTTAAGGCAACCTCAGGGTCAGTAAACACTCTGCAAGGTTTTGAATTGTGGCGTTCAAAACAACTGTCTTCTTCTCCAGACAGTTCTCAAGAGATGACGAACAAACCAAAATGTTTGAAAAGAGATGGAAGACAAAAATGGTTGTTGGAATTCAAGTCAATATCTTGACAATGAATCAGAGCGCAGTCTTGGGTTAGATTCAGGATGCAGCTAGAATTCCCAAAGCTGGTGAAACAGGCAGTGATTGTTCACCCATTTTTGAAGATGTATCTGCCCAGTAAAATTGCACCATCTCAAACTCACTTCCTTGCTTTGGAACCCATTTGACTTGGCAGCCACACAGAAAGCTCATGTAAGTTGATACTTTACAAGTAGACTTTTTTTCTGCATTCCCAAAGAGAATTTTTTTTGTTAAATAAAAGAATACAAGTAATAAGCCTATAATTTTCAAACAAAATTACACCAGCTTTTCTAAGTAAAATTTTTACAAATCTATAACACTGCAGTTCTTAGCTAAATTTCTGAGCAGAGAGGTTTTAGATTGGAAGCATAATTCCCAGCTTAATTGGATCTTGTAGCAATTGTGTTCTCTTGAGTGCTGTTGAGATTTATTTGGCAAATTCTATTTGTGTATACATAGAGGAAAGTTTTAAATCTTAGGGTGAATTGCTCTGCAAGTTACAGTGTAGTAAATCTTGAGTTAACATGTTTTTCTTTGCAATCTTTCTCTTTCATTCATCTGTTTCTTTAAACACTGATACATAATGCCACTCTTAAAGCAAAGCATAACCGATTATTATAACTTAATACAATGTACTGAGTTTAATGAAGAACACTTGGATTGATTTTCACTTGTTTCTTACCTTTGTGTGTTTGATGTACGAATGTGAAGGATTGTAACTGTAAGTTATATGTCTTTTTTATATAAAGAAGAAGAAGTTTTAAATGAGTTCATAAGATTTCCAGGACTGTTTCTTGTCACTTCTCCATCAGCTCTCAGTCCATTTAATCCAAGCTTCTCAGCTCTATGACTCCAGCTCCTGTTGTGAGTGATCGGCCTGCTTGAGTGCTCTCAGCTTCTCCTGTCACATCACATTTGCATAAAAGAGGACAGATAACCAAATTTGAGTGCACAAATGAAAATGCTAAGCGCCAAACCTGTCACAGTTGTTGTTCAACTAATTGTGAAAAATTTGATTTGCTAGCTTTCTGCTGTTCATCATGCAGGCCCCCATCTCAAATTTGCTGAAGCTTTCTGCTACTGTGCACGTACCTTTTAAACTATATGCACAAGCTGGTCGCCCAAGGGATTACTTACCTCTCCTACTAGCTTTTAATGTTGCCTCATCTACTTGACTAAATTAGGCCACCATGGCAAACAAACACATAATTAAAAACCTGGTAAGACAACTGCAGACACGTCCTCTTAAATTGATTTCTCCCCCCCCCCTTTTGTAGTTGTTTGCTGAAATCCAGTTGCTTCTCTTCTTCCACCCCTCACTCCTCTATCTTATATTATTTTTGATATAAATGGCTTGTTTTCCCTCTGTGAATTTATTTTGAATTCAAATTGGCTTGACTTTATAGATTATTTTCTATAGAAGTGTGACAGATCTCTTTAAAGCTTTTAAATCTCTCATCTCCAAAATGTTTTCTATAAAAAATACAGCATAAAATTGTCATGAGTCTGCAAATTTCCACGTGGTGGTACTATTTTATTGATATATTAGTGCTACCTTCACTCATAGTAAGCTAAAAGAGATCACTACCAATCTGCTTCTTTGAGCAAACTTTAAGGAATGCTGTTTTCACATTGCCACGTTCTATAGTCAGAGTCTTCTTTACGTCTTCCTCAAGAAATATAATAAAACACAAGCCGAAGAAGGCTTAGAAGTATGTTCAGAAGAATGCAACTCTTTCACTTGGTTATATCACATTTTAATTGACCTAGTTATGTGAACTGAATCTATTGGACATGTATGTATGAAACATGTATGAATAATATTCTATCTGTAATTGCTGATTATTCACACGTGCAAGTTATCACTTCTAAAAATGCTTGGTTAGTAATGGAATGTATACTAGATATATGAAACAGGTTACATCTTGCCCCTTATTTAACTTGATAGCCTACTCATCTTATTTATTTTTTTTCTCAATTATTCTGGACTTTGTTTCTCTCTTTACACAAACATCTACATTATATAATCAAGGTATCTCCCCAGCCATATAGGTATTGTATAATTTTTTAAAAAATACTTCAGTATACTATTTAATAATTATTTAATTAAATTCACCCTTCTTTTTCCATCAGTGGCTTGTTTGTATTATATTATGCAACAAAGCTCTTGACAAAACTAGCAATAAAAATAATTTAAAAAGCATAATGTTAATTAGACAGTGTCAATAAATACATATTCAGAAAAAATCCATGCAGCATCAAGTAAACCAATGTAAATAAACTGCCCTAATCTAATAGTTTAAGCAGAATAAATCTGAGTACTGAATATTGAAATATAAATATATCACATTGAGACTAAATTAATCTCAATTCCTTCAAGACATTATTAGGGTTTCCACAATTAACCTGGAAACAGATTTGCAACTACATTTCTTACAGAAACCTTCATTTTACTATTCACTTTGAACTGATTTATCAATGAAATGAGAGAAATTGCTGCTTATTTTTGATCATCTCAAATATGTATTAACAATCTTAAAATATTTCTGATCTATTGCACATGACCAGAAAATTCAAACAATTTTTCTCACAGCTTTAGCTGCTTTTTGTGATTATATTTTTAAAGGAAAAAGATCACTGGATCTTAATCTCTGGTTTCAGTAACAACAGATACTGGCATGTTTTTATTTGAAAATCTTATATGGAGAAATTTTATAATTACCATCTAGCACATAACGATTCAGAAGGTAGAAGTACTGCTTACAGTGAATCACAGTGACTGAGAATAACATCTTAGCAAATAAATGACAAATCAGTTTTATTAGAAGATCCTAATTTGTTTTGTCTTTCTCTGCAGTCATCTGCAATTATAAAAGCATCCCCAATCTAATTTTGCATTCAAATGCATATTTTGATAGATGTTTTGAGTTTGGAATCACAACAAAATATGAAGAAAATATAGAACCTATTGGAAAGTTAAGCTTCTTGCCTTCAGAAGACATGGATTATGTGTGTTTTGATTTCCCAGAAAAAGATTGCTTTAATCACATTATCTCCTATTTTGACTGATATTGGCAGTATCTGCGTGTAGGTTTTAATAAAGCAAAACAGTATGTATTAAATGAAATGGATGGTAAATCTCCAATTTTCTCTCTACTGAATTTTTGGGGCTTCTCGTATATTTTGACAAAATGAAGTTTATTGGGGGGTATTTAAATAAAATAAATATAGATGAATGATTTTATTATTATTGATTAGATTTCTATCTCATCTTTATAAGTTAGTCAAGGCAGCGAACATACTGTACATAATTTCTGTTTTAATTGTTTTTACTGTTTTTAAAGTGCTTTTTCTTGTTTACATATTTTTGGAATTGTAAGCGACCCAGACTCATTGATTTGGATAGGCCTCTATAGGAACTGAGTAACTAAATAAATAATATTCCTTCCTCTGTCTTTTTCCCCATAACAACAGCCCTGTGAAGTCAGTGTTGAGAGAGAGGGACTGGCTCAAAGTCACCCAGCTGGCTTCCATGGTTAAGGTGGGACTAGTTAAAACTGAAGATTTTTTTAAAAATATTTATTTTACTTTGAAAGGGTCTTGAGGGATCACCAAGAGCTGCCAGACCATACTTTTTAAGTACGATGCTATAGAGAATATACAGTGTTAGAGAAAAACATGTCTCTTCCCTTTTGGTTCAAAACCCATAGTTAAATGAAAGAACAATTAAAATAGAGATATTATTCCTATAAGGACTGAATTTTTAATTGTCTTTCAGAGAATTTGAGTGGCACGGGCACCCATTTTTCCAGCTCGGGTAGTAGGTTTTTGGTTTCCATAATGAACTGAGTTTCTGAAGGCTAATGAATCAGGTGTACCTCTAGACGGACTCTATTTTTTTCTTGTCCAGAGTATGAAATTGTCTCTCAGAGTGTTTGTACAGAAGTGACATAAGATATGTACCACGTCTAGCAATCTATTTAATTTTTGAACAAATAGTGGGAAACTCTTTTGTTCCGTTCCCTTAGGTCCCAAGCCAGCAGCTTCCTCTTACCCTCCTATTAGACAACTGTTGACATTTGATTAACAGCAGTCCTTTCTCTCGCTTCCATTAGTACCTCTGTGCGTTGTGCTGGGATTTTTCTCATTTGCCCCTGTCCACTTGCGCAAATATTCTCCTCCCCGATGCTTACTCTCTCTGACTGTGTATGAAAACAGAAAGCTTCCACACACATGCAGCTTGATTGCTACGAACTATGATGGATTCTTTGTTAGAAATCTACTCACTGTTGAAACTCTTTACTGGTTAAAAACTTGGAAGTTCCACCAAATTACATTGAAGTTTTGCTTGCTTGCTTGCTTGCAACTAGCTCCTAGTCAAGCTGATAAGAAAGTTGGTCCAACCGACTAGATAAAAAATGGTGACAGGTAATCCTCGACTTCAGTTCGTTTAATAGTGATTCAAAGTTACAGTGGCACTGGAAAAAAGTGACTTACAATCGTATTTCACACTTACGACTGTTGCAGCATCCCCGTGATCATGTGATCAAAATTTGGCTGCTTGGCAACTGGCCTGTATGTATGACGATTGCAGTGTCCCAAGATCATGTGACTACTTTTTGCAACCTTCTAACAGTGGGGAAGCCAGATTCTCCATTGGCGAATCTGGTGAATCACCACCATGTTACCAACTTAACAACTGTAGTGATTCATTTAACAAAATTTGTATGGAAATTTGTATGAATGGTCGCTGACCAGAATGCATCAGAATGTCATTGTGCTGGTGTTCTACTTGTAGAATAAAGCTTTATCATTTCTCTCCTGCTATAACTGTGTGCTTAAATGTGTTGTTATGATGGGTGTTGTAACTTGGGGGAAGCAATTGGTGGAAAAACAAAAAGTGGAAGTAATTTTGCTTACACTAAAGCGCCGATAAATCCATAATCTACCTGGCATGCTCAATATTACCGTAATTACAACATAAATGTTTGGCCAACCATAGACTGGATTCCAAGGATTGAATCTACACTGAGTTAGCTGACCTAAATTGGAATTAACAATGCACGTGAATTAATAACTCATGTTATTTCAAAGGCATCCATATTCAAATAACTTAAACTACACATAGTCCTCGACTTACAAACATTCATATAGCGACTGTTCAGGCACTGAAAAGTTATGACCATTTTTCCACACAAGGGTTGTTGCATGATCAACATTTTCACGCTTGGTAACTGGCATGTATTTATGACGGTTGTAGTGTCCTGGGGTCATGTGATCACTTTTTGCGACCTGACAAGCAAAGTCAATGGGGAAGCCAAGTTCACTTTAAGTTTTGTTACTAACTTAACAACTGAAGTGATGAAGGTCTTAAAAGGGGGCAAAATTCACTTAACAACTGTCCCGCTTAGCAGTGGAAATTTTGGGCTCAACTGTGGTCACGTTGAGGACTTTACCAGAGAGGTTTTATTGACGTGCTATCATGAATTAACACTAACTCAAAGATTTTTCTGAAAAAGCAGAGGGGCTTCTACAGACAACCCCATTCCCATTAGAAGTTCTTCCACTTCAGGAAGTCTTACTGGGTCTTACTAATTTTCTTAATAATTCTTCAGACTCCGTTGACTGGATAGTTTTCATTCCTCCTACTGCAATTCTCCTGATGGCAGTGGATCTGATGGGAATTTGCTGTCGTAGGAACAACTAGTTGGTTGCTAGAAAATCTTTTGGGAAGTACAAACACATGGTAAAGAATCTATTAAAAAAACACACGAAGAGACTTAGCTACAAACAGTAAGCCATCCCCACCCAAAATAATAATAATAATGGAAGGGATGTTGCATCTTCTGCGTTATTTTGAGAACATAACAATGCTAACTCATTAGCTCATGTGGGTTGATGTGGACTTTAAAAATATGGCATAACTCAGATACCAAAATTATGAAGTGATAATCCAGTTATTGGATAAGTCACAAAACCTTTACATTTTTAATTTAGTACGCATATTCATAGAGGCTGCTGTCACAAAGATTTATATAAAAACTTACACAGTGATCTGGGTTTACACTGTGAATTTGATTTGAAGAGAGAATTTTATTAAGCATCCTGTTTGAAGGGATATAAAACCTGTATGAATACCAAAGATTGCGTTCATAACAAGGTTTTTTTTGTAAAAGTTAAACTTTGCAAGTTTCTTTGTTTCAAGTTTTGCTAAATTTGCCAAATTCCCACTTTTTTAATAGTATCTTTAAAAAACTTGAACTAACTTCATGATTCCCTTGTTAATCACAGCTGTCGATTAAATGCTACACTGTAAGTAAGAATAGTAAAATCAATTTCTCTTTATTTAAACCTGTCCCATTTTTGCCATTTGGGAGAGCTAAATAATAGGCCATAGACCCAAAGCCTTCCAGCTTTCACAAAATGCATTTCAAAAATGAATGAGTCTCAAACTAAAAAAAAGTAAAATAAATAAGTAAATGCATTTGTGCTCTTCTTAATTGAGGCAAATGCATCCATTTCTCGGAGTTACTGTAATATATACATAGATTGGGGTGAATTCTGACCAACAGGATCTCAGGATGATTTGGAAGAATTCAAGCTTTTTGCAGTGGACGTGGTTGGATCACAGAGACACTCAGCAACAAAATAATAGCAATAGCAATAGCACTTAGACTTATATATTGCCCCATAGTGGTTTACAGCATGCCCAGGACTGTTTACAGCAGGGGTGTCAAACTCAATTTCATTGAGGGCCACATCACCATTGTGGTTGCCCTTGGGTGGGCGTGGCTGGCATGGGCATGGCCTACTGGGTGATCATGGCCAGCTTGACGTCACTTGTGTCAGGGATGCCTGTGCGGGCCTGGGCCAGATCCGAGGATCTCTGGCGGAGGGGGGCGGTGGGACCGGGATGAGCACCAGGAGATGGTCCACTGGAGGAGCCTCACCGTCCCTCTTAGGCTGTGCGGGGATGGGGGGGTGGACAGTGGCATGGACTGCCCGGAGCCCTGGGCAGAGGAGGTCAAGTGCCCAGCTCGGCCCTTGAGCTCCCATGGCACCGGGACCCCACAGCCCTGCCTAGCCCAGCTACACTTCCCCGAGGAAGCGCCCAGCTGCACTTCACTCCTCGAGGCTGCTGCTGCTGTGCTTGCTGTCCTTGGCCAGGTTGGTCATGGTGGGTACAGGAGGGCAAAGTGCATGGGTCAGAGGGAGGCCTACTGCCTCTTCATGCGAGGAGACCTGGCTTTGTAACCAAAGCATCCTCAGCAATAGGATGGGAGACCACCAGGG